>NC_028641.1:16381355-16461510 GCF_001406875.1 Solanum pennellii | reverse complement strand
TGCTGTCGCGGCTGCTGCTGCTTCCCTTGTTGTGGACGGCGGCTGGCGGCGCTGCTGAAGAGTGGTTGGAGCCTGGAGTAGAAGAGGAAGAGGAGAAAAGAAGAGGAAGAAGAGCTGAAGAGGAGAGGATGAGGAGAGGATGAGGAGTGAGGAAGATGAAAGGAGAAAAAATCTGGTAGAAAGAGAAAGAGTCAAAGAGATAGGGTATTAGGGTTTCTAACTTTTTTTTAAAAAAAATATTTAATATTAATAATTATTAATTAATATAATATAATTTATAAATTATTAAATTATAGCATAATATTTCGATTTAAACCGAAATACCGAATTCCAAAGTAATATGTACCGAAAATCGAACCGAAATACCAAAAAATACAAAAAATTAAACCGAATACCGAACCGAAAACCGAAATACCGAAACCGAAATTCTAAAAATTTCGGTTCGGTTCGGTGTTTCGATTTTCCGGTGTTTATGCCCACCCCTAAGGATAGGCATAAATACGAAATACAGATTTGGCCCATATGTAAGAATATACTTTCACTATTTTATATTTAATATTCTTTCTGTCCATAAGATTTTTCTCAGGTTTGAATGTACAATCGTATTTACCTCTACTGGATGCATTTTGCAGGTCCCTCGTATGAAATGCCCACAAGTTTTTTGTGAAGTAACAGATGGTCTTTACACTTTTTAGGGCCCGTTTGGATGGGCTTAATAAAAGCAGCTTTAAAAAAGTACTTTTGGAAGTGCTGAAACTTATTTTTAAAATAAGCAGTTATGTGTTTGGATAAAAGTGCTGAAGTTGCTATGCCAAACATGAAAAGGGAAAAATGGAAGAAAGAGATGTTAAGGTTATGTGGGTAATTTGAAGATTGTATAAAAATATTAAGGGTAAAAAGATAAAAATGTGGTCAACTTAAAACAGCTTATAAGTTAAAAAAAAAACACCCCTACCCCAGCTTTTAACTTTTGGCTTAAAATAAGTTTTTTTTAAACTTAAAATAAGTTATTTTGAGTATTGCCAAACAGCTAAATAAGTCAAAAATTAGCTTTTAAGTCAGTTTGACCAGCTTTTAAGCTGAGCCAAACAGGCTCTTAGTCTTCTCACGCAGAGCCGAGGATTATCTCTACCAACAATGCAGTTTCATTATCCAAGAAATGTCTTTCTAGTTAAATTTCACATTCAGTTTCTTTACCTAATTTGGAAAAAACACCTTCTGATGTAATGCTTTGGCATGTAAGGTTGGGGCATCTACCTTTTAATACAATGAAACATATATATTGCATTTATTTTTTATCCAGTCATGATTCCTCTTTCATTGTTTGTCTGCTAAGGGAGTCTAGATTACCTTTTCCTCTAAGCTATATCAAAACTAAAAGCAATTTTGATCTAACACATACTGATACTTGGGGTCCTTTTAAGGTACCGACATATATTGATTACAAGTAGTTTCTTACAATTGTTGTTGATTTTACTAGAGCCACTTGGACCTATTTGTTACCCACCAAGAGCAATGATTTCACGGTTTATGATGACTCTTGAGAAAATCCTTTAAAGTACTTTTTAATTTGTTTTTCGAATCAACTAGACTGAAAGAAAAGAGAACAAAGAAGCAGGATAGTAGCTGGTGTATAGGGCTGATGTTTTGTCTTCTGTACTATCCAATACTGTATATCCTTATGAATGATTAGAGTTGTAATTATAATTATGAAGGACTAAAAATGTTTTATGTAGTGATAAAGTTGTTATTCAGTGGGCGGTGGATGAAATGGTATAGAAGTTATCTCAATTTTTCTATTAATGTGGAAATCAAGTTGGAACAAAGGCCATATGAGGTTCACATTATAAGTTAGGTAGCCTAAATTTATGGCAACAACACGAATGATGATGAGTCTAGAGAAAATCATTTAAAATACTTTTTATGTTCTATTTTAAATCAACCAGAAAAAAGAAAAGAGAAAAAAGAAGCAGGATAATAGTTGGTGTATAGGGCTGATGTTTTTTCGTCTGTACTCTCCTATAGTTTAATATGCTTGTGCATTATTAGAGTTGTGATTATAATTATGGAGGACTAACAATCGGTTATGTAGTAATAGAGTTGTTATTAAGTTGATCGTGGATGAGATGGTATAGAAGTTATCTAAAATTTTGGTGAATGTAAAATTCATGTTGGAACTAAGGCCACATGAGGTTCAAATTATAAGTTAGGTAGTCTGAATGTATTGTAACAACATGAAGGATGATGACACTAGAGACTATCTTTTAAAGTATTTTTTTAATCAACCAGACTGAATGAAAAGAGAAAAAAGAAGCAAGATAGTAGCTGGTGTACAGGGCTAATGTTTTGTATTCTGTACTCTCCTATACTATAATATCCTTAGAATTATTAGAGTTGTTAGTATAATTATTGAGCACTAACAATCTTGTTATGCAGTAATAGAGTAGTGATTCAGTGGGCTGTGGATGAGATGGTATAAAAGTTATCTCGTTTGTTTAATGTAAAATTCAAGTTGGAATTAAGGCCACATGAGGTTCACATTATAAGTTAGGTATCCTGAGCATGAAAAAGTAAACCATAAATGTGCTTAAAATAATTTTTTTGAAAAAGCATAACCAACATAACAGGCTGAATAGATTAGTTAATGACCTAGAATGGGGTAGTTATAGAATGAGGAAGCACGTCAATTTTTTTTTACTTAACTATCTATCTCCAATCGTCTAATCAGTTTCAATGGGACTGACATTGCAAGTGAAATTCCCACCACGGCAGAATATGAAGTCGAGTGACGGGAAAAATAGTACATCATTACAGATAGACTCAAACTATAGCGTGTTAAGCAAGACAATTCAGGCTAGAAACTTGCAAGTTTAATATAGTAAAACCAATAGAATTCAAAACTCCATAAGCATTGCTGTTTCTTTCATGCTATAAGAAGACAACCATGCGTAATCCAACAATCTACAAAGATTTTAGTTAATTTTTTTCATTCTCACAAGGAAAGAAAATAAAGATTTTATATTGACAAAAAACCTTTCTCTTTTTGCTTCTATGTTTCTTTGCATATTTGTCCTTCTTATCTACAAGAATGCATTTCACCATCAAGAATCAACTGATCTAAGTCAAGTAGAAATTTTACTACTTCGATATAAAACAACTAAAAGAATAGAAAAATTGACTCCAATTAAGAAATTTCAAAACATTTTACTCTTTTAGCGACTGTGTTTACTGCTGGAATGATTCCTTTCCTGAGAGGGCTTGCTCACCCTTTCAGCATATATAGTTGAGCCCAGTATTCCCTCATTATTTTATCTTTGTTTTCTTTATATCTCTCCTTTCTCACTTTTTCTGCGTAAAAGATTATCATTATTATTATGCATCTCTGAAATAAGACATAGAGCGGGAAGAAAAATAACTTCAATATCAGGAAACAATAGTAACAGGCAATTGTACAATCCAACTGGGTCCACACAAGAGCCAAACGATAATTGATAGTTTAAAATTGGTATCACTCGACCCCAATAAAGGAAAGGGAGATTCAAATAATCTTTTTTGGGGAAAAATAAGTCATTCGCAAAATGAAGAACTTCTCCAACGACCGGGTTGCTAGTAACAGCTAAAAAATAGCATCAAACGATGTCGTCCAATGGTCAATGTAGTGGATGCAAACCCTGGAGTCCGATTTTGAAACACTTGCAGAAAAATTTTATGCGATGACTTTCTAGTTGTACTTAACCACCTAGTGACAAAAGAAGGTCATCTAAATATATCGCATCTTAGAATTGTTCCTCCTTGTGGAGGCCTAGTGGTGTTTGAAAAATGTCAAATATTATATACCATAACCAAGCATACTTAGTTCCTCTTTTTCTATAACTCTGCAAGGTTTACTTCTTAAGTGTTGTCAATCTATCTTCACATATCTTTACAATTATATATGTTAATCACAATCCTTTAGTGTAGTCATTGTGTCTTCACAAATTCAACCATGTTCTTAGATAACTGCAATCTGATGTAACAACAACATCAACCAATATTTTCTTTAGCTTCAGGAACAAACAAACTGATCAAGAATGAAATCATGCAGTCCATGTAAGCAAAACCTGGGAAATGCAAACCAAGATTGTGTACACCCTCATATGACCATCAAGGTGATTGAGTATATTACCTTCTGTTTCTGTTTGAACTCTTCTCAGTTAACTATACGAGAACTTTTAATGTTTGCCAAACAAGCCGCATGCCTCTCTGGTGTATGAAAAGAACAATCACATGCGACAGTCCTCATCAGACGAAGCATAAGAAACAATGAAAAAGGCAATTCTTGACGACTCCAATGTACTAAATAGAAAAAGTTAGCTCAATTATAAAATCTAAGAAACAAGTTGAAGAAAAATGTAAGTACCAAACACAAACTAAGAGAATTTAAGTTAATACTTCTAAAAATTAATTAGACTTTAATTGTCTTAAATATTCAATGAAATAATTATTTTTCTTATCATTAACCACAATGACTCTTAATCAAAGATTTCCACTAGCATTTTTCACATAGAGTTGGTTTAAATGGTTGTTTCTACACAGTACAAATTGTCAATGTTTGGTTATACTGAACCAGGGAAGATTCTCTCTCCAAAGAAAATTATTATTTTAACCAAAATGTAGAAAATTTCCGCGCAACACATATTAGCATAAGAAATTTTCCTATAAAAATATAACAACTCTTTCTCCATTTCAATTACAACAATCAATACTATAACATTGTTGTCAACCACTCAACCTTCATATCCAAAAGTATTTTCCAAAGAATGTCACAACTTCTAAACCAACCAAACACTGGAAATATAAAATGATTTTCCAAAATAACATAATTCCCACCAAAAACATGTCCTTCAGAGAACATTTTCTACCACACAAACAAACTTGAAGCACATAATTTTACATAACTAACCACCAAGTACACTTAGGAACAAAAAAAAGATAAAAATAAACTCGAGAAAATCTCTAGAGCAATACCCATACATCCCCAAATGGACAAAGAGTTTCTTACTTTACAACCAAATACAAGTTCAAAACAAAAAAAAATGAATGAACTTTAAGTCAAAAAGTATTAATAATTAAAGAATAACAATGTGAAAAGGGACGAAACATTCCACCATCAACTTCATCAGGTTCACCTGTGCCAGAACTCAACATTGGTCACTGCATAGCTTTGTAAGCTTGATTTTTTTCCATTCTTTTTACCTTTAGGTTCAAAATCAGAAGTTGACAATCCTTAGTTTAGAAAAAACAGTTTCATGAAAAAAAAAAGAGTAGTTATCAAATAAATAGGAAGATCTTGAGGAAACTTTATAGGTTTAGGGGTGGACTTTGAGATGAAAGGTCTAGACATTCTTTAAAGCTTTTTACATCTACTTAGATTTATCATTTAATATATATTAGGTTTATATCTAAATATATCACACACTCATGTTACATTATATTTGTATCTAACTATTTATAAACAGTAAAATTTAGTTAGTCTGTCAGGATACAATCAATGAACTATCCTCTAATCTTAAATTAGAATGATCAAGCTACATGATCACTCTATATCAATGAAGCTCTATTGAGGTCAATTTCATATCATTACTAAATAATTTAAAGGAAAATTAAGGTTCTTTAGAAATTATAACTAAATATTCATACTAATCTCAACTCACTTTTATGTATGCATTACTTATAATGTATTTGGAAGTATAGATAAATTCATGTGATTTCATCACTTAAAAAATCACAAATTATGTGTTAAATTCAAACTATATCTGGCATGGAAATAGAAAATCATTTCAACGACATATTATTACGGGAAAATTTCAACAGCTAGAGATCAGAACACATTTTTTTCACACATAAACTTTTAGTAATACCATATTCAACCGGCAAAAATATTTTCCACCATTTTCTATAAAAAGTTAGACGATTCTTGTTTCAATAAAAGCAATAATTAAAACAAAAATACTATAAAGTTCCTTCCCCTTGAGCAGTAAGAGACCCATAAACCTTTATACTCTTATCAATATTTAAAAATGCTAAACACGGTGCATAAATTTTAAAGTTCTGTGAGACGATGTCAAAACCTTACCTGTAATTGTCGCATAAGTGAGACATTATTGGTGAGAGAGATTTCAAATTGAGCAAATCCACTCGATTCTATGATGAAGTGCTGAAGCAATAAGTAACAACTGATTTTTTGAAAACCTAATGCCCCGAATTGGTCGAGGGGAGATTTAGTAAAGAGGGAAGTCGATAAATGGCTATTTCTTTCCTTTCTCGATATTTTTTTCTTTGTATTCACCGTTGCCTTTATGAATATGGGGAAGTGGATATTTTCCCCTAAAATATTATGGATGCATTGGGCATATCCTAAAAATATTAGGAAAAAGGTCAAAAATACCCCTCAAATTTGTTTTAATGGTTGATTATACCCTTCTCATTAAAGAAAAATTATTTTTACCCCTATGATTACTAATTTCACTATATGTACTCCTCATTTGACGGAAAGCCCTAAATCAACTTAAATTAACCCGAATTTAAAAAAAATAACCCATTACCCATTTTTTAAACTCATGCCTTACCCTTTAACACTTAACCCAAGAGATGAACAAAGAGAAAATAGGGGAGGAAGAAGTAAGAACTTCAGCCTTTGTTTTCCCATTTTTCCGACCAACCTCTCCTCTACACGCTACTGTCCAGCCACCAAACAACTTCCCATAAACGAACCCATTTTTTCGATTTCTAGAGGCACCATCACCCATTTTCTGGTCGTCGATCGAACCCACCTGAAATCAGCCAACTCCAGTAGAAAATAATCATAAACCACCTCCCAACCAAACGCCAACTCTGGCGAACCAGACCACCCTTTACTGCCTCTTTTCTCCAGCCAAGATGTCACTAGAAAACACCCAAATCAACCCCACTGGTAAACTTACCTCAACCCATCTTCCTTCTCCAACCAGAAACTCAAGTGAACCATATCGGAAACACCACCAAATAACCACCAATCACCTCCAAATCTCTAGAAATAACCACCCCAAAACAACCCTTTCCGCGCCACCTTATCGACACGGAAAAACTACCGTGGACTTCTCAACTCCATCAACTAGTGAAACCCAACAACATCAGGCAACACCATTACTATTTCTTCTCTTCCCCTTCCATTTCACGATTTCGTTTGTTTCGCATATTACAATCTACATTTGAAGAAAATCATAACTCATCAGCCCTTCAACTTCAACAACAACAATCAACTCCGTCAAAAATTACTTTCTTTTATTGTTTTTCTCTTTTGTTGTTATATTTTACTGTGTTTCGGGTGATTTATTTGAGTCTCATCTTAATCTCCAAACTCCGATCATTTTATTATTTTTGATGATTTTTAGTTATTAATAATTTTTGGGTAAGCATTGTTCTTTCTTTAAATTTTTCTTATTGCAAATGTGATAACATTAAGCCCTTCTTATATTTGGTGAGGCTTTGTTTTATTAATTCCCATGTTAAAAACGAAATCATGAAATTGTTCCCAAAAAAATCGAGCAAAGTACCTCTGACAATTTCAGTCGTAAGTGTTTTAATGGTGGAAGGAGACGAAGAAGATTAAACAAATGGGTTTGGGGTTTTAATTGTGTATGAATTAATTTTGTTTAGCGGGTCGGGTTTAGATTATAATAGAAACGGGTCATTTTAATTGAAATTGGGTAATTTTTGTGAAATTTGCGGCTTTTTGTCTAATGAGGGGTATATATGATGAAATTAGTAACACCAGGGGTAAAATGTTATTTAACGGTAAGGGCATAGTCAACCAATAATATAAAGTTGATGGATATTTTAAACCTTTTCCCAAAATATTATGGAGGGAGTATTTGATTTAAGGGAAAATTTATGAGAATATTTAGGCACATTTATAAAGTGTTGCTTTTATAATAATAAATATACTTAAAAGCGTAGCAATATATACAATTAATCATTGCAAATTATTTATCATTTAGCCACAATTATAATGTGCAATCTATTACAGAAGGGCACATTTTACAGATGTTAAAACTTTTGTAGTCAAAACTTTTAATTAAAGGTCACTGTTAAAAAGTGTTCCCTTAGATATTTTTGGCAACATTTTTGTAGTGTGGTAAAAAATTAGTGTTGTCTAAGACAAAATTTGTTCTAGCGAGCTACTTAAAAACATTAGACATTGATTGATTTTCAATGTTTTATCAACGCTACATAAATTAAGACAGGAATAATACTATCTGAAAATTAGGTAAAAAAATATATAAATCACAATCATTAATAATACTATCAAAATTTAATTCACCATTCACAGAAATTTAAACTAAATAAATACTACCCCTGTTCCAATTCATGTGACACTTTTTATTTTTCGAGATTTAAACAGTTTAACTTTGATAGGAAATTTGAGAATGAAATATTCATTTCTTTAAAAAATAAAATTTGTATAATTATAAACTACGTCAAAAGTACTATAAGTCACAATTGTCACATACCGAGAGTACACTCTAGAAGCTAGGGAACTCATAAAGTGTGACACGACGTAGTTGACCTCTCGGAGGTCTTTTACAATCCCTTTCATATCCTTCATCGCATATACATATATGAAAAGTAGTGCGACATTAGAACTTTTCGCAACATTCGAATATTCTTTAAAAATATCTTTCATATAAAATAGATAGGGAATACTAAGTGTCATATCATTAAATCTTAGACTCACAATACCATTGGGACAGCCCAGTATAATAGAAATATAGTACTACTAAGCCTATTACAATACTTCGAAATAAGAAATCAGAGACATGTATGCCCTCGACTCTAATGAGGACATAAATCAAACTTGTTTGAAAGATCCGATAATCCAAGCTTCGCTCCGAAAATGCCCTTCACCTATGAATAACTATAAAGATAGATTAAAGCATTGGATTAGTACAAACACATGTACTAAGTATGACTTAATGCATAAAAGTCATGATAACGAACATTTAATGGAAATATGCTCTTTTTGATTAAAACATCATAATATAAGCATAAGAACAACATTTAACACCTTAGAAACACATAAGATATCACATAAGCGTTTTCTTACTTTTTAGGAAACATTACAGTGAACCATGTCACTTTATAATGAACAAAGTCGAATGTTACAATGAAGTTCTTCAACTTCCCAATGAACTACGTCAACATGCAACCTTCTCACTAAAAGTTATCCTAAGACTCACTTAAGTAAGACAAAGAGAGATCGCTCGTACACCCTCTCTAGGTACACCTAAATTATCCTTAAGACAACCTATAAGGAGATAATTACACTTATAATACACCAAACACATAAACATGAGATCCTCCTATCAAAGGTGATTCTAAGGTTAACTTGAGTGACTTCTGAAGCGACCGTCCATACAATCCTTTCACACACACTTAAGAGATCCTTTAGATTACCTAGGATAAGATCATTCTCACTTAATACAATAACATACATATAATACGACATTCTCCTCTCAAAGTTTACCAAAAGACATATTCAAGTAAATCAAGAAGAGAATATCCATACTTGACCACTCCAATATTACCTAAATAATCTTTAAGACTACCTAAGTTGGGATCATGTCTAACGCACCAACCAACTTTCCTATCTAGAGTCTTTCTTAAGACTTATCTAGGTAATATATGAAGTGACCATTCCTATGCCCCCTTCACACCTTAACTAGACAACCCTTAAACTACTCTAGGTAAGTACTTATTCATTTACATGCTTTATAACTTAAGTCATCATCTTCATTAGTTCATTTAAGAGTCATTCATCACATAAGGACATTCAGGTAATGGTGTTGGAGAAGACCTAGGGACTCAGTCACTAACAAAGTCAAAGCCTATTTGCAATGTCTAGATAGCGTCTCAGACAACCACCTAAACATCATAGAACTTCTCCAATACTAGTAGGTATCCCATCAGATGAGAATAGGCAATAGACGACATAGACCAAGGTAGCAAGGCAAAGAATCCGGAGCTATAACCTTCTCCGATGGAGGGTGTTCTACTTGCAAGTGGTAGAACTTGGACACATCCCATGTAGGCACATGGTTAAGGAATGTGAAGGTTTTCTTTGCACTCTAGCCTCATTCTTTAACTAGAGCTACTTCCCTTACAATACTCACTTGGTGCTAGCCTTTTTTTTCATAGAGTAAATCACATAAAGGATCACATGAAGAGGTTCCATATCTAGTTCATAACCCAATCATATTCACCCTACCAAAGAGGTCCCCTAGGGCTGCCTTTCAATGGCGAAGAGAATATCTTAATGACTTTCCTAAGGATGATTTCAGGTCGTTCCAGCCAACCAACCTTAATTCCAGCATTCATAAAAGAGGGATACCACTAAGGCTTTCGACTTCAAGGATAGCATAACCTTACAATTAGGTTAAAGGTTCAAAAAAAGGACCTTCTTAGCAACATTCAAGGTCACATATCGTTCACACATACATGACTAAGATGCTTTAGCATCCTAAGTCAAGACATCATTTCTCATTATACATGTATCAATTAAGGGACACAAGTCTACCAAAACAAGACACACCAATACTTTACTTTATCACATATAGCATATCATTCTAGGACAACATAGGAATAACCATTATCATCTATAAGTCACGCTATACAGTAATATAACATCATCAATATAACCATCATAGACTAATATAGTCAAGTAGGAAGAATCATGCATTAACTCTAAGGCTACTCACATAATGACATAGTCATAATCTAACATGATCACCTAAAAAATCAATACAAGAACACATGCGTCCACCTTAATCACAAGTAGATGAATATGATCATACTTCCCATAAATCAACTACACAAATCATCATAATATATCAAGTAGTGTCGACAAGGCTATGATCATCATAATGCATAAAGTAACGCCGACAAGGCCACATCAGTCACAATTATAACACATAGCACCACAACCATAGGTGGACCATACAAATAAAAACATAATTCAAGACCTACATTACATAAAATAAAGAGAATTAGGGCAGCGTACCACCAATCCATGGTTAAATCATCCAATACGATACCAAAAGGCCCTTACCCATGGCCATGATCATCAATTAAATACAATATTCATAATACTCAATGAATCTAGGTCAATTCAATATATATTTATCAATGGCAACCAATATATCAATTCATTACAATTCTTACATAATTCCATAGCCCTATGAAAACTACACTAGAATTCATAAGCATTAAGACAATATCAATTTACCCATAAAAGAGGTAAAAAATTAGGGTTACATGAATTACATGGGTTCATAGAGTTGTTAAGTTAAAACCATATAATTAAAAGCAATTCAATCAATATACAATGATTTAAAACCTTTAATGCAAGAACCTATGGATAGATCATAAGATTGGACAAGTTCATCATTTGAAGACTTTATAAATTTGTTTGAATTTTAGCTCGTTGATGAAAAGATTTTCAAGTATGAAGAATCATACCTTAATGAAGCTAAACAAGGAAATTAATAAAGAATCTCCAATCAAATCTTCAATCCTAGCTCTTCTTGACTTTTGGATTCAATAGAGTTCTAAAGAATTTCTTAGAGAATTTTGGGTTTTGATTTTTGAAGAATGAGTTCATCAAGGTAATTAGGACTTATAAACCCACTTAAAATACCTATAATACCCTTATGAAACCTCCAAAACTCTTATTTGGATGTGGGGTTTTACCAATTCACCCTTGCATTTACAGTGAGTTGGACAGGTTGTTGACCCAACCTACGACTGGTCATCTATTGACCGTTGCCCAAACAACAGACCGTCTGTTGGTCCTTGGTTTGGGTTACACACTGTTCCAAGAGTGAACCTCCTCCCACGCCTATATTTTAACTTAAATCCCTCACCCACGCGGCGTCGACTGATCTACTAGTTTTTGATTGCCATCTTTAGGTTAGGTTGGTTTTGACCGCTTTGGCTCTTATGAAGGGTGCTTCCTCAAGGACCCTCGGTTGGTCCTTGGGGATGTTTTTGTCATGACCCGCAAGTACACCCCAGAATTTAGGGCATGCCTTGGGTCACAACACGGCGTACTCGACCTCTCAGAGGTCTCATACAAGCCTCTTGACTTCATTACATAACATCATGAATAAATGGAGGGAATTCAAAAACATTCTTAAAACATAAACAAATAGGTATTTCATAAAATCGGAAGCATCTCTAATAACATTGTATAAAAAAACCATCCAACTTTTACAAGAATGAAACAACTTGGCATGAAGCCCACATAACGTCTAAACTATAAAGAGAACATAAAGGAACATAAAGGTTTGTCCTTGAAGCTATGAGGACTCACCACTTCTTCTCTTCTTGGAAACCTTGAAACTCTACCATTCAAGAAACTCAATCTTCTCAAGACCATATATGGACAACATATAGGCAATACACGTTAGTACGATGTGTAGTAAGTATGGAAACTACATACCAACATAGGATATCTCAAAGGGTTATTCAACAATAGACATAATCATCAGAGATAAAGACATAAGCATATCATGAATATCATAAGCATATTAAAGCATCATAAAACATATAAGAGTTTGTACTTAATTCATTGTCTTTCTTACTATTATCAACTACATAAAAAGATACCTCCAAATATCCATGTGCAAGGCTAAGGTAGCATCCCATACTACTATCAAAGCTAAGTACCTCTCTTATGTCATACTTGATCATAGTTCACTTTATTAATTAAGGTCTAAGTTCAATCATACCATATATGAACTATGACCCTTGGCCATCTCAAAACACACTTGTGAAATGCATGTGAAACATCCCATAATACTTCACACACTAAGCATATCTTGAAATCACCCTAACTTGTTCATGTCTTCTTAGGAGTTATCTAATGGATCTAGTTCATCTTGTCAAGGAACTATCATCTTAAGTCAATCATGTCATGGAATGAAAGTCTAGTCACTATTCAAGTTATTCAATGAATTACACCTTACTTGCAAATCAAGCTACCATTAGGTGAGTATAGGCCTTTCTCCTAAAGCTACTATGAAATTTTTTGGCCAAACCAAGTCAAGCTACCTAGAAGTTCGATACCTTAAGCTACTATGAGTAATCTAACCCAAGCATCCATGAGATTTCATCATCTCAAGCTATCATGAGTATTTCAACTCAAGCCTCCTTGAGATTTACTATCGCAAGATACCCTGGAGATATTAATCTATCAGATATCATGAGATTTGCATCTCAAGCTACCATATCCTTGATGTTATCTCACCAAGTCTACTACTTGAGAAGTAACCATCCATCCTATCTTCAAGCTAATCTTAGTCTATCATAATTCATACTCAGTTACATGTTAATCTATTCAATTAGATCATTAAAAGGTAATTCTAGTCATACATGATCACATAAGTTCAATTCTAACTTCTTAGATCAAGATAATCCTTAATCAATTGAACCTAGTTAAATTAATATCTAGGCAATTCAATCATGATCAAATAGTATCTAATACAATTAAATTAAGAATATCAACATAAAACTTTCGTCTAGCCTCTAATGGCCTAAAATCACCATGATCACCTTCAAGTTCAATTACTCTAATTCACCAAGTAAACATCATGAAAACAACATATAATCATCACATGAACATAATTGAATGCTACCCACTAGATTGGGATCACAATCAAGCCTTACCCACAATGCAATCATAACCCTCTCTTGATTGGGGTTGTTTGGATTCTCAATTGTGCAAAACTAAGGGGGAAGTCATCGATGGAAGAATCAATGAATGAATAAGTTTCACATACCTTAGATTAGAGCCTTAAACCCAGCTTGAAACCTTGGTTAATTTCGTCCTAAAAGCTTCCTCCAAGTTCTCTTCTTCTTCAATTGTGTTGCTTATATACTCCTCAAATACCTATAATAACCGCAAATAATTAATCCCTTAAGTGCCCAAAACACCCCGCAACTATTGGACATTTTAACCAACTTAAATTTTACTTAAAAACGACGCGATCAAATCTAAGAGTTTAATGTGCGTCGCCTAGGAACTTTTTATTCTTGCTTAAGGAAACTAGTTTGGGACGGAATGGTTCACGATGTCCCCGCGTCACAGGGAAAAAATTGCTCTTTGCGTGATGGCTCCACGTCGCACAGCCACTACCAAATTTAGGCTGCCCGGAAGCTTCACTGTCCTATGTTTGGGTCTTTCTCGGACGTTTCGATCCTTCACATGTCAGGCTACATATAGAAACAATTTATACTCAATTTCACCCTCAAACCATCAACCAAAACTCCACTACAAAACACTATGTTACACTATGGACTAGTTTCCGAACATCTTGGACGTTCTTGGGCGTTTTACCTCCAAAAACTTCCAAACTTTATATACTGCCTATAAACACCATTATTAATCATTTTATGACTTTATAAGCTCATTAAAACCATGTTAGGATCTATTTTGATCTACCTAATTTTTTGGGTGTAGCAGTTTTTCCGGACGTTTCCAAAACGAATATGTTCGTATGCGAGATTAGGACTACTAATATTAATTTCATCAAAAACGACCACATAAAACTCGACAAAACATGCTAAGACACATAAGGTTGATTCAAGACAACCTTTCGAACGTTCTTGGACGTTTGACCTCAAAACTTCATGAAACTTGATACACTGCTTATAAACACTATAATAACTCATATAAGGACCTCATAATCTTAAGACACACACATATAAGCACATAAGAATACATGAGGCACTTAGGTGACTAGTCGTCGAACGTCTTCATCGTCCCTTGACGTTTGACTTCTAATTCACCTAATACTTTAGACGCTGTCTCAGTACTACATTATAAACCATTTTAGGACCTTAGACCCTCATGACAAACATGTCAGGCTCTAGCTTCACATAAGTCATTTTAGAGGATTACAACAACAATTTAAAATTAAAAATATTAAAAAGATCTATGAAAAACATATAAGAAAAAGTAGAGTTGTTTGAATCTCAATATAAAAGAAATGTCACATAAATAGAATGATGAAAGTAATACTAGGATTACGTTGGTGTGGAAGCTCTAATATCTAGTTTAAAATTTGCTTTGAAAAACATGTCTTGTCACTGCAAAATTTAAGCTTTTAGCACCCCAATAAAGTGTAGCCTAAACTAGCAAGAAGTGTGACATTTGATAAAAGACTAAACTTTTAGACTTTAAGCAACACATTTTAGGGGGTGGACTAAAGAATCATAAACTTTGACAATCGGTCATACTTTTTAAACGTCGCCATAGCCTCTACACTTACAAATCTTAGCCGAAGACACTAGACCACACTTTTAATATTTTGATAGTATTATCATTGTTGTTAATTTAGCATACGAATTAAAAGAAAAAGAATATTCTTGTTACTTTTTAATCAATGATTAGAAAAATAGGAAAAATTACTCTTAATATAATTTAAAAGGGAAAATGCATAAGTAACCTCCCAAACTATGCGCGAAATCCCACAGACACATTTATGCTTTACTAAGGTTCTATTACCTCCCTAACATATTTTATAAATAATTTTCTACCCCTTTTCGGCATACGCGGCATTAGTTTGAAAATAAATCACCCCAAACAGCGCGTGTTGAGATTCTTTTTCATGCTTGTGTCACGTAGGACGAAAAGGGGTACAAAATTATTAACAAAATAAGTCCAGCGAGGTAATATGACATTAGTATAATATAAGTGTGTCTCTGGGATTTCGGACAGAGGTTGGGAGGGTACTTATGCATTTTTCCTTTAAAATAATATTTAGAGTAGTTAATCCTATTTTGCCAGTAATTAATGAAAAAAGTAACAAATAATATTCTTTTTCTTTTAATTCGTATACTAAATTAACTACAATGAAAATACTGTCAAGAAAATTAAAACAATTTAAAAGTGTGGCCTAGTGTCTTTGGCTAGGCTTTTTAAGTGTAGTTGTTATGACTATGCTTAATATGTGTGTCCTAATTTTAAAAGTTATGATTCTTTAGGCCACGCACCTAAAAAGTGTTTCTTAAAGTCTAAAAGTGTAGCCTTTTATCGAAGGTCACACTTCTTGCTAGTTTAGGCTACACTTTATTGGGGTGATAAAAGTCTAAAATGTTGTAATGACAAGACATGTTTTCGAAGTTTATTTGAAACTACATATTAGACCTTCCGTGCTAGCACGGGCCCAATATTACTTTCATCGTTCTATTTTATGTGACATTTTTTTTGATTTTGAGATTCAAACAAGTCTATTTTTTTATTGCATGTTTTTATAATTTTTTTAAAATTTTGGATCATTAGTTATTGTGACTTATGGTACTTTTGTTGTAGTTTACAATTACATGATTTCATTTTTTTTAAAATGAAGATTTCATTCTCAAATTTCTGGTCAAAGTTAAACTGCTTAAATCTCGAAAAATAAAAAATGTCACATAAATTAAAACTGGAGGAGTATTTATTCTGTTTAAATTTTTCGTGACACACAAACTAAATTTTGATAGTATTATTAATGATTGTGATTTATATTTTTTACCTAATTTTCAGAAATTATTATTCCTTCTGTCCCAATTTATGTAGCGTTGATGAAATTTCGATAATGCGTCAAATTTTAATGTTTTTTAAGTAGCTCGCTAAATCAAATTTGGTCTAAGACACACTAATTCTTGTCAACACTACAAAAATGTTGTCAAAAATATCTAAGGCCCACACTTTTGAAATGTGACCTTTATTTAAACCTTTTGACTATAAAAGTTTTCACAACGTCTGTAAAATGTGCCCTTAAGTAATATAAATTACACAGTATAAGTGTGACTAAATGATGGAATAATTTGCAACAGTTAATTATATATATTACTACGCTGTTAATTGTTCTTTTTATTATTATTATAAAAGCAAACACTTTATGAGTGTGCCCAAATATTCTCATAAATTTTCAGCTAAAACAAATACTCCATCGATAATATTTTTAGGATATGTCAAATCTCTCTATAATATTTTTGGGGGAAAATATCCACATCCTCATATCTACAAAGGAAGTGGGGAAAACAAAGAAAAAAAGAATGAAAAAGGAAAGAAATAGATATTTATCGACTTCCCTCTTCCCTAAATCTCCCCTTGACCAATTTGGTGCATTAGGTTTTGAAAAATCAGTTGTTACTTATCGCTTTAGCACTTCATCATAGACTCGAGTGAATTCGCTCCATCTAAAATTGCTCTAACCAACAATGTTTCGCTTATGCGACTGTTTCAGGTAAGGTTTTGACATATTTTCACAGAACTTTAGAATATATGCACCGAGTTTAGCATATTTGAATACTGATTATATTATAAAAGGTTTATGGGTCTCTTACTGCTCGAGACTGATAAGTCTATGAAATTTGTGTTTTATGTATTGCTTTTATTGCAACAAGAATCGTTTAACTTTGCATAATTGCAGAGATATTGACAAGTGCACTGCAGATATCACAAGATCAATGTAGGTACTGTTAGGTAGTGGAGCCTGATTTATTCTCTATTTATTCTCTGTAACCAAAAATACTCTGATTTATTAATATAAATATACCTCACCGCCGTGGAAGTTTACTCACAGGGTGTTACCACGAAATATTGGGTTTTCTCTTTCTCTCTCTATATCTCTCATCTCTTTCTCTTGAAAGTTCTTGTGTTCTTCATTCATCTAGTGTGTGCGCGTGAATTTGATCCTAACAACTTGTATCAGAGCTAAGGAGATTCGACACGATCATAGAAGATGGATAGTTCGAAGCTTGGAATCGAGAAGTTTGATGGATCCGATTTCAGTTTCTGAAAGATGCAGATCGATGATTATCTGTATCAGAAAGATCTTCACGAACCATTGACCGGGGTGAAGCCGGAATCCATGATGGAGGAGAAGTGGAAACTCAAGGATCGCCATGCTCTAGGGTTGATCCGGTTGACTTTGTCAAGAAATGTGGTGTTCAACATCGTGAAGGAGAAGACTACGTCCGGTCTGTTGAAGGCACTGTCAAACATGTATGAAAAACCATCGGCTATGAATAAGGTATATTTGATGCGTAGATTGTTCAATTTAAAGATGTCTGAGAATGGATCCGTTTCTGATCATATAAACGAGTTCAATATGATTGTGAGTCAACTCAATTATGTGGATATTAATTTCGAAGATGAAATTAAGGCGTTGATTTTGATGTCATCTCTGCCCGAGTCTTGGGATACTGTTGTCGCTGCGATTAGCAGTTCCCGTGGATCTGAGAAACTGATGTTTGATGAAATCTGTGATGTTGTTCTTACCGAAAGTAATCGCAAACAAGAAGTGGGAGATTCATCGGGCAGTGCTCTCAGCGTTGATCGAAGGGGGAGAAGTAAGACGAAAGGCCAAAATCAACATGGTCGATCAAAATCAAAGAATCGAGGAAAATTCCTGAACAGATCAAAAGTGAGTTGTTGGAACTGTGGAGAAAAAGGGCACTTTCTGACAAACTGTACAAAGCCAAAGAGGAAACAGAATCAGAAATTTGGAGATGACAATGATTCTGTAAATTCAGCAGAGGACATTGGGGATGCTCTAATCCTTAGTGTGAACAACCCGGTTGAATCATGGATTTTGGATTCTGGTGCATCTTTCCATTCGTCTCCAAGCAAGGAGTTGTTCCAAAACTTCAAATCTTGAAATTTTGGAAAAGAATATGTTTCTGACAATAAAGCCTTAGAGATTGAAGGAAAGGGGGATGTTTGCAAAAAGACCACCTCGGAAAACCAGTGGACATTGGAGGATGTCAGATATATTCCTGGGATCAAGAAAAATCTGATCTCTGTTGGTCAGTTTGATAGCACGGGATATGCAGCAGAGTTTGGGAAAGGTTCGTGGAAGATCGTGAAAGGTGCTATGGTAGTAGCTGGTGGCACCAAATCTGGAACCTTGTACACCACTGCAGGGTGTATAAACATGGCCGCTGTTGCTGAAGTTGCTTCTGGTTCATGTCTGTGACACAATAGACTTGGACACATGAGTACTAAAGAAATGAAGATGCTGGTTGCAAAAGGAGAATTAGAGGGTGTGAAGTCTGTTGATATGGGTCTTTGCGAGAGCTGTGTTATGGGCAAACAGAAAAGAGTAAGCTTCACAAAGACTCCTAGAGAGCCAAAGAAAGTGCGGTTGGAAATGGTCCATACAGATGTTTGGGGACCATCTCCAGTATCATCACTTGGAGGATCCAGATTCTATGTTACCTTCATTGATGATTTCAGCAGGAAGGTATGGGTTTACTTCTTGAAGCATAAGTCAGATGTGTTTGCAACTTTCAAGAAGTGGAAAGCTGAAGTTGAGAATCAGACCGGTTTGAAATTCAAATGCCTAAGGTCTGACAATGAAGGAGAGTATGACAAATCAGAGTTCAAGGCATTATGTGCAGCTGAGGGAATCAGATTGATGAGAACAGTTCCTGGTAAGGCAAGGCAGAATGGAATTGCTGAGAGGATGAACAGAACATTGAATGAGCGTGAAAGGAGTATGAGGATACACTGTGGGCTACCCAAAACACTTTGGGTGGATGCTGTGAGCACAGCTGCATACTTGATCAACAGGGGACCATCAGTTCCTTTAGGGTTCAATATTCCAGAGGAGGTGTGGACAGGAAAAGAACTCAAGTACTCACACTTGAGGACTTTTGGTTGCACTGCTTATGTTCATGTTGATCCAGAAAAGAGAGACAAGCTTGATGCCAAGGCTGTGAAGTGTTACTTCATAAGCTATGGTTCTGATTTGTTTGGTTACAGGTTTTGGGATAACAAGAACACAAAGATCCTGAGACATTGTGACGTTACATTTGATGAGTCTGTCCTGTACAAGGACAGAGAGCAGAAGGTTCTAGAGATTACAAAGCAAGTGGGAGTTGAGGTTGAGTTGGAGAAGAGTAGCCCCAGAGATGTCGAAGAAGATACTCAACCAACTCCTACTGAAGAATCTGAAGTGGAGCAAGTTACACCTGAGCAGGTGTTAAGGAGATCATCCAGATCCATCAGGGCACCAGATAGGTATTCACCTTCATGACACTATCTATTGCTGACTATGAGGGGGAACCATAGTCTTTTGATGAGGCCCTACAGGTGGAGGATTCGATCAAGTGGGAGCAAGCCATGGATGATGAGATGAGGTCACTTGAGAAGAATGACACATGGGTGTTGACTGAGTTACCTGCAGGGAAGAGAGCTTTGCTGAACAAGTGGGTGTTCAGTATCAAGAGTGAACCAGATGGCAAAAGAAGGTTCAAGGCTCTTTTAGTGGTTAAAGGATATTCACAAAGGAAAGGTATTGATTATGCTGAAATATTCTCTCCTGTTGTGAAGTTAACCTCTATTCGAATTATGTTGAGTGTTGTTGCATCGGAGAATTTGCATCTAGAGCAAATGGATGTAAAAATAGCATTTTTACATGGAGATTTAGACAAAGAGATCTATACGCAGCAACCGTAAGGATTTGTGGTTCCAGGCAAGGAACACATGGTGTGCAAGCTCACCGGGAGATTGTATGGACTAAAGCAAGCACCAAGGCAGTGGTACAAGAAGTTTGACTCCTTCATGACCAAGAATGGATTCTGCAAAGCTGAAAAGGATCCTTGTTGTTACTTGAAGAAATACACTGATTCATATGTCTTTCTACTCTTGTATGTGGATGATATGTTTGCAGGATCTAGTATGAGGGAGATTAACAATCTGAAGACAAGGTTGTCTGCAGCGTTTGAGATGAAAGATTTAGGTCCAGCAAAGAAGATTTTGCGGATGAAGATTTCTCGGGATAGATCTGCTGGCACTTTAAATCTATCTCAGGAGTTGTACATTGAGAAGGTGCTGAGCAGATTCAGGGTTAATGATGTTAAACCCAGGACTACTCCATTGGCAAATCACTTTAAATTGTCAAAGGAGCAGTCACCCAAGACTGCCGAGGAGCGTGATCACATGGCACTTGTTCCATATGCTTCAGCAGTTGGTAGTTTGATGTATGCTATGGTCTGCACTAGACCTGATATAGCACATGCAGTGGGAGTTGTTAGCAGGTACATGGCGAACCCTGGGAAAGAGCATTGGGAAGCTGTGAAGTGGCTTCTGAGATATCTGAGAGGTACATCCAGTACTTCACTTTGTTTTGGCAAAGGCAAGGTGACTCTACAGGGTTTTGTGGATGCTGATCTTGGTGGGGATGTTGACTCGAGCAAGAGTACATCCGGGTACATTTACACCATAGGTGGAACAGCAGTGAGTTGGATGTCCAGGCTTCAGAAGTGTGTTTCTCTTTCATCTACTGAAGCTGAGTATGTGGCAATAGCTGAAGCTAGGAAAGATATGATATTGCTGGCAGATTATCTTGAGGAATTGGGCAAGAAGCAGAGTGAGAAGATTCTTTACTCAGATAGCCACAGTGCCATACAGTTGGTGAAAAATCCAGTCTATCATTCGAAGACAAAGCACATCAGAATGTGATACCATTTCACTCGCAGGGCAGTGGAGGATGGTGAAATGTGCTTGGAGTAGAGAGAGGGTGCAAAGAACCCGGCAGACATGTTGACGAAATGTGTTGATGTTGGGAAACTGAGGTTATGTAAAACCTCGGTTGGTCTTCTGTAGTTGTTGCTACAGATGTTGCGGTGCGGTAAAGATGTTGATGATGAATAGATTTTATTTTTTTGAGAATGTATTTTTTGGATGACTGAGTCGGTCTCCAAGTTGGAGAATTGTTAGGTAGTGGAGCCTGAGTAATAGGCTTTCCTATTTATTCTCTGTAACAAAAAATACTCTGATTTATTAATATAAATATACCTCACCGCCGTGGAAGTTTACTCATGGGGTGTTACCAAGAAATATTGGGTTTTCTCTTTCTCTCTCTAGATCTCTCATCTCTTTCTCTTGAAAGTTCTTGTGCTCTTCATTCATCTAGTGTGTGTGCGTGAATTCGATCCTAACAGGTACGACTTGTTTTCTTTTTCTTGTGCTTACGTAATATGTGAAGGTGAAGTTGCTATATAGGTCTAATTGCTTTTAGGTTTCATTTCATGTAGCAACTACGTGGTGCAACATCTTGTGGGATTGAAGTTCATAAGAGTTACATATATTTTAATCGATAGACTTCAAGGAGACTTTCTGAATCTCTCATGCAATAAGACACTAGTAATGTTGCTGAGAAAATTGTCCTCGATTCAAGAGAAGAGCACTCCATGAGAGTGATCACCGAGCTGCTCAGTAATCCAAGTGGTTCAATGCTACAAATGGATCCTTATGCTAACTTTGTAATCTAATAATCACTGTAAAGTTCAAATGTAAGTTTAGTTCAATAAATTCCTTGGTGTTTGAGCATGCTTATATCGTATAAGAAACAAAATGAGCCATTTAGAGGTGCTAATTCATCTTGGACTGAAATGACCTTCTAGGAGTTCTTTTCCTCTGTATGCTTGCATGGTAAAACATTCTCAGTCCATAGGCGTGGCTATTTTGACCTATTTAGACTGTACATTGCAGAAGATAATATGAAGGGAAACCGTATATCATCTACGGTTGGTACCTGTACGTACGATTAACCGGAAAATAAAGAAGATTGCTACTATTGGTGGTTGTTTAATGGGCTCGGGTATTGCCACAACTCTTATACTCAGTTCTATACAAGTCATTATCAATGAAATTAACTTCCACTATATGCAAATGTCACTCAAATAAATAGAAGGTACCTTTGCCATTTTTGGAATGTCTCTTTCAATTTACACAGATATAAATACACTTTTTTGTGAAAAAGTGATGTTTTTCTATTAATGAGTGAATATTATTTAAGAACTGATTTATTGATATAATAATATGGTTGCATTTAAAATGACTGAAAACACCATATAGTTATATCTTACCTTAGGTTTACTTTTACACTTACGTAGTTGCCATAACTTTTAAGTTGATAACTTTGGAACCTATCAACGATGTTGGTGAAAGAATTCAGATACATTCCAATCCAACATATGACAAAGCGGGTTTGTGTACGTGTAATGTAGTTTCAGTGGTTGTTTGGGAATGGAAATAGTAATGTAGTTTTAGTGATTGCTGACCCTGAGCTGGCGTCAACACTTGTTATTGTTATTTCAAAGGTGGTTAAGCATCTAAATTTGTTTTTTTCCTTAACAAAAATAGAGAACCTTTTTTTATAACCGGGAAATGTCTGATGTTGTTGCGGCTTATATGGCTCATTTGAGCAGCTCGTGTGTGTCAAAAAGTTATGGGAATTGAGACAAGTTAAGCATTGTTTCTTCAGCCATGGCTCCAAGTTCGAGTTCTATTGGTTCCACAACAACAAGTTCTACAAAGATACTTAACCTTTGTGGTCTTTGCCATGATAAGCGAGTGTCGTACAGAAAATGAATGGAAAATAGGTGTTGATAGTCAATAAGTTTAAGAAGACAAATAGATATTTTGTAGAGTGTAAGGCAAACGACAGTTTACGAGTACACCTTCAAACAAATGCAGCAAACAAGGTAGGCAAGCGAAAATGTTTTTTTACTTTCAAAGAAAAAGAAAAAAGAAACTTCAACGCCCAATTAACTAACATAATTATCAACAAATGCAGCAAACAAGGTAGGCAGTATCTAGATAAGCATCAAACCTGACAAGCCCTTGAATACAAAGTCTGTTGCAAAAAACTATGGATGATGCTTACCCATCCCCAACATATCCTTTCTCTTTAGGTTCAAAAGACTCAAAGCTCTCGTGTGATCGTAAAATAATACCTTCTTATAACAGTGTAAGTATATGAGTGAACCCCTCTCTTCCCGTTACAACATATTGGTGGCTCTTACTGTACTGTATAAGTTGAAATGTATGTAAATCACTATTGTTAAGAACCATTTGCCTTGTTTTTTTTTAAGTGACTACGTCATTCTAAGCAAAAGACTATCTCTTTTTGAATATTAACAAGCAGAGTAATCCAAATAATAAGCAGTCAGTTCCTGTAACAATAGTTATTCTATAGTACTAAATTCATATGAAAACACTGATTATAGTCCACAACATGTTCAATCTCTTCCTGTAACAATAGTAATTCTATAGTACTGAATTCATATGAAAACATGTCCTAATATTTATGGCTAAGTTTCCTGGTAACTCTTATATTGAAGGTGCGATTTGTGTTGTTGCGATCTTTTGTAACCCCTTTCCTTATGTTAAAATACATTAGTTTTTTGGATGGGAAATACAAATACTGAGTTATTCCAGTACACCTAACTCTAGGAAGCTTGTAAATTGTGTTTTATGACTTTATCACTAATCTCTTCTTTGTGATAATCATTATTTTTTTGAGAATTTTAGCACAAGTAACTATAGCATTTCAATTATTTACTCTAATTTTCATTTACTCATCTAAAAAAATGGTGGAATCTCTTCAATGCTTCGGGCGGAAAAAGACGGCAGTAGCAATTATCCACTACAAACACGGTAAAGGTTTGATCGAGATCAATGGTGTAGCTATCGAGATAGTTCAGCCAGAGATGCTTAGGTACAAGGCTTGTGAACCTATTTTACTTTTAGGAAGACACTGTTTTGCATGTGTAGATGTGTGAATCCGTGTGAAAGGTAGAGGTCACACTCACAAATCTACGCAATTCGTCCGTCTATTGCGAAAACACTTGTTTCTTCTTACAAGAAGTATGTTTATGAGCAGTCAAAGAAACATATTAAGGTTATACTTTTTAGCAGAAGTATATTGCGGAAAGCGTCGTTTCTGCTCACGATTTTCTTGTTTGATAAAACAATCAATTTCTATTTTAATTGCTCAAGTTGCTCGTGATGTTATAACATTTTTTTTGATTTACTGTTCGGTTTTTTGTTGCTAAATGTACGAGATGAGTGACTGTTGCTTTCTTTCTTCTTACCATCCCGGCATATTAATTTTATGTTCTCCTTGAATGGAAAAAATAACAAATGCTCTATTCATTGCCCATCAAGTTTTCGGGTCTATTTATGTCACATGTGGATTTTTGTTGACGTTTTCTCTAGTTGATGTTAATTTAATGAGGAAATTTTTAGTCTCTTTAATTGATTAGTGATTGTATAGATTTCATTCCTAGAAATTATCCTTTTGGCATGATTCCTTATGGTTTTAGTTATCAGTTCTAGCTTGTTATCAAAGAGTTAGTTATTTAAGATTTGCTTGGAAATATTTGTTATTACTTGAAAGGTTAACAAATACATCTTGTGAAGTACCATCCAACTTTCTCAATATTTATTTCAAAAATTTTTTTAAATCTTTTGGTCATTATTTGAAGCAACACTACTTGATGGGAGAATTATGATTTTATTAGAAATTTTAGTGGAGTGAATAAATTAGAGAGAGCATCTTACTGTATTGATAATTGTTAAGTGTTATTAGCTTTTTTAAGTTGACACCATGCTCTAATATGCACAAGATCTTAGTATTTGTAGTTAGCATGATGTGTGATTGGCTTGTATATGTGGGTATCATTTTCATGTACTTTGTCGACTCTATCACATAAGCTTGAGATATAAGTTTTACTTTGAAAGGTTGTATGATGGTCTTGTCAGTCATGTAACTCTTGAAGCGGTCATAGTAGATATTTGAGTTAATAAAAGGGTTTGATTTTAATCATAAATAGTTATTGGAGTTTTGTTGACCCGCTTGGATTTAAAGTAACAAAAAACATACTTTCTAATATGTGCAGCATTTAGTGATTTTTGTGTAGCTCCTTTTGTAGATCTATATTTGAATAATGAAAATATGTTTCGGAAAGGTGACACATATCTCTAAAACATTTATTCATATTTTAAAATCTAATTTTGCTGTTATATACTAGACATAGGGGACCAACTCCCAACTCAAAAATCCCCTATATTCTATTTTTATTATTTTAAGGATAACTTTTTGTGCAGAAATATTTTGCGGTGGTTCTGGACTCGTTGTAACCCCGAGAAATATATCTACAACTTTCATGAAGTTGATGAAGTACTTTTCTAATATGTACCTATTAAAAATTAACTTACAACAGAAGAGGGTGGACTTCTCAGATTTATTATTTGGAGGATAAAGTCTAATTTGCACAACCTGCGATTACTTTAGGTGTTAATATTGATTCATATCAAAGTGATGAAGCTATTGGAAGTTACAAAGATATATATTTTTGTGTTACAGGTTGTATATACTCCCTTGTAAGATAAGGTGCTTGATGCATTTTTTAGTCTATGATTTGGGATCTTGAATTTGTGGTTGGGATATTTATGTGCTAGCTAACTAAAGTTTTTGTATAAAATTGTACTTGTGCTCATGTTAGTTGCTAGTATATCTAAAATTTTATATTGGTACCTTGGACACTCCTCGCCACATTGTATTGTGGTATATCCTTTGAGACTTGCAAGACAATTGTTTAACTCGCCCACTAGTATTGCTCGATCACTTAACTATTCATTTGTTATGGTTTAACGTGTACGACATGAGAAGGTGAGTACTTTCTGGTTAACTTTGAGTCATGACTCGATTATTTACAGTTCTTTATGATATCAGATAAGCTATTCATAGATTCTTGAGCTGGTAATCATTGTTATATTATCTTTAAACCTTATCTGTATTTGAAGTTATTAATCAATGATAACGTCTTAGTTACCTTTTATCTTTTGCATCATCAATAAATTATTTTGTACTGATGTCTCAATTTATTTGGGGACACATTATTCATTCCTGCAGGTTATTAGGTACGCATAAGTCCTTATCCAATGTGGTCGAGTGATCACCTAACGATTGTGTGCTTTTGGAGTTCTCTTCTTCATTGTATTACTAATAGGTATGTTGGGCCTCCTAACTAGTTTTTAGTGGTTCTTAATTATAGATGCTTGTATACATTTGTGGTGGGTATGGGAGTTAGTTGTGGCTTTGTTTTCAGTCATATCCATATTTTTCGGGCTATTATTTTCTCTAGCCATGTTTTGAATTTCTAAAGATAATTACACCACCATATTGATGTTGTATCTGTTACTCTTATATATGCATGACATTTTCACATACCCAACTTGAATATGAACCTCTAGTTTTACATTTAATAAATGTGGGCTGCTGGAAAAATGGGAGTGCTTGCTCTCACAAGAAGATGACAGTTGCAACACTTCCACTTTCACATGTGACGACACTTTGAACATTTGCTGGTGTTGCCCCTATATGTCAACCTTCATTTTCTTGAAGAAGTATTTTCCTTTTACTGAACTCTATGAAGAACACTTCGCCACTACTCATTGATAATATTGTAAACATTGTTCAATACAAACTTATAAGGCAGGGAAACTTCCCACTATATATAATTAGGTAGTGAACATATTTATGTAAATAAACATTACTCCTTTTCAAGTAGAAATTGTGGCTATAGGAATTCATTGCAACATTTTCTCACATCAAATTGTGTCTACATGGACGTAAATTTTGTGGCTCATTAATTATGATTGTAGCATGAATATAAGAAAAGTGTGCACTTGGAAGTGTTGTTATAGGAGAGGTACAAAAGGCTACGCTTTTAAAGTGTGACAAATAATAAAGCAAAGGTCATGCTTGAATCTTTAGTATTATTAAAGTAAACTGGTGCGAATGATATGCGACAAAACGCGGCATTTGTACATCATTGGACACACTTTTTAAGTATAGCTAATTTGACAACACTAGAAAAGCATAGCCTAAATTCAATGGTTATGCCTTTTAAGGTTTCCCCAAAAAGTGTTGCTTAAAATAAAAAATTGTAGTCTTTTATCAAAGGACACACTTTATGCTAGTGTAGGCCACACTTTATAGATATGGCTAAAAGCATAAAATGTTTTAGTACTTTAATGGTCAGATTTTAATTTATATGTACTGACTATGGTAGACGACAAGTATTTTCCAATGCCTAACTCGGCCGACTACTCAAAAGTAGTTGGAAAATCATCGGGAAACTCTATTTTATGACTATATTCTTACCAATTTTGAAGACGACAAACAAAGAGATTCTAGTAGTGTAATATGTTCAACATTTGTATTAAATGTTGCTATTTTAGAAAAACTTTTGCTAAAAGTAGCTAAAATCAATGACATTTAAAAAAATGTTATAATTTCAGTGACAGTTTTTCTAAAAGTCACTAAAACCAATGACATTTTGCTATAAATGTCATAATATATTCGACATTCATATTAAATGCCACTACTTAAGACGTATTTTTTCTGAAAGTCACTATAACCAATGACATTTCATAATTTATATCATATTACGTTCGACATTTGGAGCAAATGTCATCATTTTAATGATATATTTGCTAAATGTCGCTAAAAATAACACCTTTTCATTAAATGTCATTATCTTAGAGACATATTTCTCTAAATGTCACTATTATTGTGACATTTTTCTTAAATGTCACGAAAACCAATGACATTTCAAAAAGTAAAATGTAATAAAATATTTGACATTTATATTAAATGTCACTATTAAGCAATATGTTTTCTAAACGTCACAAAATCGATGACATTTTATAATAAATGTCATATTATATTTGACATTAGTAGAAAAATGTCATAATTTAAATGAAATATTACTAAATGTCGCTAAAAACGACACTCTGCAAGAAATGTCATTATTTTAGTGACATTTCTTTCTAAGTGTTACTAAAATAGTGAAATTTAGAAAAGATGTCACTAAAATATTTTGAAGTAAATGTAATAATATAATCGACATTTATGTTAAATATCACTATTTAAGCAATATGTTTTTTAAATGTCACAAAAATCAATAACATTTTGTAATGTCACATTATATTCGACCTTTGTAGCTAAATGTCAATCATTTAAATGACATTTCCCAAAATGTCTCTAAAGACAACGACATTTTGCAACAAATGTTGTTATCATAGTAACATTTTGGACCAAATAACCTTATATTTGTGATATTTGATACCACATGTCATTATTTTTACGGCATTTGACATCAAGTATCATTGTTTGATGACATTTTGCTCTTAAATATAGTGAAATTCTTTATTTTCCATCATTTATTTTTATTGTCACCAAATAAATGTTGTCTTATGCACATTTTCTTGTAATGTATTTTGATAGAAATGGTGTCCTTAATTGCTTGTTCTGTCTCAATTACAGATGAATAACCTCGAGTTTTAGGTACTTTGTAATTGAGGCAAAGCATGGACAGTACTTGGCAAAAGGAGAAAAACGGACGAAAAGAACAAAGAAATGAAGGAATGAGGATCGCTGAGTAAACATGGATACTCGCTAATATGTCTGAACATCGCCCTTTCTTCAAGTGTGTTGAGCCTTGAAGGAAAGGATCAAAGTCGGCTATGAAGTGACCAATGCTTGATTGCCGATATGTTCGGTGATTCTGACTAGTGGGGCTGAGCACTAATATGTGAAAACTATAAATACTTGATGTGTTTAGTGTAGAAGAAAACCATTATTGTAAGAATATATTCCTATCATAGTTTTCTAGTTTTTATCTTAGTTTTTTGATCTCTAAATTTGCAAGGGTTTTCGGGAGAAGAATTTGAAGACAAAAAAGGTTTCAACTCTAAGGAATAGGACTTGGTTGATTTCTTCATTTTTGGCCTATAACAAGACTTAAATCTTCATAGACATTTGAATGCAAGATCATTTCGATATAAGTTTCTATATATTGATGTATGGCTAAAAATTTCAATTCTTGGGGTGTAATTTCTGAATATGAGTTCAGATTGTTGTTGGGTATTGCTTGCTTATAGCTTTATTATAGTGTAATTGTGATTTTTGTAAACAGTTGTTGATGAATCTAATGAATTTTAAGTTGCAAATACAAGTTTATTTATGTATTTCATCTTGCTCGAGCGAGAAGTCGTGAAACTATGACTACTTAATTGATGGCCGGTGGGAGTGGGTTGACATAAGGCTCAGCTCGAGAGAGTGATCCCTAGTCTCATTCCTACACACTCGGCTCGAGAGAGTGAGTGCGTTAACACGTAGGCTGGTCTTTATGACGCAAGTGGATTTTTGAGAGAAACACATTTGAAATGGAGGAAGTTGCTCGAGAAAGAGCTTATCCCTTTTAAAGCATAGCCTAGTCACAATTATTCCATAAATATGCTATTGAAATCATGTATCCAAAAATTTATCTTAATTTGTATTCCAGTAACATCTTAAGAATTCCCCTTCCTTGATTTAGTTCTCTTTTGTTAATTTCATTGTTTTTTTACTTAGGAGTGACAAAACCCCCACTGATAATTTATGCTTGCATCACCCTTTTGATTTATAATGTTTTTCTTTGATAATGTCTTTAGTTATTACTAGTTAGAATGTAATTTTACTTTCCTATTAATTTTCACCACCACTCCCAATGAAAAGGATCCTAACCTTTGGTTGGGTTACTATACTATGGTACGATCGTTGATACTTGCTGTGGAAGTTGTGTCTCTGATGACTTTACCGATCACCTTTTAGTACCCGATTTTCCTCAAAAATGGTCTTAGCCATATTCCGGTGTTCATTAAGTAGCTTCCCATATACATATATCGAATATAGACGCACATTGCACCACCATTTCATCTTTGTGGCAGTAGGAACTGACTTAACTTTGGGGTCATGGTCATCCCCATGATATCAACATCGGAAGAAGGGGAGGAAGTACCGCGGGAACAGGAGGAGGATAGCGTCTCTTCTACTTGGGTGGGTCCCGTCCTCATCCAAGCAGGCAGTTACCTAATCCTTGTATTAGAAATAAGTGTCTGTCTGGGTCTGTTCCTCATAGTCTGAGGGCAGTGGGGGAGCCTCTGGTGGTCTCAGTATGTACTCATCCTCACTGGAGTTCACGATCATATGGAGGGACGAGGCAACAAACATAGAATTTTCCCCGCTTGCATACACGAGAGCTTGTTTTGGTGCCATGGTACCTGTGGAAGACTAGTCGGTATCCAAAGAAAAAAAAAGACCCAAGAAAAACTTTTAGAACAACGTTTCGTACTTAAACATAAATTAGAATTTTTTTGAACAAAGTTGTTTTGATGACCCATGGTGGGCACCTATGGTCCATTGATGGAGTGAAGGACTGTGGGTCCCCTCCCTAGATCAGAGAACCCATTTTTGAGTCGCTGATGGTGAAACTACGCATGTGTAGAGTGGTCCGTCGACAAAACGAAAATAGTAGTCCACATCGTGGTTCATGGCATGACCATTTTGTGTGTGAAGTTCATTTACATACCAAGACCTATGGTCTATGGTTGGCTCTGTCAACGGACATTTTTGCAATTTTCAACTCTTATCTCAATCAACCGCATCCGAACTTATTTTCATCAAGGATTACACAAAAACTATCTATCTAATAACAAAATTCTCAAGACTCACAAAAAAACTCCATATGAAATGCATAAAAATACCATAAAATCATGGTTTATATCTTCTTCAGAAGGAACCAAACATTTATTTTTATTGCTTTCAACAACGTCAGTTCTTATTGTAAATTCAAAAAAATTCAAAATTTTGAGAAAATATAATTTAGGCAATACCAAGACCAAGTCAACTATCTATCCAGAGGTTTGTGCGGACATCTTTGTGTCTGCCTTATGGGCTGAATAATTTAAAACCGAAATTTTAAACTTAGGTGATTTAGTTTCCTATTTGCTATCCACCAAAGTACACTTAGAGGACTCTATCGAGTCAACTTACTCAGCCTTCAGGTTTGGTATCTATTCAGTCTTTATTGATAAGCTTTAGTCCGTTTGGTGATTCGCCAAATGAGTTTAGTGTTGTTAGTTACATTACACCGAATGGGTTTGAGTTAAAAAGGACAAGAGTCATTTCAAGTTCAAAAAGAAATCTCTTATCTCTTAGTGCTTATTTCTCTCCCAAAGTCCTAATACCCTATTTTGCTATTTTGTGACTTCAATTGCGTGAATCCACTAGCTTGAAGTTGAGTAAAGTTCTTGCATATAATCCCTACCCTAGTTCCCTTGATTTTGTTACTTCCTACTATCTTTGAGGTTGGTTTTTTGAGTTCTATCCTGCTATTTATGCGAGTATTTAATGTCTTTTTATATGGGTTTGAAGTTTATATTCAGACATTGTTGTCTGATTTTTATCGATGGTGCTAGGTAGATCTTATTTAATTGTACCCATGAGTAAGATAGTTGATTTTTTGACAGAAATTGCTAAAGCTGATTGTGTTGGTTAAAATTTAAAATGTAATCCTTATTTGTACTAGGTCTTACATTAATTGTGTGTAGGTGAAGTTTGTTTAGCCCTGTGTTGCCCCAGAAACCTATATTTAACCAATTGTGGATAGAGTGACGACTTTCTTAAGACAAAGTCATCATTTTGGCCAATTTTGTGTAATTTGGGGTGAAGTCTAAGTACCAATGGGTAGCATGTGGATAGACGGTAAAACTTATAGGGAAGTTGATAGTGTTGCATGTTGTTGTTTATACTCTTAAAATAGACATTGGACTAAAAATTACCTTTTAAGTAGACTTGCCTTATCTCACCATGGTACATAGGTAAATCACTAAGTAAGCCCCAGACCGTCTTCTATTCTTGAATACATGACTTATGTATTATTTCATTTGATTGACTTGTATTAGTGTGTCAAATCGCACTTAGCGTATTACTAAGTGGGAGTAGACATCACCCTTGACTGTTCCTTTTATTTTTGAACTGGAACTTGTGATTAACTTATCTTAGTCAACCAAAATTGATTTAGAGAAACGAGTTAGAGTTGACTCCGCCCTTCATATTTGAGTTCTATGAAATTGTGGTCTATCTACTTTATGGAGCTTGATGTGCCACGAAATCTTGGCACATTTGAGACTCAAAAAACTAACGATCACTGCTATAAGTGAGTGTGTTTTTGTATGGTTTAATGTGTTTGTTGGTTGTGTAGACAAATCTTGGCATATTTAGGAAAGTGAGAAAATAATCTGAAATTGATTATGATCAAGAGAAGTTCACGGCAAGCATCACGAACCGTGACTCTCTTAAGGATTCGTGGTTGAGTCTGTGAAAATGAACCAGTGTGAAGGACTAAAGAAGATCTGAAGATGAGAGTAACAAGTAAAGACCAAAAGAAACTTCACGGGCGGTGGTCCTCTCTAAGGTCTATTGTGCTCGTCATGGTGAAATTTCAAAAAAGGGAGTTGAGGGGCTGAAAAGAAAGTGAAACTCAAGTAAAGAACTTGAACCACTTCATGAGTCGTTGTCTTAACCACGGTCTGTCATGCTTGTCGTGACGTAGATTCCATTTTGCAACATTGAATACCCAAATGTTCAGGAGGTCCAACTAAAGATTACGGACGTCTTCACGGGTCGTGGTCCCTATCACGGTCCGTGGTTCAGTTCGTGATGTAATTTCCAGTGATTAAGACTAAAGAAAAACTTTTGGGACGCTTTAAGAGTTGTTTAGGGTACCTTCACATACCATGAAGACCTTGACAGACCGTGATTGTGACCATGAAAGAGCCCGAGAATTGAGTCCTAATTTGATTAAGACTCTTTATACACATTCTATTTTGAATAATTAGGTCGTTTTTGGATATATTATTTGTTATCTTACATTTTATGAATGAGATCACGATATCAAGCTTTGTTCTTGCATCTTTGAGTTTTTCGATTCTTGTTATTAGTTTTAGACTATCAACTTACTGAAGGAATTGTTGTTGTGTTGCCTATTATCATAAGTTATTCTTAGAATGTTTCATCGTCCATTATTGCTTCTTTACGTGCGAACTTGAGTGGCTAAATACAACAACTAGGGTTTTGGGATCTATGACTATAATCTAGTTGTGATTCTATAAAATGAGTAGAAGGCGATCTTTGTGCACAACCTGTAGTTTACAACTTTCAACCACCTTTAAGTGTTATTGAGTGTACGCTTTAAAAAAACTTGTATTTTTGTTGTTCGAGAGAAAAATAATAATTAGGAAAAGCTGAACTAAGTTATCGAATTGGAGTTAAAGTTGGAGTTCGAGAGAAGAGATCTTTAATACCATGTCAATGTAAGCGAGTTTAACGTTGTTAGTTACTTTGAGTTCGAGAGAGTAGAAGTGTTCATTATCTAAGTAGGCTGAGAAGCGTTAGATAAATTCAACTCGCGATGGTTAATTGAACATTGATTTGTTTGACACTCAAATTACAAAAGAGCATTAGAACTCATGACATAGTGAACATAAACCTAGTTCTTTAAAATTAGCTAAATCAATTCTATGACAATATCGTATTGTAACTATAAATGTGAAGGTTTATTGCAAGTTTTGGTAATTAGAACTTCTCAACTAAACCCAATTTTACTTTCAGTTATTATATTCTTAGGATATCATAACCTCTTTCGAATAAACATAATAATGAAATCTTATTTGTATGAAAACTGCTAGTGGGATTGACCTCTACTCTAATTGAATTCTATAAATTGACAACGATCGTTTTACTTCTTATTTGAAGTGTAAGTTTGGATATATCATATTTTGGTGCTGCTACCAGGGACTTTCAATTCAGAGGCGTTTTACTAGATTTTATTTGATTTGTAATTATATTTCCTAATATTACCTTTTATTTGTGTTTTGTGTCTCTCTCATGTGATATTGTTTGCGCATGCCCAACACTAGATGTAAACAAGCCATAATGCTTCCTTACGACCCTGAATTTCAGAAAACTCTTCGCAAAATGGTTAATGTACATGAAGTAGAGACTCAGAGACATAGGTTGGGGTTGGAGACTGAAATAGATGTTGCTAGGAATGTCAAATAAACTACTGGTATCAACAAACATAGGCCAAGTAACCTTCAAAGTGTTGGGATCAACCAACTTACAGTTGTAAATGACAACAAAGGGGCACAAGGATCCATCCCTCCACAACGCCAACCAGTAGATCCAAGGCGTAGAGCTCCTCTTCCTGGACATATGATGTATGAAGAAGATCATGCTGACTTTGATGGAACTGGATCCACGAGAGCTATTGTTTTACCTAAACTACCTCCAGGTGTTAAGTTTACAATCACAAGCGCTATGATCAAATTATTGAACCTGAAGGCTTGTTTAAATGTGCAACTACTGATGATGCAAACAAACCCTCAATGAATTTTGTGACAATCTGTAAATCACAAGAAATCCTTGTTGTGAGTCAAACATTCATGGGGTTGAAGTTGTTTCCTTTGTCTATTACTGGAGAGGCGACTAACTGGTTGAACGATATGCGAGATTACTCCATCCGAACTTGGAATGAGTTGAAAGAAGAATTCCTAGAGCAATTTGTCCCAGAATCAGAGGAGTTGGAGATGAAAGATGAGCTTAGTTCTCATAAGAAGCTACCAGGAGAGGCAATGCATGATACTTCGTGCAGATTCAGCCAAAAGCTTAAGAAATGCCCCAACCATGATCTCACTTAAAAGCATCTTTGTAACACTTCAAAAATCAAAGCATGTTGTAGAGCCTAACATAAGTGTCCGAAGGTCTAGACACTGTTTAAGGTCAATTATTATAATTATAAGTCATTTAGGAAGTTTAGAAACCAAAACGTCCAAGAACATTCATGACGCCCGTAAACTAATTCAGAGAGGTACTAGCGTGCCTTAGCCTATTTGACTAGCTTTTAGAAGTAAGAAAATGATGAAAATTTGTGGAAGGGTGTTTAACATGTGTTTAATTTGATTCATGGTCAAAACGTCCTGGTACCACTCCCTAAGGACCAACAAAGGGCCCTTTAAAATTACCCTTGCAAGAATGGGCCAAAGCTGTCAAAAAATAATGACACAACGGATGCCACAGATGGGCCGTCGGCGAATCGACTGGGCATCAATGCCACCATCGATGGTAGCTTAGAAAACATCATGGAGAGGTCATTTATAAATGTCTCTGACCAAGACAACGGATGTGGAACACGGAAGGGCACATTTGCCTTTAATTGACCCACGATCCGTAGATCGTGGTGTCGTCTGTGGTCACGGTAATTTCCTGCACGTTTTTAATTAGTTCCAAGTAATTGATTAAGGGGTTAGTTCATTATTTAGGGGATCAGAGAATCCTATTAATTTAATTATCAATCTATATAAAGACACCAACCCCATTAGACAAATCATAACTCACAAAATAAACTCTCTTCCGTCTCTCTTCTTTCTCTCTCTAGTGGAAAACAACATTGAGGACCAAGCTTGGGGAGGGTTTAAGGGAAGCAAAGGGTCAAATTTCTCCATAAATATTCATCAATTAACAAGGTATGACATCTAATTCACCTTTGAGACCTTTTTCCTCAAAGGGTTCCGTCGAATTGATTTTTAAAGTTGAGTTTTCAAGTGGGTTTCATCCAATACGAAATTGATATTATGAATTAATTTGTTTATGATTTCTTTTGAATTTCTGAATATATTAACATGTATTGTAACTTAATTTTTATATATGTTGATGGTTTGGTCTAGTTTGTAGAAGATGACCTTTACCCCTTAACTCTAGGTTATGTTCTTGATATGAAGTATGTTATATTGGTTCAATTGACTTGGTTATTGGTAGAATTACTACTAGATGAAGTTTTTTTTTTTTTTTATAGAAATAAAGAATTAATTTGGGTGATTTATATCCCTTTCATGGTAGTTCTTGAGAATTTTATCTAGGTTATGAAATATGTTGTCAATTGACCTAAGTATCTTATCTTAAGCTATGATCTACTATTTAATTGTGATGTAGTAATTCTTCTATTCATGTTATCGTGTTGTTAATTGAATGATGATGAGGTTATATCCTAATTGGGTTGAATTATGGGTTTATGGTAAGACCTTGAAGATGAATAATGAAGGATACTTGGTAAGTCTTGTGATCCCTATCTTTTACTTCAAATTATGGTTAAATATGATTAAGTTATGATGTAGTATTGGAGTATGCCTTGTATTAGGATTGATAGGATGGTAGTATGTTGAATTGAAATGTCTTGATTATGATAGTGAGGTGTTGTCTTAAGATGTATATGTTATAAGGATGGTGAATGATTTACCAATGTGCCTTATCATGATGTTTAAATGTTAATGTTCTAACCTCACCTATATGAATTGTAATGAAAGGACAATACTCATGCAATTCTTATTGATCTATGATATGATGATGTGATACAAGGGTTAGACCCTATGACCTACAATAAGGTATGATGATCAATAAAGAAATTAAAGACATTTCAAAAAGGGACTCTATCTTAGCACTGACTGAACTAGAGTGAGGAGTGTCCCTTCCCACACAGGGAAGGTAGAATCACTAATGTCCTCTTGAGATTTGAGACTACAATTCATGTAGCATAAAGAGGGTGCCAACTATATCTCCTAGTTCTTGAACTATGTTGCCCCCTTTGGAATACTAGCTAGTGGATCCACATAGTTGCTATGTTTATGTTTTGGTACTTGGAAAGTAGTCCACCTTCTTTTGGTGTAGGGTTCCATGATACCAGATTCCACATTAGCTCATGTGGTCTATGTAGGTTAGGGAAAGATGCTCCCAAAAAGTAAAATGAACTAAAGGATTGCACTCTAACCAAGACGACCTAAGAAGTTTAGCTTAGTCTAGGTAGGGGTATGAGACTCTACCTAAACATTGCACTGGTTAGGCTTGAAGGGACTCTTAGGAGGATGTTCTTATGTATGAATATGCTTATAATGCAATATGTAATGCGTATGATGAACTTGTACATTGTTGATACTATATGTTAATTGGTGTCACTTATGAATATGTGATGATCTATATTGTTAATGTATGATGTTATGTACTCTTAAATGTTCTGATATGTGAAGTAGGATGTTAATCATGATTCTTGTTGGTTTACTTGATTGAGTAAGGTTATGGGGCTTTACTTGGTCAATGTACTTGTTGACTTAATAGGGGTTCATGGGTAATTGCCTTGCTTTAGTGATGTTCAAAGGTAACCCAACTCATGCTTGTGGTTATTTATGACTTGATGATACAGTTACTTGACTATGTATTCAATTACATGATATGCATGTTTAATTGACTAAACTTGAAGTTGTTGGTCTTATGATGTACATACGTATGACTTGATGAACATGTCCTATTGGTTGGTATGGTCTTGTTGAATGTTCATAAAGGTATTTAATGAAAAGTGCATACTTTATGATATGTCCCTTCTTCTTATCATGATTTCATAGTATGTGTGCATATGGTCTCACACTTAGTACAAGTGGTGTACTAACCCCATTTGTTCCTTTTTCCCAACATTTTAGGTTTTGGTCGTTGAAGTGCGTTTTAAGACGACTTGGATCTCGTAAGGTAGGTCCTCACTTTCTGAGGGCTATGACACAATCTAACTAATGGAGTTGTGATGAGTTTAAGAATCTTATATTTCTTTGCTTTCAATTGAATACTAAACATTTGTATGACCTATATGTGGTCTTATTGAATTGATGTTTGGGCTAGGACAATTTGATATACTCTTATTAGATGGTTATGAGATGAGATGACTACTATGACTACGTTATATTTTATATAATTATGTGCAATAAAAGTGGAAGACTAAGTAATCTTCCTATTACGAAGGGTCTATGTATACTCGATATAAATATATATTATGTGTATGTAGAGGTCTATGTAATCCTCCGGCAGAAATAATGAAAAGTTTTAAATTTTCTTATTAATTTGGCCTATGAATGTAATGATGTAAGCAAAAGTCTAGTCTTATTCCTCAAGGAGGATGACGATGCCGGTTACATCTAGGGGCTATTCCGGATTGTGACAAACTTAAACAAGCCATGTCTCTAAACTAGGTGACTAAACTTGTTGTTGATGCAGTTTGTGGATGCTCATTCATGAGGAAATCATTGGTGGAGAACATTCAACTATTAGATGAAGTCTCAAAGAACAATAGAGCATGGTACACTAGATATGCGGAGGTAGGAGATTTGGGTACACATTTGAGCTTTCAGCTAGACAGAGGAAGACAGAAGAAGAAAGAGATCATGACATGGCACATATGAGGAAACAAACAGATCTTCTCACAAACTATGTTGTAGACATGTCTGAAAAAGTAAATTGTTTTGGGACATCAAAACAAATATGATGATCTGGATATTGACAACTATGAGAAATCTAACTATCTGCGGAACCAAAGCGGTTTCAAGAATCATATGTTTGGAAATAACAATTACAATTTTGTTCATGTAGATTGGATCTACTCTAGGGATGGTTAATATGATAGGCCAACAAATAGAGATCAAGGAAATTGGAAAAACACAAATGGGTATATAAATTATCACAGTGGTGTATATGTACCCAAGGTAATAGATACTGGGTGGCTGGTAGTTCTAGTGGGTCTAAGACTGAGGACGTGATAGCTAAGGTACTTCAAAAGGTTGAGTAAACTGATGTAGGGTGAACAAAATGAGAGGTGATTGTTTGAGAATGAGTTAGTTAGGGGAGTTTCACACCAGTCCCATTAAACAAATAGAGCAACGGTTCGGGAAAATCTCAGCCTCATTGAATCAAGGAAGAATGGATCACTACCAAGTGATACCATTCAAAACCCCGAGAAGGATGGACATTACAGGTCTATCACCACCAGTAGTGGTAAGGTTCTTTCTGACCATATCTGTGCAGGTACCATAACAGGTTTGGAGAGAGATTTAGGAAAAAATATCGCTACAACAGATTTCTAGACCCTCTACTCTTTTACCTTAAAGTCTCAAAGGAAAGTTGAAGATGGAAAGATCACAAAATTCATCACCATGATGAAACAACTTTTAATAAACATTCCACTGGTGTAAGCTCTTCAGTAGATGCCAGGATATTCCATGTTCATGAACCACTTCGTTACCAAGAAAAGAGTTGTAAGTCTTCATATTTCTAACGATCTACATCGTTACATTGTCACTACTACAAGATCATTGGTTCAGAAAAAGGAGGACCCAGGTTCATTTACAATCCCATGCATCATTAAATCATTCAAGTTTGCAAAGGCTATATGAGATCTAGGAGTCATTAGTAATTTATGAAAATGGGATTTGGAAGTATCAATACAATACCAATGAGGTTGATGATGCCTAATAGGTTAGTAAAGAGACCGGTGGGAATCTTGTGTGATGTATTGGTAAAGGGGGACACTTTCATATTTCCAACTGATTTTGTAATTATGGATTGTGAAGTAAACTTTGACGTTCCCATTATTTTGGGAAGACCATTTTTGTCCACGAGAAAAGCTTTGGCTGATGTTGACAGAGGATAGATGAAGTTTAGACTCAACACAGATGAGGTAAAGTTCAACATTTGCAGGTCAAAGAAATAGGCATGAGTAATGAATGTGGTATTTGCAATAGAGATAGTTATTGATTAAGACATGAGCGTACCCATAGCAGAGAGAATGGTTGTTAAAACATTAGTAGCAGTGCTGATGAATTATTATGCTGATTTCCAGGCTGACTATATAGAGATTGTGAATGATTTGCAGAGTATGGGAGAAAACTCATATTCTCCAAAAAAGTTGGACTTGGACTTGAAAAATAGTCCAGCAAAACAATCCATTGAGGAGCCACCGGTGTTAGAGCTGAAATAGTTACCCAGTCACCTCAGGTACATATTTTTAGGTACTAACAACACTTAAGCTGTAATATTGGCTACAAATTTAAATGAAGAACAGGTGCAAGAGATGATCAAGGTTCTATAATGGTAAAAAATGGTCATTGGTTTGATCATTGCTGGTATAATTGGAATACCTACATGCATTTGCACACATAAATTTCAGCTTGAGGAAGGATGCAGCCCTAATATTGAACACCAAAGGAGGTTGAAAACACATATTCAAGAGGTGGTTAAGAAGGAAATAATCAAATGTTTAGATGTTTGGTTGGTCTACCCTATCTTTGATATCCACTGGGTCAGTCTAGTGCAATGTTTGCCCAAAAAAAGAGCTAAAATTGTTGTGGCAAATGTGAAGAATTAAATAGTCCTATAGAGTCCAGTCATTGGATGGCGAGTATGCATGGACTAAAGGAAGATGAATAAGTGGACTTTGAGGGACCATTTCCCTATGCCTTTCATGGACCTAATGATGGATATGTTGGCAATTAAAGGACAATGTTGTTTCTTAGATAAATACTCTGGCTATAACCTGATATTAATTGCTCCTGAACATCAAAAGACTACATTTACATGTCCTTATAGATCCTTTGCGTTCAAACGCATGTCATTTGTATTATGTAATGCACCAACCACATTTTAAATGTGAATGATGTCCATCTTTTGGGATATAGTTGACAATACTCTAGAGGTATTCATGGATGAATTTTCTATAGTGCGCGATACTTTTGATTACTATTTGTTAAATCTTAACAAGGCTTTATAGAGATGTGAGGAAGATAACTTAGTGCTAAATTTGGAAAAGTGTCATTTCATGGTAAAGGAAGTCATAGTCTTGGAACACAAATTATCATAGAAAGGAATTGAAGTCGACAAGGCCAAGATTGAGGTGATTGAAGAATTACCTCCGTTGATATGTGTGAAGGGTGTTCAGAGTTTCCTAGGACATGTCGTATTCTATAAGGTGGTTCATTAAGGACATATCTAAAGTTGCACACCCCATGTGCAATATTTTGGAAAAGGAGATGAAATTTTTCTTTGCCGAGGCATGCCTTAAGGCTTTTGAGTACCTAAAAGAAAAAATTCAGCACCAGAGATTATTTGTCCAGACTGGGCGGAGCCATCAGAGGTGATGTGTGATGCTTGTGGAACTGTATGTCACATTCGGCTTTACCCCCTAGACGTAACCGACATCATCTGCCTTTTGAAGGACTAATACTAGCCTCTTAGTTTCGTGTTATTAAATTCACATGTTGAAAAATGCGGAAAAATTAAAAACTTTCATTATCACTACTTGGAGGTTTACATAGACCTCTACTTACACATAATATATATTCATATCGATTATACATAGACCCTTCGTATAGGAAGGTTACATAAAATTTTACATTTATTGCACATACATATATAAAAATATAGAATTAGTCTCAATGATTGTCTTATCTCATACCATCTATACGATTATGACAATATGGGCATAATCCTTACATCAATTAAACAAGACCATGTATAGGTCATATGAAAGTACAATATTGAATTAAAAAGGGAAGGAATTATAGAGTCAATAAGCTCATAACAAAATCCGTAAGCTAGAGTATGACATTGTCCTAGAAAGTTGAGGACTTACCGCACTTGGATGAAAGAAAGAGTTCACGCCTTGAACAATGTCGCCTTCCAAATTCTTTAACAACCGGAACCTAATATGTTTGGGAAAAGGGAATAAATGGGGTTGTTACTCCACATATACTAAATATGAGATCTTATGCACATACATAAGCAAACATGCCAAATGGGACTTTTGTCAAAACATGCCATTTTACCCCTTTTAGGGACTTAATGCGAAGTCAAGTAAGTCATATAAATAAACCAAACATGTTTACTATCTCAACAAGTAATACTTACCCCAACATACTTGAAGCCATGATTTACTACAACACTATCATTAAGGAATAATAAAACAAGAATGAATAAGAGTCAAAAATATCATTATAAGCAAGACAACTACTTAGAAGTCCTTATTAAGTCAACAAGTGCAATGACCAAGCAAAGCCCCATAACCTTACTCAATCAAGTATCCACGACAAGAAAATATGACCAATGTCCAACTTTACATATCATGGCATTTAGGTTTACATTTCATCATATATTAGAATTATAACCCAAGGCATATGCACAAATGAACAAATCAACATATAGTATCAATAATGTGCCATGGTCATATGTATAAATCATATTATCATAACATAAACATATATAAGAACCTCCTACTAAGAATCCCCTCAAGTCTAACTAGTGCCATATTTAGGTAGAGTCTCATACCCCTACCTAGACCAAGCTAGACCTCTTAGGTTATCCAAGTTAGAGTTCAAGTACTTTAATTCGTTTTACCTTTTGGGAACATCTTTCGTTAACCGACATAGACCACATGACCTAGTGTGCCATCCGGTGTCATAAAATCCTACACCAAAAGAAGGCCGACTACTTGCCAAGGTAGTACCAAAACATGAAACATAGAAACTACGTGGATCTACTAGGTAGCATTCCTATGGGGGCAACATAGTTCAAGAACTAAGAGATATAGTTGGGACCCTCTTTATGCACCATGCATTATAGTCTCCAATTTCAAGAGTAACATATGTTCGTACCTTACCTATTTGGGAAGGGACACTCCTCAATCTAGTTTACTCGCTGCTACGCTAGAGTCCCTTTTTGAAATGTCTTTAAGCCATTAATTATCAATCATAGATTAATTTAGGCCATAGGGTCTACCCCTTGTATAATCATCATCATCTATAGCTCAATAAGAATTGTATGAGTATAAGTCATTTCATCACAATTCATAAGTGAGGTTAACACATTAACATTTCATAGCATATTAAGGCACATTGATAACTTTGACCATACTTGCACCACATACACCTTAATCAACCTGACAACATAGTAAAGACATTTCAATTCAACATCATACCACCCTTTAATCCTAGTATTAGTCATACTCCAATGTAATATCATGAGATAGAGATTCTAAGACTTACCAAGTCTTCCTCATAGTCTACCATCAAGGTCTTACCTTCAACCCATAACTCAACTTAACTTGGGGAGTAACATCATCAAAAAATGATAATCAATTGAATAACAAGGCCAATTGCATCTCTATAACACAATTCAACGCTAGATCACAACTTAAGACAAGACATAGGCTAATTTCACATTACAATTCATAACCTAAATCACATCTTAAGAACTAGCATGATAGGCCTGTAATTCATTCCAGTTTAATCTTAATAACACCATAAAATAGTAACCTAATCAATAACCAACTCAATTGAATGATCACAATACAATTTAAATCAAGATCACTACCTATGGTTAGGGATAAAGGATCATATTCTTCAATTTAGACCAAACCATCAACGACTACCATAAACAAGTTGAATTACATCTTAATATACTCAATATAACCCTAAGAAATCATTTACATTTCAATCCATAACTTTAATTTCTTAATTGAATGAAACCCACAAGAGAACTTAACTTTTGATATCTATTCTGAAGGAATCTCTTGAGGAAAGAGTCTCAAAGGTGAATAGAACCCATACCTTAACATTTTTCAACAATTTGATGGTTAATTTATCCCTTCCCAGACCCCAAACGCTAATCCTTGCTAGTCTTCAATGGTGAGTTAACGTAGAGAGAGAAATAAGAGAGACGAAAGAGAGTTTGTTTGAGAGTTAGGTTAATGAGGGTTGAGGGTATTTATACTGGGACTTAATAAACTTAATTAGTCTCCCTTTAATCACCAACTAACCACTAAAGCACTTAATTAATTAAATAACACCAACTCAAATTTGGTAGAAAACCCGACTCTCACAGACGAAACCCCACTTGACGGGCTGTCTATGAGTCGACAGACAACCCCCTTCTTCTTTCTACACTCCATCGTCTTGGTCAGAGACTCTGCAGCAAGGGGCTTCCTTCAATTGTCTAAGTGTGGGATGGCAGCGGCATCGATGCCTTGTCGATCCACACACGGATCGTAGCCTGCACCTCAGAACTCTGTCAATGAGTTCAGAGGTTGTGCAGGTGAAGGGACCTTCTTCACCAGCCTAAGTGTGGGACGAAATGGGGCATCAACGCCCCTTCAATCCACACACGGGCCGTCTTCTGTCCCGTCGATACACACTTCTAGGAAATGTTGCATCAAACTACAATGGTCCTCCTCAAAGGCTTTTGGTTGGTCCTTGGAGATTCGTACCTGGATGATTAAACCATGAAACAACTCAAAAACCTATTATCTACCTTTCCACCAATTTTTGTGCATCTCCCACTCTTAAAAGTTTTTCAAATAAGCTAAGACACACTAACATCCCTTTGAACCATCTTCCCGGATGTCAAGGACGTTTTGGTTCTTAAACCTCCGAAATGACCTATATTCATTAATATTGGACATAGAAACAGTACTTAGACCTTATGACACCTATGTTAGGATTTACAATGTGTCTTGGATTTTCAAGGTGTTACACTGCAGTAGGTGTTGTGTTGGGTTAGAAGCACAACAAGATGTTCCATCCAATTTACTATGGTAATAAATTACTAAATGGAGCATAGTGAAACTACACCGTCACTGAGCAAGAACCATTTGTTGTAGTGTATGCTTTTGAAAATCTCAAAGCTTACCAGATGGGCACCAAGGTGATTGTTCATATAGACGGTGCTGCCTTACGAATGATGTAAAACCTAGGATGATATGGTGGGTGATTCTCTTCTGAGAGTTTGATTTTGAAGTAGAAGATATGAGAGGCTGTGAAAATCAGTTAGTTGATCACCTATCTAGGCTAGATGCTGCAAAGAAGAAAAAATTAAGCATAATATAGATGATACATTTCTGGAGGAGCAGGTATTAGCTGCTACTTTTGATTTTATTCCTTGGTTTGCCGGACTATGCAAATTTTCTGTTTTGTAATTTGATGTCTTTGGGGCTGACATATAACCAAAGAAAAAGTTCTTGCATGATGTTGGAAAATACTATTGGGATGAGCCTTATATGTATAGGGTATGTGCTAACAACACAATTAGGCGATGTGTTTGAGAAGCTTAAATGTTACACATTTTGGAGACCTTTCACTCATCCCCAGTTGGTGTTTAGCATGGTGGAGCTAAAATAGCCCACAAGATACATTTTTGTGGGTACTATTGGCCCACAATTCATTATGGTGCAGTGAATTTAGTAAGGATTTGTTATGTGTGCTAGTGACAAGGATCCATCTCTCGCCTCCATGAACTACCCATGACACCTATTCTTGAAGTAGAATTATTTTATGTGTGGGGTATTGATTTCATAGGCCCGTTTGTGAGCTATACTGATTGCAATGGTCTATGTGTCCAAATGGGTTTAATATGTTGCGTTACCTGTGAATAATGGAAATAGTTTTTCTGTATTTCAGAAAAAGAACATATTGTAAAGGTTTGGAACACCTAGAGCCATTATCAGTGATGGTGGTTCTCACTTTTCAACAAGATGTTCAGTGCACTTTTAACTAAGTATGGGGTGAAACAACACAAGGTGAGAAAACCCTACAACCCACAGAGCAGTTAAAAAGTGGAGGTTTCCAACGGAAAGATAAAAGCATTTTTGGCAAAAAAAGTGAATGCCAACATGATAGATTGGGTAAGAAAGCTAAATGATTCTCTATGGGCATACCACACAACTTTCGAGACACCAATTGGTATGTATCCATATAAAATTGTGTTTGGAAAGGCATGTAAATTGCTTGTTGATCTTGAGAATCGAGCACTTTGGACATTGAAGAAGCTAAGACTCAATTTGAGTAAAACAACTAACTTATGGTTAGATTAGATAATTGAGATAAATGAATTCCATTTGAGAGCTTATGAGAGATCAGCACTTCATAAGGAGAAGATGAGGCTACATCATGATAAGCATATTGATTAAATAAGCTTCAGTCCTGGTGATTTGGTGTTGCTTTTCAACTCCAGACTATGTCTCTTTTCGGGAAAACTTGGTCTAAATGGTCAAGACTTTTTTAGATCACACATGTATTTTTATTGGGGGCTATTAAGTTAGAAAACGAGAAAGGCAAGAGATTATAACCGAATTTGCAGAGAATCAAGGCATATTTGGGTGTCCTGGATGAGGTGAAGATGGTAGAGGAATGTAACTTGATGAAGACTGAGTAATCAAGTAACATGCATTATGCCGCGATGTAAAATTATGTGTTGCTTGGCAGGCAACCCAAGATGTAATTTCATTAGGTATTTTTTTTGTAATGTTTAGTTATTTGTATAGAGTCAGGTGGGCTGTTGTGTGCACGATGGATTAAGTGAAGAAGTGCAGAAATTGGTACAAACTAAACCATGCAGACAACCTCACAGATCGTGGTGCCCTACACAGGCACTTTCACAGTGTTTCAACTTGACGACCTTCTGAAGAGGCTATTGTAAAGTAAATAAAATAAATGGTTCACAGAAGGGTTTACGGTCCGTTACAGCTTCTACGGATCCTCTACCCTTTCGTGAACCTTTGGTATGAATATCGAGGGTCCCAAGTCACCTTCACGGTCTTCTTGACGGACCATGGTTTTCTTTATGGGCAACTTCAAGGTCCATCGTCTTTCTCAAGTAAGTATCCACGTTTAAGTTAGGTCCACAGACCACAGTGTCCTTCACGAGCACTTTCACGGTTTGTAGCAACAAACCTAGTCCTACTAAATACCCGACCCGACCTGCCATTGGACCAAGACCAAGATTAATCATATATATGTTCCTATATGCCCAATTTGAATTTGGTTTCCCTATTTTCTTTTCCATATCAACTCTTTAAAGTTCCAATAGCAAATCCTCCACAGAAGATTCAAAACCCTAGCTTTTCAATCGTGCAAGTGTGTCAAAGTCGTGTCTGAGTTTGATTGTGTGGGTGCACATCCATATTTCCTCCAAGTAATTTGAAGTTTCAAGGCATATAATATTTCATTTTATTGAAGCCTAAAGTTATCCAATGTCACATTCGGGTTTACCCCCTAGACGTAACGGGCGTTGTCATCCTTTGGAATGACGAAGACTAGCCTCTTAGTTTCATGTGATTACATTCATATGTTGAAAAAGCGGAAAATTTAAAATTTTAATTTTCTCTACTTGTAGGTTTATATAGACCTCTACATGCACATAATATATATAGTCATATCGAATATACATAGACCCTTCATATAGAAAGGTTACATATTGTTCTACTTTTACTGCACACACACACACAAACACACACACACACAGATATATATATATATATGTATATATATATATATAAAATTTAGAAATAGTCTGAAGGATTGTCTCGTCTCATAACATTTAAACACATATCACATTATGGAAATAGCCCTTATATAAATTCAATAAGACCATATATAGGTCATACGAAGGTACCATATTCAAATAACAAGAAAACAAATGATAGAGTCAATAAGCTCATAACAAAATCCAAATCTAGAAGATGGCATTGCCCTCGAAAGTTGAGGACCTACTCTACTTGGATTAAACGAGAAATCCAAGCCTTAAAAAATATTGCCTTCCAAAATCTTCAACGATCGGAACCTAAAATGTTTGGTACAAGGGAAGAAAATGGGGTTAGTACTCCACATGTACTAAGTATGAGATCTTATGCACATACACAAGAAAAACATGTTAAAAGGGACTTTTTATCAAAGCATGCCATTCTACCCCTTACAGGAGCTTAATGCAAAGTCAAATAAGTCATATTAATCAACCATACATGCTTACTATCTCAACAAGTAACACTTATCTCAACACACTTAGAATAATGATTTACTACAACCCTAATATGAAGGAATAATATTAGAAGAATGAATAAGAGTTAAACATATCATAATAAGCAAGACAACTACTCACAAGTCCTTATGAATTCAACAAGTGCAATGACCAACAAAATCCCCATAACCCTACTCAATCAAGTATCGTCAACAAGAAAACATAACCAATGTCCAACTTTACATATCATGGAATTTAGGCTTGCATTTCATCTTATATTATCATTATAATCCAAGGCATATTCATAAATGAAATAATCAACATATAGTATCAACAATATGACATGGTCATTGTATATATATACATCATATATTATAATAACATAAACATATAAAAACCTCCTCCTAAGACTCCCCTCAAGACTAAGTAGTGCAATGTCTAGGTAGAGTCCCCTCTAGAAATTGATTATGAAAAACCTCTGGAAATTCGTTCAATACGGGGATCGACTCAATAAAAAGAATTTTAGAATCCAAATCTTGGATTCTTACGATGTCATAGAGACAAACCTTTGAGATCATTTTACATGTTTTTAGACAAGATATGATGCAACCTCTAGGAATAGAATTTCCCCTCTTCCACACAAAAACAGGTTCATTTTGGAAGTTAAATCTCACCACTCTTGTCCTAAAATTAATGGACGCAACACATGTATGCAACCAATCCATACCCAATATAATATCAAAATCAAGCATATCGATTTCTACTAGATTGACATAAGAAACTCTATTGTGCAATGAAATAGGTCACCACATCGGGAGAGGTCTCTTGCTCACCCCTAGAGCGGAGAGAATAGAAGCGGTTCTTCGTTGGAGCATCACTAGAACCACTTGTTTGAGCTTGGCCACTACCCTTGCTTGACTTTTCAAGTTTGGACAATCTCTCATTTTGTGACCACTCTTGCCACATCTAAAGCAATTATCACTCACCATAGTGCTTTTTACTACACTTACCACAAGTTGGCTTATCATTTGGTGAATTAGAACCTTTTCCCTTCTTAAATTTAGGTTTAGACACCCTATCACCACTAGCTCTTGGGAATTTGGTAGGGACTCGTTTTGGACCCCGCTTCTTAAATTTAGGCTTATCTTGTATATCAAGCCTATTATTTGAGGAGCCTCATCGAAAGACCTATCCCTCTTAGCATCTCTACTTTTTCTATTAGCTCTTGCCTCCTCAACCCTTCTTGCATAAACCATAAGACGGGAAATGTTCATGTTGTCATGTAGCATGGGCGATTGTCACTCCTCTTGTAAGTCCTCCGACACCCCCGTCACAAAATGGCTCAGTTGGTCTCTAGGATCTAAGACTAAAGAAGGAGCGTATTTGGACAACTTAAAGAATTCCAAAGAATACTCATGGACACTCTTCCCTCCTTGTCGAAGATTGATGAACTACGTCACCTTCTCTTCTATCATATCTCTAGGGAAGAACTGATCTATAAAAGCCACCTTAAAGATCTCCCAAGTCACCGGACCACCCCTCAATGACCTATTGTCCTTCCATTGCAAATACCAAGTTTGAACCAAATCATTGAGTTTATATGAGGCCGACTTGTCCTTCTCAATTGAAGTCACTCCCATAGCAGCTAACACTTTGTAGACATCATCAAGGAATTCTTGGGGTTCTTTGACAACCTTAGACCCATAGAAAGTAGGAGGGTTCATCCGAGTGAAGTTCCTTAGACAGGAAGCCATAATAGTGACTTGTTGATGAGGATGAGGAGCAAAGTTCCGGTTGTCTTGATCCGTCATAGCTTGATCTTTAATTGTTGTGGCTTGTTCTTGGGTAGCCATGGCTAGGTCCATTTGATCAAGAATAGCCCTCATCTCCGCCTCCATCATAGGTGGAGGGTTATCCTGGGCTTGATCAACATTAGCATTATCCTCAAGTGGAGGAACTTGCTCATCATGGGGAGGAGCTCCCCCATTAGCAACTTCCTCCTCAAGTATATGAGCCGCATTCCTTCGAGTGTTCATGCTTCCTATAAGAACAAAAATATGATTATATGCAATAGCACACCATAAGTATAGTCTATTGGCACAATATAAGATTTCCAAGGAAGAGAGTGATTCCTAAACATCATATAAGTTCCTACTCATAATTGTGGCGCACTTCAAAATTATGAATACAAACATACATAGATGTGGTAGAGAAAGAGACATAGCTCAATTTTATTCAATCTCATGCTCTGATACCAAGTTTGTCACATCCAGGTTTACCCCTTAGACGTAACCGACGCCGTCATCCTTTTGAAGGACTAAGACTATCCTCTTAATTTAATGTCATTACATTCATAGGTTGAAAAATTCAGANTATATATATATATATAGAGAGAGAGAGAGAGAGAGAGAGAAATAGTCTCAACGATTCTCTCGTCTCATACCATCTAAACATATATCACAATATGGGCATATCCCTTACATTAATTAAACAAGACCATGTATAGGTCATACAAAAGTACAATATTCAAATAGCAAGGAAAGAATAATAGAGTCAATAAGCTAAAAAAAATCCAAAGCTACAATATGGTATTGCCCTTGAATGTTGAGGACCTATCCAACTTGAATGAAACAAAGAATCCAAGCCTTCAACAATATTGCAATCCAAACTCTTCAACGACCGAAACTTAAAATGTTTGGTACTAGGGAAGAAAACGGGGTTAGTACTCCACATATAGTAAGTATGAGATCTTATACACATACACAAGCAAAACATGCTAAAAGGGACTTTTTATCAAAGCATGCCATTCTACCGTGTTTAGGGGATTAATGCAAAGTCAAATAAGTCATATTAATCAACCAAACATGCTTACTATCTCAACAAGTAACACTTATCCCAACACACTTAGAATCATGATTTACTACAACCCTATCATGAAGGAATAATATCAGATGAATGAATAAGAGTTAAACATATCATAATAAGCAAGACAACTAGTTACAAGTCCTTATCAAGTCAACAAGTGCAATGACCAAGCAAAGCCCCATAACATTACTCAATCAAGTATCCTTAATAAGAAAAAATGACCAATGTCCAACTCAACAAAGGTTTCATTTGGGAAGTTAAACCTCACAACTCTTGTCCTGCAGTAAATGGACGCAAAACATGCATGCAACCAATACATACCCAATATAATATCAAAATCAAGCATATTGTTCTACTAGATCGACATAATAAACTCTTTTGGGCAATGAAATAGGACAATTTTGATATACTTTTTTACAAAACAACCGACTCTCCCACTAGAGTCGACACTAGAAAAGGCTCATTCCAAATATGAGGTAAAACGTCATACTTTTTAGCTACTACTGGTGTAACAAAGGACAAAGTGTCACCCGGATCAAGTAAAAAATACACATCAAGATTAAATATTCTTAACATACTGGTCACCACGTCGAGAGAGATCTGTTGCTCACCCCTAGAGTGGAGAGCATAGAAGTGGTTCTTCGTTGGAGCAATACTAGAAGCACTTGTTTGAGCTTGGCCACTACCCTTGTCTTGACCTTTAAAGTTTGGACAATCTCTCATTTTGTGACCACTCTTTCCACAACTAAAACAATTATCCGTCCCCTTAAGGCACTCACCATAGTGCTTTTTACCACACATACCACAAGTTGGCTTCTCATTTGGTGAATTAGAACCGTTTACCTTTTTAAATTTAGGGTTATACACCTTATCACCACTATCTCTTAGGAATTCAGTAGGGACTTAATTTTGAACCCGACTTCTTATATTTAGGCTTATCTTATCTGAAGCCTATTATTTAAGGATCCTCCATCAAAAAAACCTAGCCCACTTAGAATCTCTACTTTTTCTCTTAGCTCTTCCATCCTTAACCCTTCTTTCATAAACCATAAGACGGGATATGTTTATGTTGTCATGTAATATGGCCGATCGACACTGTTCTTGTAAGTCCTCCGACACCCCCATCACAAATGGCTCATTTGGTATCTAGGATCGGAGATTAAAGATGGAGCATATCTGGAACAACTTAATGAATTCCATAGATTACTCATGAACACTCTTCCGTCCTTGGTGAAGATTGATGAACTCCGTCAACTTCTCCTCCCTCATCTCTCTAGGGAAGAACTGATCTACAAAAGCCGCCTTAAAGATCTCCCAAGTCACCGGACCACCCCTCAACGACCTATTGACCCTCCATTGCACATACAAAGTTTGAGAAAAATCCTAGAGTTGATATGAAGGTAAACTGGGCCTTCTCACTTGAAGACACCTCCATAGCATATAGAACTTTGATGACGTCATCAAGGAATTCTTGGGGGTCTTCATCAAAATTAGACCCATAGAAAGTAGGAGGCTTAATCCGAGTGAAGTCCCTTAGACGGGAAGCCATAGTAGTGACTTGTTGATGAGAACGAGGAGCAACATCCTGGTTGGCTTGAGCCAGCATAGATTCTGCTTAAACTGTTGCGGCTTGTGCTTGGGTACTCATCGCTTTGGCCATTTGATAAGGAATATCCCTCATCTCCGTCATAGGTGGAGGGTTAGCCGGGGCTTGATCAACATTAGCATTTTCCTCAAGTGGATTAACTTGTTCATCACGAGGAGGAGTTCCCGCATTAACAACTTCCTCCTCAAGTCTTCGAGACGCATTCGTTTGAGTGTTCATGCTTCATATAAGCACATAAATATGATTAGATGCAAACACACCATAAGTATACTCTATTGGCACAATATAAGATTTCCAAGAAAGGGAGTGATTTCTAAGCATCATAGAGGTTCCTACTCATAAGTGTGGCGCGCTTCACAATTATGAATACAAACCAACATAGACGTGGTAGAGAGAGAGACATAGATCAACGTTACCCAACCTCATGCTCTGATACTAAATTTTTCACATCCAGGTTTACCACCAATACGTAACCAACGTCGTCATCCTTTTGAATGACTAAGACTAGCCTGTTAGTTTCAAGTCATTACATTCAGAGGTCGAAAAATACAAAAAAATTTAAAAATTTTAATTTTTTGTACTTTGAGGTTTAATAGACTTACTTCTACTTACACATAATATATATATTCATATCGAGTATATACATAGACCCTTCATATAGAAAGGTTACATAGCCTTCTAATTTAATTGCACATATATATATAAAAATATAGAAATAGTCTGAACGATTGTCTCGTTTCATACCATCTAAACAGATATCACAATATGGGCATAACCCTTTCATCAATTCAACAAGACCATGTATAGGCCATATGAAAGTATAATATTCAAATAACAAGGAAAGAAATAATAGAGTCACTAAGCTCATAAAAAAATCCAAAGCTAGAAGATGGCATTGTCCTCGAAAGTTGAGGACCTACCCTACATGGATAAAACGAAGAATTCAAGCCTTCAACAATATTCCCTTCCAAACTATTCAAAGACCGAAACCTAAAATGTTTGGGACAAGGGAAGAAAATAGGGTTAGTACTCCACATGTACTTGGTATGAGATCTTATGCACATACACAAGCAAAACATGCTAAAAGGGACTTTTTATCAAAACATGCCATTCTACCCCGTTTAGGGGATTAATGCAAAGTCACATGAGTCATATTAATCAACCAAACATGCTTACTATCTCAACAAGTAATAGTTATCCCAACACACTTAGAATCATGATTTACTACAACCCTAACATGAAGGAATAATATCAGAAGAATGAATAAGAGTTAAACATATCATAATAAGCAAGACAACTACTTACAAGTCCATGTCAAGTCAACAAGTGCAATGACCAAGTAAAGCCCCATAACCCTACTCAATTAAGTATCCTCAACAAGAAAACATGACCAATGTCCAACATTACATATCATGGCATTTAGGCTTGCATTTCATTTTATATTATCATCATAATACAAGGCATATTCATAAATTAACTAATCAACATATTGTATGAATAATATGTCATGGTCATCATATATATACATCATATATTATCATAACATAAACATATAAGAACCTCCTCCTAAGACTCCCCTCAAGACTGACTAGTGCAATGTCCATGTAAAGTCCCATACCCCTACCTAGACTAAGCTAGACCCCTTAGGTCATCAAAGTTAGAGTTCAAGTCCTTTAATTCGTTATAGCTTTTTGGGAACATCTTTCCCTAACCACCATAGACCACATGAGCTAGTGTGGATTTTTGAATCATTAATCCCTACACCGAAAGAAGGCGGACTGCTTACCAAGGTAGTACCAAACATAAAACATAGCAACTACGTGGATTCACTAGATAGTATTCCTAAACGGTCAACATAGTTCAAGAACTAGGAGATTTAGTTGGGACCCTCTTTATTCTCCATGCATTATAGTCTCCGATCTCAAGAGTAATTTAGTTTTCCTACCTTCTCTATATGGGAAAGGACACTTCTCCATGTATTTCACTCAATTCTATGATAGAGTCCCTTTTTGAAATGTGCTTAAGCCTTTAATTATTAATCGAAACTTAATTTAGGTCATAGGGTGTACCCCTTGTATAATCATCATCATCAATAGCTCAATAAGAATTGTATGAGTATAAGTCTTTTCATCTCAATTCATATAACTGAGGTTAACACATTAGCATTTCATAACATATTAAGGCAGGTTGATAGTTTCACCATCCTTATATCACATAAACCTTAATCAACATCACAATATAGGGTGTACCCCTTGTATAATCATCATCATCAATAGCTCAATAAGAATTGTATGAGTATAAGTCCTTTAATCTCAATTCATATAACTGAGGTTAACACATTAGCATTTCATAACATATTAAGGCAGATTGATAGTTTCACCATCCTTATATCACATAAACCTTAATCAACATCACAATATAGTTAAGACATTTCAATTAAACATCATACCACCTTATAATCCTAGTATAAGGCATACTCCAATGTAATATCATAACTTAACAATAATTAATCACTATTAGAAGAAAAGGTAGAGATTCTAAGACTTACCAAGTCTTTCTCATATGTCTATCATCAAAATCTTACCATCTATCCATAACTCAACCCAAATTGGCGAGTAACATCATAGGACAAGGATAATCAATAGAATAACAAGGACAATTTCATCTCTATAATACAATTCATCTTTAGATCACAACTTGAGACAAGATACATAAGCAAATTTCACATTATAATTCATAACCTAAATAACATCTCAAGAAATAGCATGATAGGCCTATAATTCATCTTAATATAACCATAATAGCACCATAGTATAGTAATATAATCAACAACCAACTCAATTGAATGATCACCATATGACATATGTCAAGATCAATACGTATGGTAAGGGATAAAGGATCATATTCTTCAATTTAGACAAAACCATCAACAATTACCATAAACAAGTTGAATTACATGTTTATATACTCAATATAACCCTAAAAATTCATTAAAAACTCAATCTCATAACTTCAATTTCGTAATTGAATGAAACCCATAAGAAAATTCAACTTTTTGAAATCTATTTTGGAAGGAACCCTTGAGGAAAGCATCTCAAAGGTGAATAGAACCCATACCTTAATGTTTATCCACCATTTGATGAATAATCCACCTTTTTTCCACCCCCAAACCATATTTCTTGCAAGCCTTAAATGATGAGTTCATGTAGAGAGAGAAATAAGAGAGAAGGAACAAAGTTTATTTTGAGAGTTGTCTTTAGGTTAATGAGGGTTAAGGGGATTTTATTGACGGTTTAATTAACTTATTTAGTTTTCCTTTAATCACTAAATAACCCCTAAACAACTTAATGAATTTAAGTGAAATCATTTAAAATTCATCAGTGAAACTCGACCCTCACCGACAAGACCCTAATCGACGGTCCGTTAGTGAGTCGACGGACAATCCCCCCTCCGTCATGCACTCCGTTGTCTCTGTCAAAGACTTTGCAGGTGAGGTTTTCTTTAATTTTCCTAAGTGTGGGTTGACGGTGGCCTCGACGCCCCATCGAGCTACTGATGCCTCGTCAACCCCTTCCGTCGCGTGTAACAGTAGCTAGGTAAACAAGGGCCTTCACGAATCTTTTTAAGTGTGGGACGACAGAGGACTCTACTGTAACACCCTGTAGCTAAAACATACAAAAAACTAGATTTACAAAAATAATCTGCAGGTGCAACCAATGGTGGAATTGACAGACCGTATCTTGACCAACGGTCCGTCCTGCACAACCGTCGATGGGATCAGAAACTCCCAAAAATTTCAGCCCTGAAATATTGGTGAAGTCTTGGACGACGGACGGATTTACGGTACGTAGGTCATACGACGGTCACTAATCCATGACCGTCGATCGAGATCCCCATTCACCCACTCTCTTACAAGATTTACGGATGACCAGCACGGTCCATAGGTGGACCTACGGTCCGTAGGTTTTACCGTAGGGGGAAAATTTGTAGACAGTTAAGAGGAAATATAATTGGGTAAACTTCAAATGGTCCTAACTCTTATCACAAAATGAATTAGGTTTCCCATGATCTACCCATAGATAGATAATGGAATTAGATTTCCATAGCCACCAACCTTGCTAAAATCAGACCTCCGAGTAAAAGGTTATGCCCATTTTAGTAAAAGCCTGTCGAACAGGCCCAATCGACGGACCCAACGATGAGGCATTGGGAAAAAGATGGACCGTCAGTCCTGGTCGTCATTTGGTCCGATAGAAACTTTTGCAAGGGTATTTTGAACCTTTCCCACTTTATTTGAACCCCAGGCTACATCGTTTTGACCCTAAATCATCATATTTTAGTCAGTTTAAGCCTAGAAACATAATTAAAACATATATAGGTCAAATCATTAAATCAAAACATAGAAAACTAGAAACAAGAAAGGAGAAAAGGCTCAAGAACCCTAGCATTCCTTTCTACCTCTGGCAGGGTATATTGGGTTCTCTCGATGGGGCGTATACATCGGACTCCACATTTAGATAATGTGGTTTTATTATCGGTTATTAGTAGCTCCCAGATATCATTCAGGCTCTCTGCATTGACCATTTATCAGTATATTTAGTATTCAGCATGTTATAAATTGGTTATTGCATAAAGTTAGCTTAGAAATCCATTAATCATGTCATATTATTATACTTGCTATTATGGTTGTTCAGTTATGTTTTATTTCAGCTTTACTCTATCCTACATGCTCATTACCTTTCAAGTACTGACGCATACATTCGTTACATCTTCTCGTGATGTTTGTTCAGGTTCTCAGCATCCAGATCACGCATAGATCAATTTCCGATCTCCAGTTTAGCATATTAAGTGGTGAGTCCTCATTCTTCGAGTACAATAGTCACGAGTGTCATTTTAGTCTTTAGTCAATTAGTTTCAGGTTTTGCTAGATTTAGCATGGGCTTGTCCCAGTATTTCTAGTCCAGTTTAGAGGCTTATCTCTGACATAGTTAGATTAATCTTAGTATGGAGTTAATATTTTCATTGTATTAAACTCATCAGTTTTCATATATATATTTTTTAGCATATGGGTATTCCCCATCTTTTCATTATAAGTTATGATTTAGCTTCCGCATCAGTTTTTTATCTTTTGTATGCTCCTGATCATGCCGGCAGGGTTAGCTTGGGATCACTTGTGGTTCTATGTTCTGTGTCCGTGTCTCGAGGGTTGCTCGGGGCATGACAAAAGTTGGTATCAGAGAACTAGGTTCAAGAGTCCTTGTATATCCGAAAAAGCCGCACTAAGTAGAGTCTTTTTCATGGGTGTGAAGTGCACCACATCTAATGAGAGGTAGGCTATGAAGTGTTTTAGGAAAAGCTTGACTTTCTTGTTACTCTTATATTGTGTAAGGTATGATCAAATTCCATTCTAACTTGACGTTGTGCACGTAAGATCATGCCTTCTCGTAGAGCTTATGCGTGGAATGCTAATGGACACAATGCTAACGTAGTTCCTCCAGTACAAAATAAGGAAGTTCAAATGTAGAGTTCCATAACGCCAATTCAACTTTTGGCTCAGAGTATAACCAACAAGAACAATCAGCAGGTTCTAGTTCCTACTAGTAAAATGACCGATTAGTGGCAGCATGAGTTTGTTATTTTTTAGGATGATTCTGCTTATGTTTTTAGGGTCGCAAGTTGGTAAGGACCCACAAAAGTTCATTGATGAGTTCAAGAAAATATTTGCTGTGATGTAAGTAACTGGTAGTGGTGACAGGTGATATTGACATCTTACCAACTCAAGGATATTACTCAGATATGGCTCACTCAGTTGAAATATAACAGACATGAATCTATCTTCTGTAACTCAGTATATCAGTACAATTCAATGTAAGTCCAGAAAGTCTTTCTGGTGCTTCTCAATCTCTACTCCAGTCGCTGACCCAGTTATAGCTAGACGAGTATACAAAAATTGCCCTGTCACAGTCTCTCAGAAAGTCACCTCAGTAGACCTAGTAGAGTTAGAAATGGTAAACTTTGATGTCATTCTAGGCATTGATTGGATACACTCATGTTATGCCTCAGTCGATTGTAGAACTAGGATTGTTCATTTTCAGTTTCAAGACAAACCAATCATAGAATGGGAGGGTAGTAACTTAGCGTCTATGGGTCGATTTATTTCTTACCTTAAGTCCAGAAAGATGATATCTAAGGGTTATCTCTATCATCTATTTAGGGTTAACGATTCTAGCCTTGAAACCCCAACTCTTCAATCAGTTCCAGTAGTTTGTGATTTTCCAGATGTGTTTCCAGAAGATCTTCCCGATGTCCCTCCCTAAATTGATATTTACTTTGGAATTGATCTCCTTCATGATACCCAGCCTATTTCTATTCCTCCTTACAGAATTGCTTCAGTGGAGCTTAAGGAATTGAAAGATCAACTGAAAGACCTTCTACATAAAGGCTTCATCATACCTAGTATTTGACCATGGGCTGCACCAGTGTTGTTCGTAAGGAAGAAAGATGATTCTCTCAGAATGTGAATTGACTATAGACATATGAACAAGGTCACAATCAAGAATAAGTATCCCATCCCTAGGATTGATGACTTGTTTGACCAACTTCAGGGTGGTAGCCAATTCTCAAAGATAGACCTTTGATCGGGTTATCATCAGGTCAAAGTGAGAGATAGTGAAATTCTGAAAACAGCCTTCAGAACTCGGTATAGTCATTATGAATTTGTAGTTATGTCGTTTGGACTAACTAATGCTCCTGCAACTTTCATGGATTTGATGAAAAATGTTTTCAAATAGTACTTGCACTTGTTCATTATCTTGTTTATTGATGATATCCTCATTTTCTCTAGGAGTGAGGAAGAACATTCAAGTCATTTCAGAGTTGTTCTGTATATATTAATGATATCCTCATTTACTCTAGGAGTGAGGAAGAACATTCAAGTCATTTCGGAGTTGTTCTACAGACTCTCAAGGATTGCTAGTTATTCGCTAAGGTTAGTAAATGTGAGTTCTCGTTGCCATCCATTGCTTTTCTTGGTCACATTGTATCTACAGAAAGGATCCGAGTGGATTTGCAAAAAATAAAAGAAGTATAACAGTGGACAAAACCTACCTCTGCTACGGATATCAGAAGTTTCATAGGTCTAGCAGATTATTATAGAGGGTTCGTGGAAAGATTCTCCTCCATAGCCTCACCATTGACTAGGTTGACTTAGAAGATGGTCAAGTTTCAATGATCAGATGATTGTGAGAAAATTTTTACAGTGTTGAAAACAAGATTGACTACAGCTGCCATGTTGACTCTACCAGAAGGTTCAAATTGTTAGGTGATATATTGTGATGCATCCAGAGTTGTCCTAGGTTGTGTGTTAATTCAGCGAGGTAAGGTAATAGCTTATGCCTCTAGACAACTAAAGGTTCATGAGAAGAACAATCAAACTCATGACCTCGAGTTTGCAGAAGTGGTGTTTGCACTCAAGATCTGGAGATACTACTTGTATGGTGTTCACGTAGATGTGTTCACTAAACATAAGAGCCTTCAGTATGTGTTCACCGAGAGAGAGTTGAATCTTCACCAGAGGAGATGGCTAGAGTTCCTTAAGGATTATGATATGAGTGTAAATTATCATCCGGGTAAGGCTAATGTACTAACATATGCTCAAACTAGATTATCTATGGGTAGTGTAGCCCATGTTGAAGACAAAGGAAGGAGCTTGTAAAGGATGTTCACAGGCTTGCTTGCTTGGGAGTTCGCCTTATGAGCATATCAGACAGTGGTGTAATAGTTCAAAATAGGGAAGAATCGTCTTTGGTAGTGGAGGTTAAGGAAAATCAAGACAGTGATCCAATCTTACTTGAAATTAAGGGTGCAGTCCATAATCACAAAGTGGAGGTTTTCTCCCAATGGGGAGATGGTTTACTTTGCTACCAGGGTAGATTGTGTGTTCTTGATGTGGGTGAGTTGAGAAAGCATATCCTTGCAGAAGCCCATAACTCTACGTATTCTGTTCATCCATGTTCCACTAAGATGTACCGCGATCTGCGGGAAGTTTATTGGTGGAATGACATGAAGAGGGATATGGCAGACTTTGTGAGTAAGTGCCCCAATTGCCAGCAAGTCATTGTAGAACATCAGAAACTAGGGGGTATGACTCAAGAGATCGATATTCCTACTTGGTTGTGGGATCTGATCCATATGTACTTCATCACAGCATTACCGCGTACTAGCAAAAAACATGACTCCATTTGGGTGATAGTTGATAGGATGTCTAAGTCTTCTCGCTTTTTAGCGGTCAAGACTACAGATTTGGCAAAAGACTATGCCAAGCTTTACATCAATGAAATTGAGAGGTTGCATGGGGTCATTTGTCTATCATCTCAGATAGAGGTCCTCAGTTTACCTCTCATTTTTGGAAGTTATTTCAGAAAGGTCTTGGTACTCAAGTTAACCTTAGTACAACATTTCATCCACAAACGGATGGGCGGGCAGAGCGTACCATTCAGACCTTAAAGGATATGTTGAGAGATTGCGTGATCGATTTCAAAGGTAGTTGTGATGATCACCTTCCTCTTATTGAGTTTTCCTACAATAATAGCTACCATTCAAACATTCACATGCCCCTTATGAGGCTTTACATTGGCGTAGATGTAGATCTCCTGTTGGTTGGTTTGAAGTAGGTGAAGAAGCATTGATAAAGCCAGATTCAGTCCTTTTTGCTATGGAGAAAGTGCAACTAATTAGAGATAGATATAAGACAGCCCAAAGTCGTCACAAATCTTATGCAGATGTAAGGAGAAGGGAGCTAGAGTTCCAAGTTGATGATTGGGTTTTTCTGAAGGTCTCACAGATGAAAGGGATGATGTGGTTTGTAAAGAAAAGGAAGCCTAGTCCTAGGTATGTAGGCCCTTACAAGATCTTGAAAATGGTTGGCAAGGTGGCATATAAGTTAGAATTGCCAGTAGAATTAGCAGCACTGCATCTGGTCTTCCACATCTCACTCTTGAAAAAGTGTGTGGTGATCTAGCGTCTGTAGTGCCATTAGAGAGTGTGGTGGTGAAATATAGTCTTTCTTATGAGGATGTACTAGCCGAGATTCTTGCCCGCCAGGTCAGAAGGTTGAGAAACAAAGAAGTCACTTCAGTCAAGGTCTTGTGGAGGAGTCAGTCCGTAGAGGGAGCTACTTGGGAAGCAGAAGCAGCCATGAAAGACAAGTATCCTTACCTCTTTCCTTCAAATTCCACTCCAACTTGAGGTAATAGTTCCTTTTCATTTTTGCAGTCATTCATGCGTAAATTCAGTTTTAGAATCATGTTCCATCAGTTTGTACTTGCATTTTCAGCGTAATTGCATGTAATCGGTACCCAATTCAGTCAGAAACTCAGTTCTCGGTGTTTAGTAGTGGGGTTTGCATCTCTCCCCCTATACTTTAGCTAGTTTAGTCTTCATTTTAGGACGAATGTTCCCAAGGGGGAGATAATGTAACACTCCGTAGCTAAAACAGACCAAAAACAAGCTTTACAGAAAAAATCTGTAGGTGCAACCAATGGTGGCATCGACGAATCGTAGCCTGACCAACGGTCCGTCCTGCGCAACCGTTTATGGGATCAGAAACTCCCAAAATTTTCAGCCTAGAAAAATTGGTTAAGTCTTGGACGACGAACGGATTTACAGTACGTATGTCAGACGACGATATGTAGTCCATGACCGTCAATCTATACCCCCATTCACCCACTCTGTGACAAGAGCTACGGATGACCAGCACGGTCCGTAGGTGGACCTACCGTTCGTCGGTCTGACCGTAGGGGGAAAATTTGTAGACAGTTAAGGGGAAATGTAGTTAGGTCAACTTCAAATGGTCATAACTCTTACCAAAAAATGAATTAGGTTTGCCATGACCTATTTACAGATTTATAATTGAATAATCTTTCCATAGCCACCGACCTTGCTAAAATCAGAACTTCGAGTAAAATTTTATGCCCATTTTAGTAATGGCCTATAAAACAAGATCAATCGATGGACCCAATGATGGGTCGTCGATAAGACGACGGACCGCTAGTCCTGGCCATCGTTTGATCCGACAACAACTTATCCAGGGGTATTTTGGACCTTTTCCACTTTGTTTATACCCTAAGTTACGTCATTTTGACTCTAAATCATCATATTTTAGTTAGTTTAATCCTAGAAACATAATTAAAATATATCTATGTGAAATCATTAAATAAAAACTTAGAAAACTAGAAGCAAGAATTGAGAAAAAGTTCAAGAACCCTAGTTCAAGCAGGCAACAAGTTCCAGCAATTCCAGCATCGAAACCTAGGTATATTTCTGTGGATTTAATCCCCAGGTATGTGGTATTTCACTAGAAGGTTTCTTTCACCCATTGGGTCCCTAGTTTTAAGTTAGATTCTTGATTCTATTATTATGATTCAACCTAGGGTTTCTACAACATTGATGGAAATTCATTAACATATTAAATATATGTTACAAATCATATTATGATGTTATTATTCAGGTTATTGCATGAATTTCAGAACCCTAGATTTGTATTTCTTTAGTTCTTCAATTACACATGCTAGGTCAGATATTTCAGACACTTCAGATATACATGCCTCAGTCATAAATGCTTAATTTCCATATTAATTGTTGCACTCGCAGTTTGCATGTTTAATTTCGAGCTATCTAGTATTTACAGAAACTCAAGGATAATCAGTAAATTTTCAGAATTCATGGGAGTAGCATAATACCGAGTTGGACTAGGATTTAGCGTACCCATATAGCCCCATAACTACTAGCCAAGTAGGTTTTAAGTCCCCTCTATGGGCAATAAGTTTAGTGATCACGCCAGCATGCCTTTATACCTCTGGCAGGGTATATTGGGTCCTCTCAATTGGACGTGTACATCGGACTCAACATTTAGCTCTTGTGGTTTTATGATCGGTTATTAGTAGCTCCCACAGATTATTCAGACTCTCTACTTTGACCATTTATCAGTATAATCAGTATTCAGTTTTAGCATGTTATAAATTTGTTATTGCATCCAGTTAACTCAGAATACAATTTATCATGTCAGATTATTATACTTGCTATTATGTTTGTTCAGTTATGTTTTATTTCAGCTTTACTCTATCCTACATGCTCAATATCTTTCTAGTACTGACGCATACATGCACTACATCTTCTCTTAATGTAGGTTCAGGTTCTCAGCATCCAGATCACGCATAGACAAATTTTTGATCTCCAGTTCAGCAGATCGAGTGGTGAGTCCTCATTCTCCGAGGACAACAATCATGAGTGTCCTTTCAGTCCTTAGTCATTTAGTTTAATTTTTTGCTAGATTTAGCTGGGGCTTGTCCCAGTATTTCTAGTCCAGTTTAGAGGATTATTTAAGACATAGTTAAATTTAGTTTTAGCATATGGGTAATACCCATATTTTCATTTAAAATTTTAATTAAGCGTCTGCATCCGTTTATTATATTTAGTATGCTTATGATCCTGTCAGTGTGGTTAGCTTGGGGTCATTTATGGATCTAAGTTACATATCTGTATCTCTGGTGTAGCTCGAGGCGTGACATCGACGCCCCGTCCATCCAAGCATGGGCCGTCGTCTGTCCCGTCGATGCACACTACTAGACACTGCTGCATCAAACTGCAGGGCTCCTCCTCAAGGGCCGATGTTGGTCCATGGGGAGTCGTACCCATAAATTTTAACAAAGAAACAAGTCAAAAACCCTATAGCTACCTTTCCACAAATTGTTGCACATTTTCGACTCCTAAATTTTAGTAAAAAGGCTAAGGCACACTATCATTCCTTTGAATCAACTTCCCGGACATTTTTGGACGTTTTGGTTCTTTAACCATCTAAATGACCTATATTCATTAAGGATGGACTTCGAAACAGTTTTTAGACTTTATGACACCTATGTTAGGCTTTACAACGAGTCGTGCATTTTCAAGGTGTTACATTATCCCCCCTTAGGAACATTCGTCCCCAAATGACACTAAAATTCTTTTGATGGAAGGAATAGACCCAAGACTAGCAGCCCAACCGATTAACAATATCCATTTAACATAAATCATGTCACTTCAACAAGGCAAATACCAAAACTCATATTACCACACCTAAGTGTCAAAAAAATTCATCATGAGGCATTTTCTTTTCACAACACTTGTAACAACCTTAAAAATAGTTAAGATAAGAAATGCTTAATGTGTCAAGAGTGCCGATGATTAGACCAGGATTCACATAGACTGATGTGAGTAGAACCAGACCTCGGAAACCTTGCTACAGCCAAGACAACTAACTTGGGGACTTAGTTGAGCTTGTAAAGGTTGGGTCAAACCATGTAGGGCTCTCGAATACGAAGATTTACTTCAAGGAGTCTTTATCAGACTTAAAAGGGAAAATCATAGGTTTGGATGTTCTAGGGGTAAATTGGTCTTTTTCCAGGGTAAGGGTAGTATCATAATTATCATAAATATACAATAAATTATTTAATTAATAAGGTGTAGGGGTATTTTGGGGAGAGAGGGCCGAAATTGGGCTCTTGAAGTGAAGTCTTGCTGCACCCGGGTTCGAACCTACGTGAAAGCAATGAATTGAAGTGATTTTTTTATCTAAGCTATTGATTTAATGTAATTAATTAATAATTATTGTTCAATATCTGATTGAAAATAAAATAAAAATCAGATTTTTTTTAAACAAAAAAAACCTTATTGACTAAGTCCTAAAACTAGACTCCTAAGCCTCCTACAACTCCAACTCACTCACGTTTAGCTCTCCACCCTCACGCTCAATCTATGTTATTCTTTCTAAAGTTTTTTATCTGCCAAAATAAGATAAAAAAAGCATAAAAATAAACCAAGTTCTTCACCCTTAGATGACTCACACGAAATAAAAAGAAAAGAAACGTTAATCATACACTAGTCTAAGGGAGGTTGTCATTCGAGTGGAGTTGATATTGAGGAGGCTTAGACGTATTTTTGGATTATGTTTTTCAGAAGCAAGTCAAGATCTTAGCGTGAAAAAGGTATTGGTTCTCTTCTTTCTTGTTCTCTTTCCCAAGAGACCCCTTAAGGTTCAGAATATTCATTCCGAAAACTAGGATTATTCCCTATTGCATGTCCCTGTCACTAGCTCCCACTGAATCATAGGTTGGTTATGCCTGCTGGTAGATAACTAGGGATGAAACATGTTTTCGTTATCATTATGTGTTTATATGAATGTTTGGAATAATGAGAATTATGTTGATGTCTCCGAAAATGTAACTACGTGTGTATGTGTGTGTTGCCGTGGCTATTGGTCATGGTTTCAGACTTGAAATGGCATGGTAGTTCTTTATATTTCATGTACACATGTTGATGTAAATGTGATGTTCATATGAGTTGAAATGTAGCTGATTTGAGGGTTAAAGTATTATCTAAACGAATACATGAAGACACACCTAAAACGTTCTAAGTGCACTACGAAATTCCCATAAGAACTATGGTGTAACTTGATGAAAGGATGCTGAAAAATTAAAAGAAAATTTCCAGCTTCTATTGATGAATTTCTGTCAGTAAAGAGGGTTCAAAATGTTGAAAAAAATTAATTAAAACAAGTGAGGTCATGGAGGATTGAACTCGTGATCTCACCATGTTTAAAACTAAGAAAATAAATAAGTAAAAAGAAATGTGGTGAAGGGAATTCGAACCATGGCATTGGCTGGAAAATGTAACTTAAAAGAAAAAAATTAGAAATGAGAGGAGTGGGTTTCGAACCCACCACCTCTCAATCAGATTTAAGGAAGAGTAAGATAAAAAAAATGTGAGGCGTGGGAATCGAACCCACGATCTCTAAGAAGTGAAGGAGAGTAAAGAAAATGGAAGAAAAGAAATGTGTGGCATGGGAATCGAACCCACGACCTCTAGGCAATGAAGGTTAGTCAAAGGAAATAAAAGAAAAGAGATGTGAGCCATGGGAATCGAACCCACAACCTCCTAGGAAGATTCAAGGAGAAAATTAAAAGAAGTTAAAGAGGGGCTGTGGGGGTTCGAACCCAGACCCCTTGGCCAAAGGAGAGAAATTAAAAGTAATGAAAATAAAAAGTAAATGAGGTTGTAGGGGTTTGATCCCACATCCTCTTAGTTCTATTAAGCGAAAAAATTAAGAGAGAAATTAATGAAAAAATAAAATGAAGTCTTTGGGGCTCGAACTTGGGTCCCCAAGCCGTATGGATCAAATAAAATAAATGAAAAAAATGTTAGTGTTGTCCAAAGGATTTGAAACCGGGTTCCCTTGACAAAATTCCGTATTGATATATAAGTCATACGTGAATTAAATATTCAAGAATAATGCTACCTTTTTAAATCGAAATAAAGATCTTGGCATACATACAAGATGCATAAGTCTTGTACCACATATTCTTAGGAAGATAAAATGAACAATGAAATGATGACACCCTAGAAGGGTTAAGTAAGAGTGTGAAAGACACTTAATGGCCAAGTGCATTGGCATATGGTTAAATGAACAATAAAATGATGAAATGAACAAAGAAATGCTGAAATGAACAATGAAATGATGAAACCTTAGAAGGTTTAAGTAAGACAGTGAAACACACTAAATGGCCAAGTGCATTGGCATATGATGAAATGAGCATTCACGTAAAATGGGGTGAGTAATTATGAAGAGCAAATGTGCAAATGTTAATAAATATGGTTACAACATGATATGAGACTAATATAAAAGATGAGAGCAATCTCTTATGAGCCTAAGTAAATGTTACCAAAACGTACTCACCTATGAGAGTGTTAATTTAATGAAGAGAGCAGTCTCTCTGAACACTCTAATGAAAGTATTGAGATTAACACACTTAATACTAATGATGAGATGCGAATTCATATATTGAGCTATGATGTCCTCATACTAGAAATCAGTTTCCATGACGTATGAGTTGATTGTAATGGAACTTTATACTGAGCAGCGATAGACTAGCTATGAGAGGTGATGCCTTCTGTCGAGAAGGGTGGAGGTTCACGTAACTCTCATGAGATGAGACTGTCCGGCATGCTGGGTATGGGTCTCCTCATATCTCCTAGTCTTCGAACCTATACTGCCAATATAGGGATCTGGCAGGGTTGAATCCCCATGTAGGCTACCATGTTTTGGGTCACTTTGGATTGTGATTCCACCTCTTTTCGGTGTGGGGTTTCATGACACTTGATTTCATGATGCTCACATGATCTATGTCAGTTAAAGTTAAAGTTTCCAATGAATGAATGAGGGCAACCTAAATTGATGTACATAATGAAAAGAAAGATACAAAAGGTGTTAGGATAGGATAATCAAGAGATGAGTTAGACACAAGTAATGACATTATGTCATCATTGGTCATTGCACAACGAACCCGATGAAAGTCTAAAATTGCATCCTAGGTATATTTGGTGTTTACACTGGCCCATGAATGAAATGAAATGAAGTACGTATGATTGAAAGAAGCAGACTTTATACTTGCTAAAGCAGACTCTCTAGTTGAGGTCCCATATGTTGAGCCCTCATTTTGGGAAGTCTTAATGTTAAGTTCATTATTCCAAGGTCTCATGGCATATGAATAAATGATATGAACCACGTTATGTGTTATATGAATTATGATATGTGCTATGTGTACACTGTTGTGTGTTGTGTGCAAAATGTTAAGTATGATGGTGCATGTTACTCTCATGGCATAACTTTCCTAATCCAAATTTGGAAAGATCATGAACTTTCCTAATCCAAATTTGGAAAGTTCACTCTTTTTCCTAATCTCAATTTGGCAAGTCCACTGATTTGACCTGCTATAATCATGTTGCTAGGAAAGAGCTATTCTTACTCATGCATGTCCTTGGTGTGTGCTTGCATAAATCCATACTTAGTTCAAGTGTGTATTAACCTTATACAACTGTAAACTTTTAGGTGCATGCACAGGTGGACGCTAGAACTACAGGATAAACATTGGAGCTATCCGGATATTGAGCATTCATCCGTACTTGGTAGGCCGTCATGCTTCCAAGGATGCTTACCCATTTACATTCTAACTTACTTGTAGGATTGAGCTAGTGGAGTATGTTCCACTAGCGTTTCATTCCGGTTTTTTTTAGACATTGTATTGGTGCCATTTTGGCAAGTACATCTTCATCGTTATAATATACTACTTTTTTCATTTGATGATCTTAATGTTAGATGGTTGATGGTGTACAATTATATATGTAATTAAATATTTATTAAGCATGTTAGGAACCAAAAAGTTTCAAATTTTCTGCTAAAATTAACCTTGATGAAGTAAGAATGACGTATGTAGGCTTGTCTGCAACCTCTGAGAGGTCAACAACGCAGGTGTCGTCTGGGGTGTAGATTCCTGTCATGACAAAGTTGGTATCAGAGCACTACGTTAAATTCCAAGGATAATAAGTTCAGATCAACCACATTGAGTAGTTTCTATGTCATGGTAGTGAAGTGCACCACTATCTTGGATAGATATTTCATGATGCGTAAGAAAAATTTCCCATCTTCTAATCTTATTGTGCCTGCTCTAATGTCGGATTTATTGGTGTTAAGAGCGTATCTAACATCAACTCTTGAAGTTTCCAAAAGATGAATAAAAGGAGAAAAGAAGGTGGAGAGATTGGAGGAGCAGCTACTAGGGTAATTCAAGTTCCTTCCAAAGCTACAACTACTGGAATACAGATGCATGTTAACCCAGCTGGGTTGACAAATGGAGAAGTAAGGACAATGTTTGTACAGATGGACTAAGCTATCACTTTACAAGCTCAGGCTATTGGGTTTTATTGATGTGGTGAAGTCTGAGTTGGCATCGTACCAGCTAAAGGATGCAGCTCGATCCTAGTATAAAAATTGGTAGGATAGAAGGGCCTTAGAAGGAGGTCCTATCACTAAGTATCTTTTCAAGATGGCTTTTATAGAGCGGTTATTTCCCAGATAAATGAAGAAGGCTAAGGTTGAGGAATTCATCAGCCTTAAGCAGGTCTCGATGTCAGTCAAGGATTACTCCCTGAAGTTCGTAAAACATTACAACTCAGGAGAGACCACCTTGCAATAAGTGTGGCAAACTACATGGAGGAGAGTGTATGATGGGCACTAAAGCTTGTTACAGTTGTGGAAAACCGAGTAACATGGTGAAGGATTGTCTGATTAGGAGAAGTCAAGAACAAAGGAGGGAGAGAGTTTAGTCTCATGGTCCAAGTGAAGAGGCTCCAACGAAGCAACCTATTTGCACTTAAGTCTGGGGGTGCTAGGAAAGGCACCTCTGGCGAAGTCTTGCGTGAGTAGCCTTAATTAGTCCTTCCAGTATTTGATTGTGTATGGTGTGTGCGTACTAGTATGAGGATTATATGTTTGAGACATCATGTTGGTTGCTGATTTGTGTAATTTATATGTTTACTTATGTTGTATGCTTTGATGAGACTAGTTTAGGAAAGAGTTCCTTAGTCTATTAATGTGAAAATACTAGTAGGTTTCCAGGATGTGCAACATCAGTTTAATATGTGAATCATATATTCACCAATGGGGAGAATTCGATTACCTATGCATGCGTATATTTTATAGATGACTTAATTATATTTAGTAAATAGTAGTATCATTCCGGGACGAATGTTCCTAAGCGGGAGATAATGTAACAACCTTAAAAATGGATAAGATAAGAAATGCTTAATATGTCAGGAACGCCGATGATTAGACTAGGGTTCACACGGATTGATGTGCATAGAACCAGACCTCACAACCCTTTCTACAACCATGACAACTAACTTGGCGAATTAGTTGAGCTTGGAAAGGTAGGGTCCAATAATGTAGGGCTCTCGAATACGAAGATTTTCTTGAAGGAGTCTCTACCAGACTTGAAAAGGGAAAATGTTAGGTTTGGAGGGTCTAGGGATAAAATGGTCTGTTTCTAGGCTAAGAGTAGTATCGTAATTATCCTAAATATATAATCAATTATTTAATTAATAAAGTGTAGGGTTATTTTGAGGAGATAGGGCCGAAATTGTGCTCTTGAAGTGAAGTCTTGCTCCACCCGGGTTCGAACCTAGGTGGAAGCAATGAATTAAAGTTATTTTTTAGTTAAGCTATTGAAATAATGTAATTAATTAATAATTATTATTCATTAGCTTATTTAAATTAAAATAAAAATCAGATTTTTATTAAATAAACAAAACTTTATTGACTAAGTCCTAAAACTAGACTCCTAAGCCTCCTACAACTCCCACTCTGTCACGTTTATCTCTCCACTCTCATGCTCAATCTCTGTTATTATTTCTCACGTTTTTTTTCTGCCAAAATAAGATACAAAATCATAAAAATAAACCAAGTTCTTCACCCTTTATTAACTCACACTAAATCACAAGAAAACAAACTTTAATCGTACACTAGGCTAATGGAGGGTGTCATTCGAGTGGAGTTGATATTGAGGAGGCTTAGACGGGTTCTTGGGTGAAGTTTTTGGTCATCAAGTCAATATTTTAACGTCAAAAAGGTGTGGGTTCTCATCTCTTGGTCCCTTTTCCAATAGATCCCTTACGGTTCAGAATATTCATTCCGAAAACTAAGATATTTCCCCGTTGCATGTCCTTTAACTAGCTCCCATTGAATGTTAGGTTTGTTATGTTTTCTGGTAGAAAAATAGGGATGAAATGTGTTTTTGTGATGATTATGTGTTTATATGTATGTTTGGAATTATTTGAATTATGTTGATGTCTCCGAAAATGTAACTACGTGTATATGTGTGTGTTGCCGTGGTTATTGTTCATGGTTTAGGACTTGAAATGGCATGATAGTTCTTTATATTTCATATACACATGTTGATGTAAATGTGATGTTCATATGAGTTGAAATGTTGCTTATTTGAGGGATAATTTCTTGTCTAAAAGAATACATGAAAACGCACCTAAACGTTCTAAATGCACTACAAAATTTCCCTAAGAACTACGGTGTAACTTGATGAAAGGATGCTGAGAAGTTAAAATGAAAATTTAAAGCCTCTATTGATGAATTTTGGTCAGAAAAGATGGTTCAAAATGTTTAAAAAAATGAATCAAAAGAAGTGAGGTCATGGAGGATTGAACCCGTGACCTCACCATGTTAAAAACCATGAAAATAAAGAAGCAAAAAGAAATATGGTGAAGGGAATTTGAACCATGGTATTGGCTGGAAAATGTAACTTAAAAGAAAAAAAATGAAATGAGAGGAGTGGGATTCGAACCCACCACCTCTCAATCAGATTTAAGGAAGAGTAAATGAAAAAAACATTTGAGGCGTGGGAATAAAACCCACGACCTCTAGGTAGTGAAGGAGAGTAAAGAAAATGAAAGAAAAGAAATGTGAGGCGTGGGAATCAAATCCACGACCTCTAGGCAGTGAAGGAGAGTCAAAGGAAATGAAAGAAAAGAGATATGAGGCATGGGAATTGAACCTACGACCTCCTAGGAATATTCAAGGAGAAAATTAAAAGAAATTAAAGAGGGGCTGTGGGGGTTCGAACCCACAACCCCTCGGCCAAAGGAGAGAAATTAAAAGTATTGAAAATAAAAAGTAAATGAGGTTGTTGGGGTTCGATCCCACATCTGTTAGTTCTATTAAGCGAAAAATTAAGAGAGAAATTAATGGAAAAATAAAATGAAGGCTTTGGGCTCAGACTTGGTTCCCCAAGCCGTATGGATTAAATAAAGTAAATTAAAAAATATGTAAGTGTTGTCCAAAGGATTTGAAACCGGGTTCCCTTTCCCAAATTCCGTAGTGATATATAAGTCATACGTGAATTAAGTATTCAGGAATAATGCTGCCTATTTAGATTAAAATCAAGATCTTGGCATACATACAAGATGCATATGTCTTGTACCACAAAATCTTAGGAAGATATGAATCACTTAAATTAACTATGAATGAAGCCTCATGGCTTGTATGTATAGACCCATAAGTCTAGCTTATTTCTAAAAATAAGTGATCCTAAGATGTACGCAATGAAATGATGAAATGAACAAAGAAATGATGTAATGAACAATGAAATGATGAAACCCTAGAAAGGTTAAGTAAGAGTATAAAACACACTAAATGGCCAAGTCCATTGGTAGATGATGAAATGAACAATGAAATGATGAAATGAACAAAGAAATTATTAAATCAACATTCAAATGATGAAACCCTAGAAGGGTTAAATAAGAGTGTGAAACACGCTAAATGGCCAAGTGCATAATGAACATTCGCGTAAAATGGGGTGAGTAATTATGAAGAGCAAATGTGCTAATGTTAATGAATGTGGTGATAACAAGATATGAAGCTAATGTAAAAGATGAGAGAAATCTCAAATAAGCCTAAGTAAATGTTACCAAAACATACTTACCTATGAGAGTGTAATGTTAATGAATAGACCAATCTCTATGAACACTCTAATGAAAGTATTGAGATAAACACACTTAATATTAATGATGAGATGAGAAATCATATATTGACCTATGATGTCCTCATACTAGAAACAAGTTTCCATGACATATGAGTTGAATATAATGGAATGTTATAGTGAGCACCGATAGACAAGCTATTAGCGATGATGCCTTCTTTTGGGAAGGGCAGAGGTTCACGTAACTCTTATGAGATAAGACTGTCCGGCATGCCGGGTATAGGTATCCTTAGATCTCCTAGTCTTCGAACCTATACTGCTAATATAGGGATCTGGAGGATTTAAATTCCCATGTACGCTAGCATGTTTTGGGTCACTTTGGCCGGTGATTCCACCTCTTTTTGGTGTGGTGTTTCATGACACTAGATTTCATGATGCTCACATGATCTATGTCTGTTAAAGTTAAAGTTCCCAATGAATGAATGAGGCCAGCCTAAAATGATGCACAAAATGAAACGAATCATACCAAAGGTGTTAGAATAGGATAATTAAGAGGTGAATTAGACTCAAGTAATGACATTATATCATTGTTAGTCATTGCACAACGAACCCGATGAATGTCTTAAACTACATCCTAGGTACAACTTGTCTTTACACTGGCCCATGAATGAAATGAAGTGAAGTATGTATCAATGAAAGAAACAGACTCTGTGTTTGCTAATGCAGAATCCCTAGTAAAGGTCCCATATGTTGAGCCCTCATTTTGGGAAATCTTAATGTCAAGTACATTATTCCAAGGTCTCATGGCATACAAATAAATGATATGAACCACATTATGTGTTATATGAATTATTATATGTGCTATGTGTACACTGTTGTGTGTTGTGTGCAAAATGTTAAGTATGATGGTGCATGTTAATCTCATAGAATAACTTTACTAATCTAAATTTTGAAAGCTCATAAACTTCCTAATCCAAATTTGGAAAGTTCACTCACTTTCCTAATCTGAATTTGGCAAGTCCACTGACTTAACCATCTATAAACATATTGCTAGGAAAGATATATTCTTACTCATGCATGTCCTTGGTGTGTGCTTGCATATACCCATACATATTACAAGTGTGTACTAACCCTATACAACTCTAAAATATTAGGTGCATACACAGTGGGCGTTAGAGCTAGAGGATCAACGCTACAGCTATCCAGACGTCGAGCATTCATCCGGACATGGTAGGCCCTCATGCTTTTGAGGATTCTTGCCCATTTACATTCTAGATTACTTGTAGGATTGAGCTAGTGGAGTATGTTCCACTAGTGTTTCTTTCCATTTTTTGTTAAGACATTGTATTGGTGCAATTTTGGCAAGTACATCTTTATCGTTATAATACACTGCTTCTTTCATTTGATGATCTTAATGTTAGATGGTTGATGGTGAACAATTATATTTGTAATAGAAAGTTTATAAGCAAGTTAGGAACCAAAAACTTTTAAATTTTCCACTAAAATTAACCTAGACGAAATAAGAATGACGTATGTAGGCTTGTCTGCGACTTTTGAGAGGTCAGCAACGCCGGTCTCATCTGGGGTCTAGATTGCAGTCATGACAATACTTATGAGCTCAACATACATTACACGAGTCAATTAGAACAAAGTTCACTTAACAACATGCTATCTATAATTTCATGAACACTCACCATATAAAAATGCAGATCATGACTCAAAGCAAGCAAAAAGCAAAATTTGAAGTTTTTAATAGCAATACTACTGTGACTTCACTGTAAAACTTACTGTGATGTTTTTCAAAAATACCGTTTCTTAACACTTCACCCAAAAACAAAGAAACAACAAATCTTTGTCATAATTATATAATTAATAAGAATGGCTAACCTTAATTCTCAAAAAGAAGAGGATAACGGGACTTCATATCGGCCTCGGCCTCTTATGTAGGACCCTCAACTAATTGATTTTTCTATAGTAATTTTATGAATACCACCTCTCTATTCCTCAACTTCTTGACTTGCCTATCAAGAATTTTAATTGGGACATCTTCATAAGAGAGGTTATCGTTGACACAAAGACCCTTAATAGGAAGAATGGACTCAGGGTCACCGATACACTTTTTCAACATAAAATTATGGAAAACCGGAAGAACCTAAGCCAATTCACTAGGAAGTTTCAATTCATAGGCAACCTTACCATCCATTTGCATGATTTCATAGGGACCCACATAACGAGGACTTAATTTCCCATTCTAACCAAACCTAACCACCCCTTTAATTGGTGAAATTTTTAAATACACCTTATCACCTTCTGCGAACTCCAAATCGCTTCTCCTATTATTGGCATAAGACCTTTGCCTACTATAGGCCGTTTGCAACCGGTTCCTTATGATATGAACATTTTCCAAAGTCTTATAAATCAACTCAGGACCAAGAAGTGATGGCTCACACAGTTCAAACCATCAAATAGAAGACCTGAATCTCCTACCATACAAGGCTTCATAGGGAGCCATGGAAATGGATGAGTGAAAACTGTTGTTGTAGGCAAACTCGACCAAAGGTATATTCTTATGCGAACTCCCTTTAAAATCAATAATGCATGCTCTAAAAATATCCTCAAGGGTTTGTATCATATGCTCCGGTTAATCATCCATTTGGGGATGAAAAGCGGTACTCAACTTCCCCGTAGTACCTAACCTTTTTTTGAATGACTTCCAAAATCTAGATGTAAATTGTGCGCCCCGATACGATATAATGGATAACGAATTGCCATGGAGGCACACAATCTCATATTGGAAGATTCTTGCATAGTATTTCGCTGAATATGAAGACTTGACGGGGATAATGAGAGCGGATTTAGTCAATCGATCAACACAACCCATATGGAATCATAGGACTTTTGGATCCGGGGTAAACCATCTACAAAGTCCATAATTATGTCTTCCCACTTCCAAGTTGGAATTTGGAACTGCTGTAGTAAGCCACCCGACTTTAGGTGTCCGACCTTTACTTGTAGGCAATTCGTACACTTAGCGACAAATTCCAAAATGTCCTTATTTAGAACTTCCCACAAATATATTTCCCCTAGGTAATGATACATTACTGTCGACCTCAGATGAATTGAGTAGTGGGACCCATGTGCTTCTTCTGCGATTTGATCCCTCAACCCGTCTACATCGAGAACACAATCTCCCTTGGTACCTTAGCACACCATCCCCCCTAGGGATAATGATTCATTCAACTTGGCAAGAACCGATTCTTTCAACTCCATTAAGGCTAAATCAAGGTGTTGTTTGGACTTCACCTCAATCACTAAAGATGAATCGGAGTTACGATGAACTATAGCACCCCCATCCATAGCACTTGCCAACCTCACCCCAACCTATCCAACCTATGTAATTCTCTTTCTATGTCCTTTTTGGCTTTATCAAGATGGGATACACTACCCATAGTCATCCAACTTAGGGCATCCACAACAACATTAGCCTTGCTTGGGTGATAAAGGACACTCATATTATAATCTTTCAACAATTCAAGCTATCTTGTTTTTTTGAGATTTAAATCCTTTTGGGTAAACACATACTAGAGACTCATATGATCGATAAAAACATCCACATGAACCCCACACAGATAATGCCTCCAAATTTTCAAAGAAAACACCACGGACTCTAATTCAAGGTCATGAGTAAGGTAATTCCTCTCATGTACCTCTAGTTGCCTAGAGGCATAGGCTATCAACTTCCAATTTTGCATAATCATACATTCCAAACCCACTCCGTATGCGTCACAATACACCACAAAACCCTTTGTACCCTCCGGTAAGGACAACACCGGAGCAGAAGTAAGCCTATCTTTCAACAATTGGAAGTTCTTCTCACATGTCTCCGACCGCTTAAATTTTTTACTCTTTTGGGTCAAAGGAGAAGCAATGGACGCGAAACCATCCACGAAGCTACGATAGTAACCTGCTAAACCCAAGAAACTCGTGATGTCAGTCGGAGTAAATGGTCTAGGCCAATTTTTCACCGCTTTTGTTTTCCTTGGGTATACTTCAACTCCCTCACTAGAAATGATGTGCCCAAGAAAAGTAACCGATCTCAACCAAAACTCATACTTACTATATTTGGCATACAATTGATGTTGTTTAAGGTTTTGCTACACTTCCCTCAAATGATCCATATGATCATCCTCATTCTTCAAGTATACCAACATATCGTCAATAAAGACAATGACAAACGAATGTAGTTAATTTCGAAATACTCTAATCATTAGGTCCATAAATGCTGCCAGAGTATTACTGAGACTCAAAGACATGACCAAGAACTCATAATGCCCATACCTAGTACGAAAGTCCGTCTACGGTATATCCTCTTCTCTCACCCTGAGTTTACAATACCCTGACAACAAATATATTTTTGAAAAGTAACTCGTCCCTTGGTTTTTGCCAAATAAGACATCAATCATAGGGAGAGGGTACTTATTCTTAATGTTGACTTTGTTGAGTTGGCGGTAGTCAATACACATTCTCAAAGACCCATCCTTCTTATGACAAATAATACCGGAGCACCCCATGGAGATATAGTAGGCCTTATAAAGCCCTTGTAAAGCAAATTCTTGAGTTGATCCTTTAACTCTTTCAATTCGGTCAGAGCCATCCGATATGGAGGGATTGAAATAGGATTTGTTTCCGGCAGCAAATCGATACGAAAATAAATTTCCCATTCGGGAAGAATACTTGGAAGGTCATTATGAAAAACCTCTGGAAATTCATTCAATATGGGGGCCGACTCAATAAGAAGAATTTTAGAATCCCAATCTTGGATTCTTACAATGTGATAGAGACAACCCTTTGAGATCATTTTACATGTTTTTAGACAAGATATGATGCAACATCTAGGAATACAATTCCCCCCTTCCACTTAACAAAAGGATCATTTTGGAAGTTAAACCTCACCACTCTTGTCCTACAATCAATGGACACAAAACATGTATGAAACCAATCCATACCCATTATAATATCAAAATCAAGCATATCGAGTTCCACTAGATCGACATAAGAAACTCTATTGTGCAATGAAATAGGACAATTTCGAAAGACTCTTTTAGCAACAACCGACTCTCAACCAGATTAGATACTTGAAAAGGCTCATGCAAAATATCAGGTAAAGCATCAAATTTTTTAGCTACTAGTGGTGTAACAAAGGACAAAGTAGCACCCGGATCAAGTAAAACATCCACATCAAGAGTAAAGATTTTTAGCATATAGGTCACCACATCGGGAGAGGTCTCTTGCTCACCCCTAGAGCGGAGAGAATAGAAGCGGTTCTTCATTGGAGCATCACTAGAACCACTTGTTTGACTTGGCCACTACCCTTGTCTTGACTCTTCAAGTTTGGACAATCTCTCATTTTGTGACCACTCTTGCCACAACTAAAGAAATTATCACTCACCATAGTTCTTTTTACCACACTTACCACAAGTTGGCTTCTCTTTTGGTGAATTAGAACCTTTTCCCTTCTTAAATTTAGGGTTAGACACCCTGGCACCACTAGCTCTTGGGAATTTGGTAGGGACTTGATTTGGACCCCGCTTCATAAATTTAGGCTTATCCTATATATCAAGCCTATTATTTGGGGAGCCTCATCAAAAGACCTATCCCTCTTAGCATCTGTACTTTTTCTCTTAGCTATTGCCTTCTCAACCCTTCTTGCATAAACCATAAGATGGGAAATGTTCAAGTTGTCAAGTAGCATGGGCGATTGTCACTCTTCTTGTAAGTCCTCCGACACCCCCGTCACAAAACGGCTCAGTTGGTCTCTAGGATCTAAGACTAAAGAAGGAGCATATTTGGACAACTTAAAGAATTCCAAAGAATACTCATGAACACTCTTCCCTCCTTGTCGAAGATTGATGTTCTCCGTCACCTTCTCCTCCCTCATCTCCCTTGGAAAGAACCGATCTATAAAATCCACCTTAAAGATCTCCCAAGTAATCGGACCACCCCTCAATGACCTATTGTCCCTCCATTGCACATACCAAGTTTGAACCATATCCTTGAGTTTATATGAGGCGAACTTGTCCTTCTCACTCGAAGTCACCCCCATAGAAGATAACACTTTGTAGACCTTATCAAGGAATTCTTGGAAGTCTTTGTCAACCTTACACCCATAGAAAGTAGGAGGGTTCATCCGAGTGAATTCCCTTAGACAGGAAGCCATAGTAGTGACTTGTTGATGAGGACGACGAGCAACATTGCGGTTGGCTTGATCCATCATAGCTTGGGCTTTAGACGTTGTGGATTGTTACTGGGTAGTCATGGCTAGGTCCATTTGAGCAAGAATAGCCCTTATCCACGCCTCCGTCATAGGTGGAGGGTTATCCGGGGCTTGATCAACATTAGCATTATCCTCAAGTGGAGGAACTTGCACATCATGGGGAGGAGCTTCCGCATTAGAAATTTCCTCCTCAAATATTCGAGCCGCTTTCCTTCGAGTGTTCATGCTTCCCATAAGGAAAAAAATATGATTAGATGCAGAAGCACACCATACGTATAGTCTATCGGCACAATATAAGATTTCCAAGAAACAGAGTGATTCCTAAACATCATATAGGTTCCTACTCATAAGTGTGGCGCACTTAACAATTATGAATACAAACATACATAGATGAGGTAGAGAGAGACATAGATCAATGGTATTCAACCTCATGCCCTGATACCAAGTTTGTCATATCCAGGTTTACCCCCTTAGACGTAACTGACGTCGTCATCCTTTTGAAGGAATAAGACTATCCATTTACTTTCATGTCATTACATTCATAGGTTGAAAAATTCAGAAAATTTAAAACTTTTACTTTCTCTACTTGGAGGTTTAAATAGACCTCTACATACACATAATATATATATATATATATATATATATATATATATAT
>NC_028641.1:16213449-16380979 GCF_001406875.1 Solanum pennellii | reverse complement strand
TACATACACATTATATATATATATATATATATATATATATATATATATTCATATTGAATACACATATACCCTTCATATAGGAAGGTTACATAGCCTTCTTCTTTTATTGCACGTATATATATATATATATATATATATATATAAACACTTATACAAATAGTCTCAACGATTGTCTCGCCTCATACCATCTAAATAGATATCACAATATGGGCATTGCCCTTACATTAAATCAACAAGACCATGTATAGGTCATACGATGGTACAATATTCAAATAACAAGGAAAGAAATGATAGAGTCAATAAGCTCATAAAAAAATTCAAAGCTACAATATGGTATCGCCCTCCAATGTTGAGGACCTATCCTACTTAGATGAAACAAAGAATCCAAGCCTTCAACAATATTGCCTTCCAAACTCTTCAACGACCGGAACCTAAAATGTTTGGGACAAGGGAAGAAAACGGGGTTAGTACTCCACATGTAGTAAGTACGAGATCTTATGCACATACAAAAGCAAAACATGCTAAAAGGGACTTTTTATTAAAGCATGTCATTCTACCCCGTTTAGGGGATTAACGCAAAGTCAAATAAGACATATTAATCAACCAAACATGATTACTATCTCAACAAGTAACTCTTATCCCAACACACTTAGAATCATGAGTTACTACAACCCTAACATGAAGGAATAATATCAGAAGAATGAATAAGAGTTAAACATATCATAATAAGCAGGACAACTACTCACATGTCCTTATCAAGTCAACAAGTGTAATGACCAAGAAAAGCCCATAACCCTACTCAATCAAGTATCCTCAACAAGAAAACACGACCAATGTCCAACTTTACATATCATGGAATTTAGGCTTGAATTTCATCTTATATTAGCATTATAATCCAAGGCATATTCATAAATGAAATAATCAACATATAGTATCAATAATATGACATTGTCATCAACTATATATACATCATATATTATAATATCATAAAAATATAAGAACCTCCCCCTAAGACTCCCCTCAATATTAAGTAGTGCAATGTCTAGGTAGAGTCCCATACCCCAACCTGGACAAATATAGACCCCTTAGGTTATCCGAGTTAGATTTCAAGTCCTTTAATTCGTTTTAGCTTTTTGGGAACATCTTTCGCTAACCGACATAGACCACACGAGCTAGTGTGGAATTCGGTGTCAGAAAACCCTACACAGAAAGAAGGCAGACTACTTTCCAAGGTAGTACCAAACTTAAAAGATAGCAACTACGTGGATCCACTACCTAGTATTCCTATGTGGGCAACATAGTTCAAGAACTAGGAGATTCAGTTGGTACCCTCTTTATGTGCCATGAATTATAGTCTCCAATCTCAAGAGTAAAGTAATGTTCCTACCTTCCCTATGTGGGAAAGGACACTTCTCCATCTACTTCACTCGGTGCTGAGCTAGATTCCATTTTTGAAATGTCTTAATGTCTTTAATTATAAATCCTAACTAAATTTAGGCCATAGGGTCTACCCTTGTATAATCATCACCATCAATAACTCATTAATGATTGTATGAGTATAAGTCCTTTCATCACAATTCATATAAATGAGGTTAACACATTAGCGTTTCATAACATATTAAGGCATATTGATAGTTTTCACCATCCTTATATCACATACACCTCAGTCAACCTCACAACATAGTCAAGACATTTCAATTCAACATCATACCAGCTTATAATCCTAGTATAAGGCATACTACAATGTAATATCATAACTTAACAACAATTAGTCACAATTAGAAGAAAAGGTAGAGATTCTAAGACTTACAAAGTCTTTCTTATAGTCTATCATCAAGGTCCTACCATCAGTCTATAACTCAACCAAATTGGGGACTAATATCATAGCACAATGATAATTAATACAATAAGAAAGCAAATTTCACTTCTATAACACAATTCATCTTTAGATCACAATATGAGACAATATACATAGGCAAATTTCACATTATAATTCATAACCTAAATAACAACTCATGAATTAGAATGATTGGCCTATAATTCATATAAATTTAACCATAATAGCACCATAAGATAGTAATCTAATCAACAACTAACTCAATTGAATTATCACTATACAAAATGAGTAAAGATCACTACCTAGGGTTAGGGATAAAGGATCATATTTTTCAATTTTGACCAAACCATCAAGAATTACCATAAAAAAGTTGAATTACATATTAATCTAATCAATATAACCCTAATAATTCATTAAAAACTCAATCCATAACTTCAATTTCGTAATTGAATGAAATCCATAAGAAAATTCAATTTTTTATAAATCTATTTTGAAGGAACCCTTTGATGAAAGTATCTCAAAGGTTAATAAAAAGCATACCTTAATTTTTCTACAAAATTTGATGAAGAATACACCCTTTTCCACCCCCCAAACCCTAGTTCTTTCTAGCCTTCAATGGTAAGTTCATGTAGAGAGGGAAATAAGAGAGAAGGAAGCGAGTTTATTTTGAGTGTTGTCTTTAGGTTAATGAGGGTTAAGGGTATTTATAGAGGGGTCTAATTACTTTAATTAGTTTCCCTTAATCACCAACTAACCCCTAAACCACTTAATTAATTTAAATGAAATCATTTAGAATTCATCATTGAAACTCGACCCTCACCGACGAGACCTTAATCGATGGTCTGTCAGTGAGTCGCCATACAAACCCCCTTCCCCCCCGTCATGAACTCCGTCGTATCTGTCAGAGACCTTGTAGGCGAGGCTTCCTCCAATTTCCTAAGTGTGAGGTGATGGTGGACTCGACTCCTCGTCAAGCCACTGACGCCTCGTCAACCCCTTCTTTTCGTGTGTAACAGTAGAGGTAAATAAGGGCCTTCACTAATCTCTCTAAGTGTGGGACGATGGTGACCTTGACCCCCCCGTCGAGCCAAGCACGGACCATCGTCTGTCCCGTCAATGCACACTGCCAGACAGTGTTTCATCAAACTGTAGGGATCCTCCATAAGGGCCCTTGGTTGGTTCTTGGGGAGTCGTACCCTGACGTTTCAACCATGAAAAAACTCAAACACCCATTAGCTACCTTTTTACCCATTTTTGTACATTTTCGACTACAAAAATTTAGTAAAAATGCTAAGGCACACTATCATTCCTTTGATCTAACTTCCCAGATGTCTTTGGACGTTTTGGTTCTTAAACCTTCTAAAGGACCTATATTCATTAAATTTTGACTTAGAAACAGTGTTTAGACTTTATGACACCTATGTTAGGCTTTACCATGAGTCTTGGATTTTTAAGGTGTTACATCCAATTCAATTTTCTTATGATTACCTTATCATTGTGATGCCTGATTGATATTGGATAGTGAGTAAATCGATTTAGGGAAGTACTAAGTGTTCTTTTATGTAAGTCTGTCAAATTTTTATTGAGTATGTATTGATATGGGGGTTGTGGGTTAAAAGGTTGGGTAAATCAATATGGGTGGAAAATTCTAAAGGTAAAGTGGTGTTGTTAAGTTTTAAATGGTGGAAAACGGCGATACATTGTGTAGAGAGGAACGTGGCTGGTTTACTAGTAAATTTTAATACCACAAAAAGCTTTAAGGACTAGAGAAGATGCGATAGACCGTGAAATTTTTCTTGAACCACACTTGAAAGAAGACCAGCACCCTTATAGAGTTCACGGGGATCATCACGGACCGTGGGAACCTCCATGAACCATGAAAGCTCCCGTGAACATCCGTTGGCTAAAAAGATAAACCACTTAGTTTTTACCTTGATTGTCAAAACATAACGTGAAACTTCATGGTCCGTGTCACATTACACGGCCGCCGATGTTCTCTCCTGTTCACTTGCAGATGTGCAATTTTAGAATTATTGTAGAGTCCATTTTTTTTGTTTTTTATTCTGTTAGCCTTCACGTTGATATATTTGGTGAAGTCTTGTTAAGGCAAGACACCACGATGATTTTACATGGGGAAGTGTGTGTACCTGATAGTGCATAATTTAAAAGGGTGTATTCTAATGCGTGTTTATCTCTCAGGTATGTTGCCTGCTAGAAGAAAGAACGCCAAGCCATCTGCCCTCCGTACAGCTTCTCAATTGTATGTACATGACGACTCTGAAGCTAGTTGTTTCAAGATGTAAATTAATATTACACTTACGACTTTTTCACCTCCGGCTATTAGATCACTGGTGAAAAGATGCCTCCTCTTGGATACTTCTTCTCTGTTTGACTAACAAGATATTCTGGGAATAGAGAGAATGCAAGTAGTGGATCTGAGAATGTTGCTTGAAGCCAATATGATGCCAACTCAAGAGATAGCTTAAACAATAACTCGGAGTAACTGTTGCATCTGAAAGTAGTTTTCAAGCGGATTCGCACACTTCTCCTCTTTGGACACATACTAAAGTTTAAAATGTCGTTGAAGTAGATTCCTATAGAAGAGAGGTTGATGAGGTGATCAAGGATGAGGACACAAAAGGAAGGTATGTGCATGCCAAAGAACCAAATCATACACTGAGGCACCAGCTGATTGCTTGTTATCGTACTATGTGGACTATGGATGAGTCTCAAGAGTTTTTCCATAGAGGAATTATAAATAAGACTGGTAGTTCAAAGCTTTGAGCATTCTCAACTATGTGGAGAAGGGTAGCAGCTTATATCAATGAATTCCCGGACATCTATAGAATTTTTCAGTTGTATAAATTTGACTGGATGGACAATGCATCGGGAAAATACTCCAGCCACCTGACAAAAGAGTTTTATACTTCATATGCATCCACATTAAATAATCTTGCTACGGATGCATAGACTACAAAACATGGAAAAAATATTTAGCTCTCACTTTGGGTCCTTTACACTAAATTAGTGCGCCTCTAATTCCTCTATAGATATCAAACTTTTAGCTGCTAAAAAAAGGAAATCAAAGATGAGTATTTGGATGATCTAAGTTTGTCAAAAGACGGATTGGGATAGTTTGGAAAATCTGGTGCAAGATAGATTCCAGGTTGCCGGTCAAATAGAGATTGACGAGTTCAAAGAACAGTTGACCGAGATGAGATCTCAAAATGATCAATTGGAATAATATCTACTACAGGTAATCCCTACGGTAATGTCGCATTCTATAAAGCAAATGCAACTCAGATACCCTTTATTCAATCAATTGATAAGGTTTGGGGAGAAATCCCCAAAACAAAGTCTCAAAAGAGAAAGCACATAGCTCAAGAACATGAGGAGGAGACCCGTCTTTCCCTAGTTCGAAAAACATACAAGGAAAAAATAAAGCTCGCAAAGAATTTCAAAACCTAGAAAGAGAAAAAGCAACCCATGAGCAACAACAACGAGATGTTGTGTTACTTGGCGCTTTTTGGAGTGCATCACATACCATTTCTGAAAGTGGAGCACCTATCCTGTGGCAGATGAACTATCTACTTAGGTACTAAATTCTGAAAGTGTACCCGCTAAACAGGGTTCCATTGCTGAACAATGACCCGCACCTCGAGCACCATAGGTATGACCCCTCTTCATAGCCCTGTATGTGTCACTATTCTATATTGACTTTGAGAGCAAGGTCTTTTATATTGTGGAAGGGTTGTGAGAAACTCTCCATAGGTATTGGAAAATGGAGGTTGTCTTTGTATCTTACTGTTTTAAGGCATCGTGTGTGTTGAGCTATACAACAGCTAATCTGTAATGAAAAGGAACACCTGAATCTGAATTTTACTATTAGAATCTTCATATGAAATTTTTGATACTGACTTGTTGAACATTGCTAGTTTGATTGATTAATTGGGTAACTTAAAACTGAACAATGCAATCATGTGTTATGTGTGTGTGTGTGTGTTTATTGAAGTCTAGCACTAGGAGTAGAAACTAGAACTTGCCTAAGTAGTCTTGTTTGAAGTTGAGTATGACCGGATAGAAAAGGATCAATAGGACTGTTTTTTGAAAACAAGTAAAAGGCAAAACAAAATAAAATTGAAAAGCTTACCACTCCACCCAATTTGATCCTTTAATATACATTTGTTCTTACCCAAAATATAACATATCCTTGGTTTCTCCGAAGGTAGAATATCTCAACTCAGGCCAAATGCCTAAGTTGAGGGTGATTGCAATCCAAACAAAAAATAAAAATGAAAAAGAAGGTTCAACCAGTGAGCTAAAATTCCTATGAAAATGCCTATCAAAAGAGGAAAATTAAACAAAATTAAAAAAAATGGTGTGGTTGTGCAATGGGCTGAAAGAAAGAAAAAGAAGGATTCAATCAGAATAAGATTTGTGAAAACAAAACTTTGGGAAATAGAGGGATTATACACTCATGAAATCAAATATCCCTTCCCTAGCCCCAAGCCTATGTTACAAACAAAATAAAAGTATTTCGGTGATCCTATTATAGCTTTCTAGAAGATAGAGCGTATAAAGCCTATGGTAGTTTGTTGTTAGTTCTAGAAGTTATTTGAGAGCAAGAACATATTATGCAATCCCTACAATTTAAAGAGGAAGGCTTCTTTTGTGTGAGGACTTAGTGGTTGCATTCAAAAGTTTGTTGTGTGAGCTGATATGTAACACTTAGAAAGTTCGTGACTTAGTCTAGAGCCTGACATGATGAGATAATACTTGAAACGCTATTTCTAAACCTAAAATAATGTAATGGAACTAATTAGGATGTAATAGAGTCAAAACGTTAATAAATGACCATTACAGTCGGAGAACTGTGAAATGTGTGCTAGTGTGCCTTGGCATGTTTCAATAGGTTTTAGGAGTCAATATTTAATGAAATTTGGTAGAAAGGTATTAAACACGGATTGGAGTGTGTCTATGGTTGATATGTCCGGGTAGGACTCCCCAAATACCATCTCAAGGGTCCTTGGAGAGGACACTAAATTTAGACCAAAAACTGTCAAATTGACTTTAGCCAAACGACGAGACGTTGATGGGTCAACGACCCGTAAATGGTGGTCGTTGTTAAAGACTTAGATTACTCCCAAAAAGGGCTGAAAACCTATTCCCGGATCCAAATAACGAATGACAAGGATTGTCCGTGGTTAGATCGACGCCCTGACGACACAGAGTCATCAATTAAGGACTTGGTTCACTGCCAAGTTTCATTCAAGATTAGTAAATTACTGAATTAGTTAACTAATCAATTAATTATGGGTCAAGAGGTGGTTAGTTAATTTATTTGGGACTATGTAAGGGTTCGAAATAATTATACTAACCTAACACCTCTAAAAATTCCCAAAACCCACTTAGCTCTAATATCGCTCTCGCTTCTCTCTTCCCTAACTCAAACCTCCATTAAAGGACAACTAGAGCTCCTAGTAAAGGATGAAGTCACCAAGTTTTTCATCTAAAATTCGTTGAAAGATCATCACTAAGGTATGGTTTCTTTAACTCTTGGTATTCCTTTCCCCAACATTCCCTTTCAATTATGCTTTTCAAACTTCCCCAAGACTAGGATTTAAATCTAGACACGGGTTTTCCTTTGAAAAGGAAATTGTTATTCAACTGTGATGACTTATGGTCTTCTATCATTGTTTAACTATGTAGTTAGGGGTAATTGTTGATAATCACTTAATATTTCCTCTAGAAACCTTATGCTTTCCTCGATTCACTTTGTCTTTAAATTCTATGGTAATTGTGGAAGATGATGATTATATGACTATGTAGAATGATAATTGCTATGTATTACTTCTTGAATTTACTTTGTTTATGCATTGTTTATGTAATCTTTTGTAATTAAAGTATGAAGGCAACGAAAGAGCAATAAGTTCTGAAGTTTTGTTCTTCTTGAATTTAACTATTAAATTTGATTTACCCAGAAAGTAATGCTTCTATCTCTAATGTGTGATTGTGATGTTGATAGAAAGTATTCCTCATCCTTAACCCTAGACTATTGAATTTTCTATGAAGTATGCAGGTATTTTAAGATGTGATTAGTATATGACTGAAAGTAACTACTCATGATTATGATAAGGTGTAGAGTGAGAGGCTTACTCACTTTTATATGGATTTCTAAAGTGAAACGGTAGTTCTCACTTATTAATACCTATGAGCTATTATGATGAAATATTCACATAGAAGAAAAATGCTTAGAACCGAAAGGGCATGTAAATGAGATGGAAGTCTCACATTTAATAAGTCCGTCCTCCCACATCGTTATCTTCACAATTAGTAAGTTCAAATTCCCAAAATATGTGTTGTATCATGAGATGGAAACCTCCATGTCTATAAAGTTAAGTTATCTTTACCCATCCAAATCAATTCCGCAAATCTCTCTCACTTCTCTCTTAATTCTCTCACTACTCAACCTCCATTGAAGAGAATTGGAAGATTTAAGAAGAAGACCAAGTTTTCAACTTTTCTTCTCAAATTTTTTATTAAGTATGCATCAAGGTATGGATTCTTCACTCTTGGGATTCCTTTCTCCAAGAGGTCCATTCGAATTTAATTTCTTAATCTCCCAAAAATCAAGGGGTTTCTCTACACATTAGTTTCTTTCTAAACTTTAAATTGGTGATCAATTATGATGAATTAGTATTAATTAGGATTGTTTATTATTATAATATGGGTAATTGTTGTTGGTTAACCCAAATTCCATAGATCTATTTTCTTACTAAATCATGGATGTTGGTTGATAAATTGCCTGAACATAACAAGGTTATGAGTTTATATATTGGTGATGATAGTATTGTTTCTTCATGTACTACCTTGTATCAAGTTTTTATTGGGTTATTGATCTAGTTCTTGAAGATCCCATCAATGTACCTTCATGTTGTAACTCTTGCTATGAATTAGATTGATAGATGATTAGGGATGATGTAGCGGGATGTAGTATTGTTTAATTCATTATTATATGATAACGATAATTGGATTGTTGGGTGAATATTATGGAATTGAGGGTGAAATATTGAAGGGATTTCTTGGAGACTATTGATATGACTTTCAAGATCATGAATACTTTACTTCAATTACGTTGGTCTATTTTTGATGATGATGTTCAATTGAAGTGTGAATATGTGAATAGAAAAACAAGATGAAGATATGATGAATATCATGGCATGTTATGAGTATGTTGAATGTGCAATCTTGATAGGGGTATGATCATGCAAGGTTGAAAGTGATTCTCTTGGGTGCCTTATTATTATAACTATGATATGGTGATCTCACTAATTTTGGGTTGTGAGGAAAAGAAATTCTCATTCTAAACCAAAATAGCTATGATCGTGATTATACAAGGAGTTAGTCCCTAAGGCATATATTGTAAACTAATGCTAAGCATGGCTTAAAGACATTTCAAAGAGGACTTTAGCTTAGCACCGATCGAACTACATATGAGAGGTGTCCTTTTCCAATGAGGGAATGTTTGTTCGTATGGCTCTAAAGAGATGGAGACTACAATGCAAATGTGCATAAAGAGGGTTTCCAATACTAGTGTCTTAGTTTCTTATCTATGTGCCCCCTATGAGTATCATCTAGTTGATCCACCTAGATGCTATGTTGATGTATGGTTCTACCTTGGCAATTAGACCACCTTCTTTCGTTGTAGGGTTTCATGACACTGAATTCCACGTTTACCTCACATGGTCTGTTCTCGGTTAAGATGAATGTTCCCAAAAGTAAAATGAATGAATAAAAGTACTAAATATGGACACTAACTATGGTGAGTTAAGGGGTTTTACTTAGTGTAGGTAAGGGTATATGACTTTACCTATGAATTGCACCAGTTGACCTTTAAGGGAGTCCTAGGAGGATATTCTTATGTAATGTTATGAATGAAATGCATAATATTGGCTTTACATTATGTTTGTTTCATTTTGATAAACATGATATTGGTCTGAATTGTTATGTGTGATTATGACTATGCATTATATGATGTTATATGAGCTTATGGTCTCTTTACTAGTCGACTTAGTTTATGTGAGGTTTCTGGGGCTTCACATGAGCATTGCACTAGTTGGCTTGGATGGGGAATGTGAGCAAGGGTCTGGTATGCTTTGATGACATGAACTATAAGATATGAAATGTGCTAATGGCTATATTATGAGTTTCTTCTTGTATTTGAGTATGACTATGTGTTAATATTGATATGATCATAGACTTGTATATGCTCTTGTATGTGCGCAAAGGCTATCAAACTAACTTAGCATGATTTTTAACAAATTGTCCCTCTGTTCAGTTTTTCAATGGTTTTACTTGGATATATCCATACTTAGTACATGTGGTTTAACTAACCCATATTATCTCTATTTCTTCAATATTGTAGGTTCGGGCCATTGAAGAGCTATACGGCCATTTTAAAGGAATACTTGGACTTGTTTACAAGTTGTTGGTGAGTTCTCAAGCCCGAGGATGGTACCACTATTCTAACTTTACTATTTGACTATGTCTAAGACAATGATTCACTCTTATCTTTTGAGACTTTGTGTATGTCCTATATAAGACATATTGTAATAATGTAAGGGCTATACCCAAATCTTATACTTCTACGATATATATTTATATGTTAGACAATATTATACTACTTTAATAAATTTACTATGTTGCTAAACGTGAAGTCTAAGTAAACTTCATATATGGATAAACGAGAAGTTATGTATACTTCATACGTAATGTTTTTAATTTTTTCCGAATTTTTCTCTACCTATGATATGAAATGATGTATGCGAAGGGATAGTCTACTAGATCTTCAAGGACGAAGACAACGATAACGTTTAGGGGGTTCTCACTGGTTGTGACGAACTGGGTATTCGAGTATGAGGTTGAAAAATCATAGGATTTATGCCTCACAAAGTCACGTCCACTTAGAGTCTTGTTCATGAGTGTTTGGTACTTAACATTTATGAACTAGAGACTATGTGACGCTTAAAAAATTCAAACCACTTTCGTATTCTAGAAGTCGTGCCTCAATAGTTTTAACTCAACATGTCCTTTACTTCTAACTGTTTTCTTGTGGTTATAGGCTAAGACTACTAGAAGGGAAGTCATAAGAAGAGTTGAAGAGGAGATTGATAATGTGAGAGATCCTCCCCAAGGTGACCAAGACCCTCCCTAAAAAAATCCTCTAGGTGACCAAGCCCCAGTCAATCCCCGGCTATGACAGATGGAGAGATAAGGAGGACTTTCATCAACTTGGTTCAAGCTACGACTACTCAAGCTCAAGTTATAGATATTCAAGTTCAAGATATGGTAACTCAAGCAAACTGGGAAGTTGCACCCTATGTAAACCAAAATGCTAGTACAATGTCTTCTCGCTTGAGGGACTGCACAATGATTAACCCTCCAATGTTCTTTGGGTCTAAGGTGAATGAAGACCTTCATGAATTTCTTGATGAGGTGTATAAGATCTTGTATACTATGGGAGTGAGTTAAAATGAGAAGAATGATCTAGCCACTTATCAAATCAAGGATGTGGCTAAAACGTGGTGTACTCAATGGATGGACAATAAGGCTTTGAGAGCGGATCCCATAAGTTGGGAAGTCATTAAGAAAGAATTTCTTGATAGGTTCTTCCCAAGGGAGAAAAGAAAGTCCAAGTTGGAAAAGTTCATTAACCTTCATGAAGGAGGTATGAGTGTTATTGAACTCTTTGAAATTCACTAAGTTTTCAAAGTATGCCTCTTCATTGGTGTCCAATCCTAGAGATCATATGAGCCACTTTGTAATGGGTGTGTCCGATGATGTTGTGGAATAGTGTCATGCGGAAATGCTTCATGACAGCATGGACATTTCTCATTTGATGGTTCATCCTCAACAAGTGGAGGAGAGTATGATCAAGACGAAGAATAGAGAGTTCAAGAGGGCAATGCCCCATGAAAGAGGTACTCCTAAGGGTAAGTTGGAAATCCAAAACAATCTTAAGTTCAAGAAAAGATTCTCCAACTAAAATCCTTCTGAATTCCCCAAAACTAGAAAGGATAGGGTGTCTAACCCTAGGTACACAGGGGAAGAGGTAATAATTAACCAAGTCAGAAATCTACTTTTACCAAATGTGGTAAGAAACATATGGGAGAATGTATAATTTGAGCGGATAATTTCATTGGTTGTGGAAAGAGTGGACATAATATAAGAGATTGTCCCATGCTCAATGCTCGAGGAAAATAGAGTAACCAAGCATAAGCAAGCAGTCCTACTCCGATGCTTCTAAGAAAAACAACTATTATCCTCTCTTCTCTTGGGACGATCAAGAGAATTCTCCCGATGTGGTCACCAGTATGCTACAAGTATTTTCCATTGATGTCTATGCTTTACTAGACCCCGGTACCACCTTACCTTTCGTAACTGAATTAGTGACCATGAAGTTTAATGTATTAACTAATGTTCTAATTGAACCTTTTTTAGTTTCTATCATGGTGGGTGACTTTGTTGTTGCTAAAAGAGTTTAGAGAAGTTGTCCCATATTATTGTCCAATAGAGTTACTTTCGTCTATTTTGTAGAACTTGATCTATTGGAATTTGATGTCATATTTGAGATGGATTGACTATATGCTTGTTTTGCTCCTATTGTTTGTAGAACAAGGGTAGTTACGTTCAAAATTTTCCTAATAAATTCGTTTTATTTTGAAAGGGGAGATACTCAATGCCTAAAGGTTAAATCATTTTGTGCATAAAAGCTTGTAAGATTCTTTCTAAGGGATGTCGCTAGAATATTTTAAGGGTCGAGAACCTTAGGTTTGAATCTCCTTTTTTAGAATTGATACCCCTATGTAAAGGTTTTTTCTGAAGTCTTCCCAGATTACTTGCTCGAAATTCCTCCAGAATGGGAAATAGACTTCGGCATAGATTTGTTGCCGGATACGAAGCCTATTTCAATCCCTCCTTACCGGATGTCTCCATACAAGTTTTAGTAACTAAATATTCAAGTCAAATATTTACCAGATAAAGGTTTCATAAAACCAAGTATTTATCCATACGGCGCTCCAGTGTTAATCGTGAAAAAGAAGGATGTGTCCCTTAGGATGTGAAAAGATTACCGACATCTAAATACAGTCACCATAAAGAATCGGTATCCTCTCCATAGTATATAATATTTGTTTGATCGAATCCAAGGTGCGAGTTACTTTTCAAAAATCGATTTGTGGTTGGGGTTGTAACACTCCTAAAGTCGAAGAACTAATCTAGAGTCTCACATGTTGAACAAATACTTTGAACACTGTTTTATCACCAAAAATGATATGTACAAATCATTTAGGAAGTTTTAGAGTCAAAACGTCAAGAAACGTCCATGACGTCCGATGAGTTATGAAATAGAGGTTAGTCTGCCGTGATATGTTTCATGGTGTTTTAAGACTAGGAATTCAATGAAATTTGGTAGAAAGGTGTTAAACATGTATTATAATGTGTTTAGGGTAAAAATAATTGGGTACAACTCCCCCAAGGACCATTCTAAGGGTCCTAGAGGAGGACCCCTCCAAAATGACCAAGAAATGTTAATTGATAGTGTCTATCAACAAGCCAAATGATGGGGCATCGATGTATCCATGGTCCAACATAGAACAAAATATCCAAAAGGTCCTAAAATCAAAGTTTTTAAACATATCGACGGACATGCAATACAGTGGCGTAGATAGACCTATGAATCGTAGGTCGGGGTCTGTAGGTCAAGTTTGGTTTTCAATGTCCAATTTTTTCTTGGGTTGTTAATTAAGTGTGATGGGGTTTCTAATTAAGTTAATTAAGGTAATATATAAATACAAAAACTCATTAAACTATCCTAAGAAACTTCAATTCCCCTAACTCAAATACTCTTCCTTCTCTCTCTATTCCCGAAGATCCATTGAAGATCAATTCATGATCACTAGGGCTTGAAGATTCAAATTTTTATCGATCAATCTTCATTAATATATAAGGTATGAAAACTTTTAACCTTTGGGACTCCTTTCCCCAAAGGGTTCTTCAAATTTGAATTCCAGAAGTTGATGAAAACATGCGTTTCATTCTTAATCTAAAATTGATCTTTGAAATTGTGTTTTTTTTCGTTAGTACCATTATAGTCTCTAATATCATGAGTACACTAGTGATCCTACATTCTCTAAGTTGAAAGGCACACTCGTCACTCTAGTTCACTCGGTGCTAAGTTAGAGTCCTGTAAGACCCCAAAAATGACTTAGGTGAACTAGAGAATAAAATGTTGTCATGTTGGTCTATGGTCCTAAATATGTCTCATTTATGGTATTGAGGCATTGTCTAATATTTTAGGTGCATTGGAAGTCAAACGTCAAGGGACGACTAAGACGTTCGACGACTAAGTCACGTATGTGCCTCATAATATGTGGTTTTATGTGTTTATGTGGGATTCATGAGGTTATAAGGTCCCTTAATTAGTTATTACAGCATAAATAGGCAGTGTGTCAAGTTTCGTAGAGTTTGTAGGTCAGACGTCCAAGAACTTCAATGATGAAAGATATGTCTTGAAATGACCTTGTGTGCCTAAGCATGTTTCGTCGAGTTTTTCGTCTTTGTATTGGATGAAATTTATGTGAGAGGTGCTAAAATTGTATACAATCATGTTTGGATTGGAAACTTCTTAGCGAACATCCCCAAGGACCAACTAAGGGTCCTTGAGGAAGGACCCATGTTGGTGGCCAAAACTGCCCAAGGCAGTCCACCTACGAATGGCAATCGACGGCCCGTGGACTGGTCGACGCCTCGTAGGTGGTGGGTGTCGTTTTGTACTTAAACTGCACAGCTATGCTACTATTCCATATCTCAGAACCCATCAACGAAGTCCAGAACGACCCGTGCATGGACCTACACCCCCCGATGGGCAACCATCGATGATTTAATAAGGGGTCTTTGGGTACTTTAAATGTGTTTATAATCCTAAAACACATTGAAGATTTAATTTTTCTAAATCAAATTCCCAAATCCCTTAGATTTCTCTCTAGGACTCCATTGAAGTCCAAACTCAAAGAAGGGCTTAATATGATAAACAGAGTGGAGATTCTTCAACAAAGTGAAGAATTATCTTCATCAAGGTATGGTTATTGATCCTTGAAACTCTCTTCACGAAGGAGCCCCAAATCTCAAGATGTTTTCTAATGTTTTCAAAGTTAAATTGTCCTATTTCATGATTCTACGATGGGTTCCTACATTACTGATTTGTAAACATTAAATAATGATTTAATTGATATTATATTGATGAATTTAACCTAAATTACCTATGAACCCTTGATTTTGACTAAGTTATGGGTTACTTGATATTAACCTAATGTTGTTTAATTCTAGTGTAGATTTCTTTGGGCTTTTTAATTACGTAAGACTTATGTTCAATTGATATCTAGGTTGTATTGGATTAATGAATCTCTATTTAACTTACGTAGTTTTATTGATTATCATAGTTTCTATATTGAATTATTGTTCATGGCCATTTGTAAGGGCCTTATGATGTTGAATTGGTTGATTTGGCATCAAATTGAGGTGTTGAGGATGTGGTGGTGGTAATCTGACCTATTCCCTTTATTTTGATATTGTTTAAACTTCAATTTTTTTTGATTTGTATGGTCCACTTCTAGTGGCGGTGCTACGTGAATTGATGTGGCCTTGTCGGCGTTACTTTATGCATTATGAAGAGGTCTTGACGATAATACTTGATGTTATTTTGCTATTTGTGTAGTCGATTATATGAAGTATGATGATATCTATCTATATGTTAAGCAATGTGAAAGTATATGTGTTCTATTGATGTTATGTAGGTAATCATGTTAGACTATGACATTGACCTTGTGAGTATAGTCTTAAATTTGAGTCTTGGTTTTACCTATGACTTGAAAATGATGTGGTTATACTTATATGTTTCAATAATGGCTTGTATTATGAGTTAAATTGAAGTATGTAGTTTCTTGGCTTGGTTGGATTGTGTCCCTTACTTGACGTATCTATGATTATGGATATGTGATGTATTGACTTATGATTTTAAAGCTCTTAGTCTTGAATGTATTAATGAATGTGAGCTTAGATGATGTTAAGAGGGTGTTTTATGTGAAACCTTGAACCTAGTGGTACAGTTATAAATGTTGAAGTCATAAGCCGTAATGGTATCCTTAAACTTAAAGGAATGATGCACTTATGGTTAATTTACTGGAATGACATCATATTAATCCTTAGGAAAGTCATCATGAGCTTCTTGTCGCCATTTGGAGGTAGCCTTAAGAGGACCTCTTTGGAAGGGCAAATGTAATATGGTTATGACTCTTTATGGAACCCTCTTTATGTGATGTATAAGTCTTAGTGAACTAATGAACTAATGTCTTAGGTTATGAAGAATGTAAATGGAATAAGTACCTATCAAGAGTGATTAAGGGTTGTCTAGTTAAGGTGTGAAGGGGGCATAGGAATAGTCACTTTGTATGTTACCTAGATGAGTTTTAAGAATGACTCTAGTTAGGGAAGATTTTGGTTATGTGGACATGCTCCCATCTTAGGAAGTCTTAAGGATTATTTAGGTAGTCTTGACAAGGTAATTCATGGACGTTATCTTCTTGATCTACTTAAGTAAGTCTTTTTGATAGACTTTGATGTGGAAATGTCATAGTATCTATATGTTGATACACTTGGTAGGAATGATTCAATCCTAGGTAGTCTAAAAGATCTCTTGAGTGTGTGTGTAAGGGAATGTATGCGGTCGCTTCATAACTCATTCAAGTGATAATTATAGTCACCTTTGGTAGAATAATCGTAGATTGATGCTTTGATGTCTTAAAGTGTGCGTGTGACACATTATAAGTAGTCTTGAGTATTATTTAGGTACGCTTAGGGAGGTTGAATGGGCGATCTCTGTTTTTGTTTCTTAAGTGAGTCTTAGGATAACTTTATGTAAAATCATTACATACTAAGAGATGTCGAAGGTGGAGGTAGAATTACGATGTTTTCTTAAAAGTTATCTTATGTGTTTTAAGTGGTTAAATGTTGTCCTTATAATTATAATATCGATTTTAAACGAAAAGATGCATATTTCCAATAAATGTACGTTTTCATGATTTTTATGCATAATGCCATACTTATTACATGTGGTTGTACTATTTCCATGCTTTTAACTATTTATATAGTTGTTTGTAGGTTAGGAGCTTTGGGAATTGAATACTTGGACTGTAGCATAGTTCAAGAGAAGTTGAAGTATGTCCTCATTTGACAAGAGGGCATATATGGTTTTTATGTTTTCATTTGAAGTATTGTAAAAGACTCGTATTATATTTTTAAGTATGGGTCGTGTCCCAAGTATTCTTGTGTCTTATGATGATTAAATTGAGACTCCTATTGTTTTATATGAATGACTTTTTAAAGACAATGATATGTTTTGTGAAAAGTTTTAATTCTTCACTACTTTTCACTATGTTTATGCGATGAATGATATATATGGGCTTTTACAATACATCTGAGAGGTTATGTACACCACTTTCAATCTGAGATTGCCTTAACATCTAGTGTGTGGTTTTGGGATGTGACAAGCTTGGTATCAGAGCCAAGGTTTGTGAAAGTAGTATCAGGAATTGAAAAGTCACATCAAGTCACGTCTAGTACAGTCTTGACCGTCGGTGTGAGTCGTGACTTATCTATGGGCGAGAGGGTATAGGACGATATAGTTTCCCTTCTTTTCTAATCCAATGTCGTGTCGTAGAGTAAAAGTAGTGAATACTCTTTTCTTATTGTTTTCCTTGTGTTTCTAGGAAGATTAATACGAGGAGGACACCAGCTAGGAGAGTTAAAGAGAATGAGGTGCAAGAGAAGATTCTGCCTCAAGTTGAGGAGGTTGAGCAATTTCCTCAAGGTGCTCAAGGTAATCAAGTCCCTATTATTGGTGGAGGTGATGATCCCCTGGAATTGAGTAATCGGAATATTAGAGAGGCTTTGCTTGCTTTAGCTCAAGTCGTGACTACTCAAGCGAAGTTGAGTATGATTCCTAGGGAGAATGTGGTGGAGAGCGCTATGACTTCTAGGTTGAGAGATTTTGTGAGGATTAATCCTCCTATGTTTCTTGGGTCTAAGGTGGGAGAGGATCCCCAAAAGTTTCTTGATGGAGTCTACAAGTTATAGAGGACTATGGGGGTTACATCTAGGGAGAAGGCGGAGTTGGCTTTATCAATTGAGGGATGTTTCTCAAATATGCTACACCCAATGGAAGGATAATAGGCCGGAGGAATCGGGTCCTATTGAGTGAGAAGAATTTAAGGAAGCTTTTCTTTGCAAGTACTTTCCCCGTGAGAGTAGGGAAGTTATGGTAGAGGAGTTTATCAATCTCAAGAAAGGAAATATGACTGTTGAGGAATACACTTTGAAGTTCTCTAAGCTCCTTAAATATGCTCCCTCTCTTGTGTCAAATTCAAGTTATGAAATGATACATTTTGTGATGGGTGTAGCTGACTTAGTAAAGGAGGAAAATCGTATCGCTATGTTGCATGATTGAATGACCCTACCTAGACTCATGGTGTATGCACAATCAATTGAAGAGTCTAAATTAGTAGGATGGGTAGAAGTTTGAAAAGATGTGGTGCTAGTGACAAAGATCAAATTAGATTGAAGAAGAGGGCTCAAACTCAAGAAGAACCTAAGAGGGTTAAGGTGAAATTAGAGAAAGGATGTGGTTCCCAAAATGGCAAACCTACATGTGTCACTTGTGGCAAGAAACATTTTGGTGAGTATCTATTGGGTACCAGGAGCTGCTATTGTTGTGGTAAGGAAGGTCATACGGTGAGAGATTGTACTATCATTGTGGCTAGAGGAAGAGAGAATAAGAAAGTTACTCCTAGTATTCCAAAGGATGATGATCAAACAAAGATGTGTTTCTATACCCCCCGAACTAGAGAATCAAAGCCGGATTAGAGTGGTGGTGATGATGAGAGTAAGTCCTTGCATTTTCTTTTTAGACATATTAGTTCCTTCTAAGTTGGGAAGTATGGTTATAAGATGGGATAGAAATTCCTAGAAGCATGTTGTATTCGCATGATGTTGAGGAGTTTTATTGAAATTGAATTTCACTAACTTCATGCATTGTGCATTTTATTGAAGCCATGGTTATGTTGTGATATGGGTTTATATGATGTTACCTTGCGTACTAGCATGTTCATATCATGAATTGCCTAAAAGTAGCATTTTTTGAGAAATAAACTAATAAATTCTTTGGTCTAAAAGTTTTGTAATGTTTTTAGTACTGATGTATATGAGTAGAATATTGAATATAAAATGATTTTTTGCTATTTGGAATGAAGCATGATGAGTTATAGAATTGTATTCTAGTTTCTTATTGTGTTGTAAATCTCTTGAATATGTGAAATTTGTTGTTTTATTATTGATTATTTGTTGTATGGAATGGTTATTATATGCTAGTTAAATCTCTATTCTTGGATGTGTTCGGCGAGTGGCAAGTGCAATTCGAGGAAGAATGTTCTCCAACTGGGGGAGAATGTACGACCCAGAAAATGACTTAGGTAAACTAGATCCTAACATGTTGTTATTGTTGTTCTAAGGTCCTTAATAGGTCTTATATTGTATTGAGGCAGTTTCTAAGAGTTTAGGTGCATTGCAAGTCAAACATTAAGGGACGACTTAGACATTCGACGACTAAGTCACCTACGTGCCTCATATGTTGTTATATGTGTTTATGTGGGATTCAGGAGGTAATAAGGTACTTAAATGAGTTAGTATGGCATAAATAGTCAGTATGACAAGTTTCGTGGAGTTTAGAGGTCAAACGTCTAAGAACGTCCATGACGTTCGAAAGATGTGCCTTGAAATGACCTTGTGTGCCTAAGCATGTTTCGTTTAGTTTTACGTGTTCGTTTTGGAAGAAATTTATTTGAGTGGTTCTAAACTCGTATACGGTAATTATGGGGTTGGAAAAGTCCGGTCATACATCCCCATGGATTAACCAAAGGTCCTTGAGGAAGGACCCATGTTGGTGGTCAAAGCGTCCTAAGGCAGTCAACCTATGGATGACAATCGATGGCCCGTGGCCTTGTCGATTCCCCATTGGTTGTGGGTTCCATTTGGTACTTAGAATGGTGATCTAATCTACAAGTTCAAGGTCTTTGAACCCACCGACGAAGGCCTGTATGGCCCGTGCATAGACCTACGCCCCGTCGATGGTGGTCAGTCTGCATGCACATTCACTGCCAAGTTGAGGGATGAACTTGTAACTTCACCACACATCCAAATAATAGTATTGGATGTTTATTAGGGGTATTTTGGATATTTTAAATGTGTTTATAAGCGTAAAACATATTGAAGATTTCATTTTTCTAAATCAAATTCCCAAATCCCTTAGATCTCTCTAGGATTATGTTGAAGTCCAAAATCAAGGAAGAGATTAAGGTGACAAATAGTAGAGATTCTTTATCAAAGTGAATAATAAGCTTCATCAAGATATGTATATTGATCCTTGAAACATTATTCATCAAGGAGACCCAAATCTCAAGATGTTTTCTAAAGCTTTCAAAGTTGAGTTGTCCAATTTCATGATTCTACTATGGGTTCTTGCATTAATGATCTATAACCATTGAATAATAATTTAATTTTTATTGATGATTTTAGCCTAATTTAATTATGAACCCATGAATTTGATGAACTCTAGATTTTGACGCTGTTCTGAGTTACTTGATATTAACCTAATATTGTTGAATTCTAGTGTAGATTCCTATGGGCTTTCTAATGATGTAAGAATTATGTTCAATTGATATCTAGGTTGTATTGGTTTAATTAATCTTTATTGAACTGACCTAGTTTCATTGATTATCGTAGTTTCTACATTGAATTATTGTTCATGCCCATTGGTAAGGGCCTTATGGTGTGGAATTGGTTGATTTAGCATCAAATTGAGGTGTTGAAGATCTTGTGATGGAAAGTTGACCTATTCTATTTATGTTGATGGTGTTTATACTTCAATTTAGTTTTGATTGTTAGGTTCCACTTATGGTTGCGGTGCTATGAAATTATGTGGCCTTGTCGGCGTTACTTTATGTAATATGAAGAGGCCTTGTCCGCACTAATTGACGTTATGTGGCTATTTTTGTTCTCAATTATATGAAGTATGATGATATCTATCTATCTACTGTTAAGCAATGTGAAAGTATATATGTTCTATTGATGTTATGTAGGTAATCATTTTAGACGATGACTTTGACCTTGTGAGTATAGTCTTAGGGTTGAGTGTTGGTTATTCCTACTTAAAAATATAAGTCTATATTGGTCTTATTGATGATGTTACGATAGTGTATTGGATGACTTGAAGATGATATGGTTATACTTATGTTTTTTCTAGAATGGCTTGTATTATGAGTTAATGTGAAGTATGTGTTGTCTTGTCCTTGTTGACTTGTGCCCCTTACTTGATGTATAGACGATTATGGATATGTGATGTCTTTATTTAGGATTTTAATGATCTTAGTCTTGAATGTATGAATTACATTTGACCTTAGATGAAGTTAATAGGGTCTTTTATGTGAAACCTTTAACCTAGTGGTAAGGTTATAAATGTTGAAGTCGTAAGACGTCATAGTATCCTTCAAAGTAAATGAATGATGGACTTAAGGTTAATTTGCTGGAACGATATCATATTAATCCTTAGGGAATTCATCATGAGCGTGTTGTCGCCATTGGGAGGTAGCCATAAGAGGACCTCTTTGGTAGGGAAAATGTAATGGGGTTATGAACTTTTTATGGAACCTTTTATGTGAAACTTGTGTGTGAATTACCCTATGAGAATGAAGGCTAGAACCGAGTGAGTATGGTAGGGGAAGTAGTTCTAGTTAAGTATGAGGCTGGATAACAAAGCACACCCTTCATATTCCTTAACCATGTGCCTACATGGGATGTGTCTAAGTTCTACCCTTGTAAAGTAGAACACCCCCATCGGAGTAGGTTAGAACTCCGAATTCCATGTCTAGCTATCATGGTCTTTGTCGGTTATTGCCTATTCTCATCATCTGTGATACTTACTAGCATTAGAGAAGTTATATGAAGTTTAGGAATCGGTACGGGATGCTATCTAGACATTACACAATAGAACTTTGAAGGTATTAGTTAGAGTCCCTAGGTATTTTCTAAGACCATTACTTGAATGGCCTTTAAGTGATGTATACATCTTAATGAACTAATGAACTAACGACTTACGTTATGAATTATGTAAATGGAATAAGTACTTATCTAGAGTAGTTATTCGTTGTCTAGTAAAGGTATGAAGGGGGCATAGGAATGGTCACTTCGTATCTTACCTAGAAGAGTCTTAAGAATTACTCTAGTTAGGGAAGATGTTGATTATGTGGACATGATCCGAACTAAGGAAGTCTTAAGGATTATTTAGGTAGTCTTGAAGAGGCCAATATGGATGTTATCTTCCTTATCTACTTAAGTATGTCTTTTTGATAGCCTTCGATGAGGAAATGTGATAGTATATATATGTTGATACACTTGGTAGGAATGATTCTATCCTAGGTAGTCTATAGGATCTCTTGAGTGTGTGTGTAAGGGATTGTATGGGCGGTCGCTTCACAACTCACTCAAGTGAGACTTAGAGTCACCTTTGGTAAAAGAATCGTACATTGATACTTTGATGTCTTGAAGTGTGCATCTGACTCATTATAAGTAGTCTTCACTATCATTTAGGCACGCTTAGGGAGGTTGTATGAGAGGTTTCTCTTTTTGTTGCTTAAGTGTGTATTAGGATAATTTTAAGTGAAATGATTACATACTAAGAGATGTCGAAGGTTAAGGTAGAATTGTGATGTTTTCTTTAAAGTTATCTTATGTGTTTTAAGTTGTTAAATGTTATTCTTATGATTATAATATTATTTTTAATTGAAAAGATGCATATTTCCAATAAATATTCGTTTTAATAATTTTTAGCATAACGCCATACTTAGTACATGTGGTTGTACTAACTCCATGCTTTTATCTAACTCTATAGTTGTTGGTAGATGAGGAGCTTTTGGAAGTGAAGACTTGGACCGTAACATCGTTCAAGTGAAGTTGAAGTATGTCCTTATTTGACTAGAGGGCATATATGTCTTTTATGTTTTTATTTGAAGTATTATAATAGCCTAAGTAATTCTATATTTTGAAGTATGGGTCGTGTCCCATGTATTCTTATGTCTTAAGATGATGAGATTGAGACTTAGTATTTCCTATTGCTTTATATGAAAGAGTTTTCAAGGACTATGATATATTTTGTAAAATTTTTTAATTCCACACTACTTTTCACTATGTTTATGCGATTAAAGATATGTAAGGGCTTGTACAAGACCTCCGAGAGTTCAAGTACGCCAGTTGAAATTCGAGATTTCCCTAGCTTCTAGGTGTGATTTAGGGATGTGACAAGTCCTTTTTGCAATGTCTTTCATTAATAATCATATCTTAGATTAGGTCATACGGTCTACCACTTATATAGTCATAGTCAAAACTCAATAGGCATTGCAGAAGAACACCTTTCATTACAACCCTCATATGTGACATTAGCACATTAACATCATTATATCATAGTAAGTCTATGGGGTTGACTATAATACTTGATTGATGAGGTCTACAAGATTCTTTATGTCATGCGGTTGACCTCGAACGAAAAGGCCGAGCTAGCTTCCTATCAACTAAAGGATGTGGCTCAAACATGGTACACCCAATGGAGAGACAATAGGGCGTTGAGAGCGGGTCCTATCACGTGGGAGGTGTTTAGAAGGGATTTCTTTGATCGGTTCTCTCCTTTGGAGAAAAGGGAGGAGAAATTGGAGGAATAGATCAACCTTTTTTAAGTAGGTATGAGTGTTAAAGAGTACTCCTAGAAGTTCACGAAATTGTCCAAGTATGATCCTTCCTTGGTGTCTAACCTAAGGGATGGAATGAGTCGCTTTGTGACGGATGTTTCTGAGGAATTGGTTGAAGTGTGTCACTCAGCGATGCTCGATGACAATATTGGATATCTCTAGGTTGATGGTTCATGCTTAACAAGTTGAGTAGACTCGACTTAAGAGGTATAGTAAAGAGTTCAAGGCAAGACTAGGTTCAAAAAGAGGGTTTCCAACAAAGATACTTCCAACTTTCCTAAGGTAAAAAAGGAAAGGGTGTCTAATCATATGTCCCAAACGGCTAGAAGTTGAAATTCACCAATTGCTAAACTATGTTTTTCCAAGTATGGTAAGAAGAATTGGGGAGAATGTCTATTTATGACGGGAAATTGCTTTGGGTGTGAAAAATAGGGCCATAAGGTTAAGGATTTCCCTAATGTGAGGAGTCAAGATAAGAGGAGTGGTCGAGCTCAATCAAGTGTATCTAGTTAAAATTCTCTAGAGACGAACCGTTTTTATGCTCTCGTCTCTTGGGGTGAACAAGAATAGTTCCCCGATATGGTCACTGGTATGTTACAAGTCTTCTCCATTGATGTTTATTATTTACGTGATCCTAGTGCTATATTTTCATTTGTAACCCCTTTAGTAGTTAAAAAGTTTGATGTTATACCCAATATTTTGATTGAGCCTTTTTTTATTACAACCCAGTAGGTGACTCCGCCGAGGATAAAAGAGCCTTTAGGAGTTCTCCAGTATATTTTCCCAATATATTTACTTGGGTGGATTCGGTAGAACTATATATGTTTCATATTTAATGTTATTTTGGGAATAAATTTGTTTAATGCTTTTTTAGCTTCAATTAACTGTCGAACAAGATTGGTTAAGTTCAACTTACCTAATGAGCCCGTCCTAGTGTTGAAGGGGGGGTAACTCAGTTCCTAGAGTTTGTATCATTTCTTGTATAAAATCTTGCAAAATAATCTCTTAAGGTTATTAGAATCATATTTTAAGAGTAAAAGATCTTGAGTCCGACATTCTTCCAATAAAATCGGTCCCCGTAGTTAATGACTTTCTAAATGTCTTTCCCAATGACTTGCTTTGAATTCCTTCCTAACGGGAAATTGATTTTGGTATTGACTTATTACTAGATAAGAATCCCATTTCAATCCCTCCTTATAGGATGACTCTGACAAAATTGAAAGAGTTAAAGCTTAAAATCAAACACTTATTAGATAAGGGGTTTATTAAACCTAGTATTTCACCATGGGGAGCTCCGGAGTTTTTTGTAAGAAGAAGGATGGGTACATTAGTATGTGTATTTATTATCACCAACTCAATAAGGTAACCATTATTTGATCAACTCAAAGGCACAAGTTACTTTTCTAAGATTGATTTGAGATTGGGGTATCACCAAATTAGTGTGAAAGGTGATGATGTACCTAAAATGACATTCCGAACTAGATATGAGCACTATGATTTCTTAGTTATGTCATTTGGTCTCTCAAATGCCCCAATGAATTTTATGGGCCGTATGAATTGGGTGTTTCAAAACTACCTGAATTCCTTTGCGATTGTCTTCATTTGTGATATCTTGGTATATTCATAGAAGGAGGTTGATCATAGGGGTCATTTGAGAGTGGTGTTACATGTTCTTAAGGAGCATCAACTTTTTTCAAAGTATAGGAAGTATGAGTTTCGGTTAAGATCGATGTCTTTTCTTGGTCATATCATTTCAAGTCAGGGTATAGAGGTCGATTTAAAGAAAACTGAGGAGGTTAAGAATTGGCCTAGACCATTGCCTCCAGTAGACATTAGAAGTTTCTTGGGTTTATCTCTGTGGATTTGCTTCCATTGCTTCTCCTTTGACTAACTTTACCCTAAAGAGTTTGAAATTTGAGTGGTTGGAGGCAAGTGAAAAAGCCTCGAAATTTTGAAAGATACGCTTACCTCCGCTCTGGTGTTATCTTCGCCGGACGGTACCAAGGGTTTTGTGATATATTATGATGCATCCCGAGTGGGTTTGGGGCGTGTTCTTATGCAACACATGAAGGTAATAGCTTATGGCTCTAGAAAACTCATATTTCATGAGTAGAGTTATCAAACTCATTAGCTTGAATTAGCGGCCATAGTGTTTGCTTTGAAAATATGCTGTCCATGTGGATGTGTATACCAACTATAAGAGTCTTGAATATCTCTTTACTAAAAAAGAGTTAAATATCCGTCAAAAAAGATGGTTTGAATTGTTGAAAGACTACGACAATAGTGTTCTCCACTACTCCAACATAGCTAATGCCGTGGCTTATGCTTTAAGTCGTATAACCATGGGTAGTGTGCCTCACATGGAAGAAGGGAAGAAAGACCTGGTGAAAGATGTTCATAGGTTGTCTAAATATGGTGTGCGGTTGGAAGATTCAAAAAATGGTAATTTTGTGGTTCATAAAAATTCCGAGTCATCCTTAGTGGTTGAGATGAATTCAAAACAACATCTTGATCCTCTATTGATGGAGTTGAAGAAATCGGTACTTAATAAGATGAATGAGTCATTCTCCAAAGGAGGGTGATGGTGTACTAAGGTACAAAAATAGATTATGTGCACCGGATGTCTATGATTTGAGAAATAGGGTGTTAGAGGAAGATCATTATTCCCGATATTACATTCATTCGGGTTCCACAAAAATGTATCGTTATCTTAGAAAGTATATTGGTGGGATGCTTGAAAAGGGACATAGCAGAGTTTCTATCCAACTGCCCAAATTTCAAACAAGTGAAAGCTGAGCATCTAAAGCCTATTGGTCTAACTCAAGAAATGGGGAAGAAATTAACATTGACTTTATTGTTGGGTTGCCTCGAACCCGTAGGCAAAATGACTCAATTTGGGTGATTGTGGATAGATTGAAAAAATCTTCTCACTTCATCCCCGTTAAATCAACTTATACGGCGGGGGATTATGCAACGATCTACATTGATGATATTGTGAGTATTAATGGGATTCCTTTTTCATCATATAGGATAGAGGTGATAAATTTACTTTTCATTTTTGAAGGTCTTTTTAAAAAGGTTTGGGTACTTGAGTGAAGCTTAACACCATTTTTCATACCCAAATGGATGGTCAAGTGGATCATACTATTCAAACCCAAGAGGATATGCGAAGAGCTTGTGTGATAGATGTAACAACCCAAAAAATGTATATGCTATGTAATCCTTAATGTATCTATAATGCCTACGATTAGACCGGGATCACACGGTTTATAAAGCATAGAACCAGATCTGTGAACCCTTAAAGCAGCCAAGCAACCAAACTTGGGGAGTTAGTTTAGCTAGTAAAGGTTGGGTCTAGCAAAGTAGGGCTCCCGAATATGATGATTTACCCAGATGAGTCTTTACCGGACTTAAAAAGGGGAAATCTTATGTTTGGAGGGTCTAGGGGTAAAATGGACTTTTTCAAGATAAGGGTAATATTTAATTACCCGAAATATATAATTAATTATTTAATTAATAATATAGAGGGGTATTTTGGGGGCAAGGGGCCAAAAATTTGCTCTTAGAGTGAAGTCTTGCTCCACCCGAGTTCGAACCTAGGTGGAAACAATGAATTAAATTGGTTTTAATTTAAGTTGTTAAATTAATGTAATTAATTAATATTTATCATTATTAGCTGATTTAAAAAAAAGGGAAATCAGATTTTTATAATAATTAACTAAACCTTATTTGACTAAGTCTTTAACTAGACTCCTAACCCTAAGGTAACTCTCTCCTCTCACGCTCATCTCTCTATCACATCTCTATCACTCTCATTCACGTTCTCTCTCCCAAATAAAGTACAAGAATAGTAGGTAAACCAAAGTTCTTAACACTTGAAGAACTCACAACGAAAAATAAACCAAACGCTAAGCAAAATACGTTAGGCAAAGGGAGGGTTTTCCGTCAAAAGTTTGGTGTTGAAAATTTATTTTGGTCGTGAGTGTTGGAGCAGGTTTGGGCAGCAACTTAAAGGTTTGAACGTCATAAAAGGTATGGGTTTTCTTCTCTTTTGGTGTCTTTCCCAAGAGACCTGTTATGGTTAAGAATATTCAGTGCGAAAACTAGGGTTGTTACCCATTCCATGTCCCTGTCAGTAGCTCCCAATGATTCTTAGGTTGAGTATGTTTGCTGGTAGATATTAGGCGCGTGTTAAGTTTTTGTAATGAATATGATCAAGTTTATGTGTTTGAAATTGTATGAAAGACAACCTATGTCTTCTCGAAACTATATCTATGTGTGTGCAAGAATGTGACCGTGACTAATCTTCTCGAATTGATGCTTCAAAATTGTAATGTTATGGTTGTTATTTTACGTTCATAAACCTATGTAAATCGTGATGTTCATGTAATATGAAACGTGGCTGATTTGAGTGATAACCTCTTGACGAAACGAATCTATGAAAAATGCACTCCAAAACGTGTTAAATGGTCTACGAATTACCCTATGAGTGCAAGTGAAAATGTTGAAGAAAGTGAGCTGAAATGTGACAAAATTTCCAGCAACTTACAAGTTTGGTTTTGTTTAAAACAATATAAACATATCCGGAAAATTATTTGAGTGTAAATTACGTGAGCTCACTAGAATTCTCAGCCGTGATATACACTAAAAACGTGAAAAGAAACGAGGGTTAAGGGGATTCGATCTTGGGTGTATATTGCTGAAATATAAATTACAAAATTAAGAATGAGAGGAGTGGAATTCGAACCAACAACCTCTCGGTCAGAACATAAGAAAAACTAAACTAAAATAAATGTGAGGTGCGGGAATCGAACCCATGACCTCTAGGCAGTAAAGGAGAATTAGAAGAAAAGAGAAGAGAAAAGAAATGTGAGGCGTGGGAATCGAACCCACGACCTCTAGGGAGTAAAGGAGAATTACAATAAACATAAAGTGAGGTTGTGGGGGTTCGATCCCACAATCTCATGGTTAACTAGAGATAGTCAAGGAAAACTAAATAAAAAAATAATAGGGGATGTGGGGGTTTGAACCCACAACCCCTCGGCCAAGGAAGAGAATTTTCAAAGGATAGAAATAAAAAGAAAATGTTGATGTTGGGGCTCGATCTAGGGTCCCAATGTCATGTGGATCTAAATCAAATAAAAGAAAAATTTTAAGTGTTGTCCAAGAGATTTGAAAACAAGGTTCTCCAGCCTAAATTATGTTTTGATACATCAATCATACGTGAATGAAATATTCAAGAATAATGTTGCCTATTTAGATCGAAATCTAGATCTTGACATGTATAGAAGATGCATAAGTCTTGTACAATATAGTATTAGGAAGATATGAATCACTTAGACTAACTATGAACGAAGTCTCACGACTTTTGTGTACAGACCCATAAGTCTAGCATACATTTAAACATAAATTAACCTAAGATGTATGTAATGAAATGATCTAACCCTAGAAGGGTTAAGTAAGATTGTAAAACATACTAAATAGCCAAGTGCATTGGCACATGATGAAATGAACAATGAAATGATGAAATTACCAATGAAATGATGAAATGAACAATAAAATGATGAAACCCTAAAAGGGTTAATTAGGAGTTTGAAACACACTAAATGTCCAAGTGCATTGCCATATGATGAAATGAACATTCCCGTAAAATGGGGTGAGTAATTATTTAAAGAAAATGTTCTAATGTTAATGAATGTGGTGACAACATGATATGATGTAAATGTAAAAGATGAGAGCAATCTCAAATGAGCCTAAGTATATATTACCCAAAACGTACTCACTAATGAGAGTTTAAAGTAAATGAAGAGACTAGTGTCTATGAACACTCTAATGAAAGTATTTAGATTAACACACTTAATACTAATGATGAGATGATAAATCATCTATTGAGCTATAATGTCCTTATACTAGAATACAACTTCCATGACGTAATAGTTGAATGTAATGGAACTTTATACTAAGCACCAATAGACTAGCTATGAGCGGTGATGCCTTCTTTCTTGAAGGGCAGAGGTTCACATAACTCTCATGAGATGAGACTGTCCGGCATGCCGTCTATGGGTCTGCTTATATCTCTAAGTCTTTGAACCTATACTGCCAATATAAGGATCTGGTGTGGATCAATTTCCATGTACGCTAGCATGTTTTGGGTCACTTTGGCAAGTGATTTCACCTCTTTTTGGTGTGGGGGAGACACTAAATTTCATGATGATCAAATGATCTATATCGGTTAAAGTTAAAGTTCCCCATGAATGAATGAGGCCATCCTCAAATGATGCACATAATGAAATGAATGATACCAAAGGTGTTAGGATAGGATAATCAAGAGGTGATCTAGACTCAAGAAATGACACTAGGTCATTCTTGATCATTGCACAACAAACCCAATGAATGTCTTAAACCACATCCTAGGTATAGTTGGTGTTCATACTATATTATGAATGAAAATGAAGTGAAGTACGCAAGAATGAATGATGCAGACTCTGTGTTTGATAAAAAAAATCCCTAGTTGAGGTGCCATATGTTGAGACCTAATTTTGGGAAGTCTTTATGTAAAGTCCATGATTCCAAGGTCTCACGGCATTAGAACGAATAATATGAAAAATGTTATGTGTTATATGCAATATGTTATGTGCTATATGAAATATATTATGTGGTATGTGAAAGATATTATGTGTTGTGTGCGATATGATAATTATGATGATGCATGTTACTCTCATATCATGAATTTTCTAATCCAAATTTGGAAAGTTCACTCACTTTCCCAACCCAAATGTTGAAAGATCACTTACTTTCCCAATCCCCATTTGGCATGTCGCTTACTTGAGTTCCCATAATCACGTTGTGAGGAAAGAGTTGTTCTTAATCATGCATGTCCTTCATGTGTGCTTGCATATACCCATACTTAGTACAAGTCGGTATAATCCTATACAATTCTACAATTTTAGGTGCAGGCACAGGTTGACGCTAGAGCTTACATGTTGACTTTGCAGCTATCCGGATGTGAAGCTTTCATCCGGACTTTGAAGTCCCTCATGCTCTGATGATGTCTATCGTTATTATCTATCTTAGATGTAGGCTATAGGTAATGGAGAATGTTCTACTAGTATTTGTTTCAACTTTTGTTCGGACTTCGTATTGGTGGCTTTTTGGCAAGAATACATTTAATGCAAATATGAACTGTTTCTTTAATTTGATTATCTCTATATTAGATGGTTGATTTTTGAATGCCTATGATCTTAAGTTTAAAATATTTAGCATGAATAAGAATACAAAAAGTTCAAATTTTCTGCTAAAATTAACCTAGATGAAGTAAGAATGACATATTTAGGCTTGTCTGCACCCTCTGAGAGGTCAACAGCCGGTGTCGTCAGGGGTCTACATTCTGGTCGTTATAATAGACTTCAATAGAAATGGGACAATCACGTGACATTATTTGAGTTATCAATAATAATAGCAACCATTCGAGTATTTACATGGCCCATTTGAAGTATTTTATGTAGAGATGTAGGTCTACGGTTGGGTTGTTTGAGGTTGGAAAGTCTTCACTCCTTGGTCCCAAAATACTTTATGATTCTCCGGAGAAGGTTTTTGTGATATGGTATAGGTTGGAAACAACCTACAGTTGGAAATAGTCCTATGGCGACAATAGGAGAAGAGACCTTGAATTCAAAGTATGTGATATTATGTATTTGAAGATCTCAACTATGAAAGATGTGAAAACATTTGGCAAAAAAGGTGAGTTAAGTCCCTGGTATGTGGGTTCCTATGAGGTTTCGCAAAGGGTCGAAAATGTTGCATATATTAAGACTACCTAGTGAACTAGCTTTGGTTCTTCCTGTATTCCATGTATCCATGCTTAAGAAGTGTATTGGTAATCCCGTGTCCATGTTTCCTATGGAAGGGTTAGGTGTGGATGATAGTCTTCCCTATTAAGAGGTTCCGGTGGAGATCCTTGATATACAAGTTATGAAGTTGAGGAACAAGGAGATGATAATTAAAATAATCAGTAAATTTAAATTTGACTTGTTTTGAAAAAGTATGCATATTTGTGGTAAACGATTAATGCTAAAATGAGTTTTCATGGGAAAATGCTCCTTTGCTTAAATTGAACTTAATTGTGCTTTGTGTATTGTTTCCTTAATGAAATGGTATTGATAATGGTAATGTGTTGTAAGAAGTTTTGGCATAAGTGCCTTGATGATTATGTTGAGCTCACATTGATGTTGTGAAGGAAATTCCTCATGTTATGATGTTGAGCTGTTATACGTAGTAAATTGTGATATGGGTTGCGATGTGTAAATGACATGCTGTTATATTGATTTGAGTTGTCACTCATGTTATTATATGTTGTTGTTGGTTGGGATGCTAGTTGATTTTTGTTTCATTCAGGAACGAATGTTTCTAAGAGGGGATAATGTAACACTCTAGAAGTCTAAGACTTAATCTAGAACCTCACATGTTAAACAAAAACATAGAACGGTGCTTTTAAGACCAAAAAAAATGTATATAAATCATTTAGGATGTGTTAGAGTCAAAACGTCAAGGAACGTCCATGACGTCCGGTGAATTGTGAAATAGAGGTTAGAGTGCCTTGGTATGTTTCATGTGGTTTCAAAACTAAGAATTTTAAAAAAATCTGTATAAAGGTGTTAGACATGCATTAGGATTTGTTTACGGCTGAAATGTACGAGTATGCTTAAGGCATGATAATATAAGGTTGATTGTGAAGGACTTATGTGCCTTACTAGGATATGATGATGATCATGTGTTAATCTCAGATATGAGGGTTGTATAGAAAGGATGTTCTGAAGCAATTCCAATTCAGATAATTATCATGAATATACAAGGGGTTAGTCTGCTATGGCCTATAATAAGCAATGATGATTTATAAAGGCTTAAAGACATTTCAAAAATGAACTTTAGCTTAGCATCGAGTGAACTAGTTATGAAAGATGTCCTTTCCCAATATGGTAATGTAGGTTCACAATGATTCTGATGATATAGATATTACAATGCAATTGTGCATAAAGGGGGTCTCAAGTGTGTCTCCTAGTTCTTGAACTATATTTCCCCCATAGGAATATTAGCTAGAGGATCCACCTAGAATGCTATGTGCATGTTATGGTACTACTTCGGCAAGTATACCACATTCTTTCGGTGTAGGGTTTCATGACACAAGATTATACCTCTAGATCATGTAGTCTATGTCGATTAAGGCAATATTCCTGAAATTAATATAAAGTAATAAAGTGAACACTAACTAGGGTGACTTACGGGTTTTGACGTAGTCTAGGTAGGGGTATGAGACTCTACTTATTCATTGCATTAGTTGTCCTTGAGGACAGTCCTAGGAGGTTGTTCTTATCCTCTTTAAAGTAAATCATGTTCATATGTTGACTTTTCATATTTATGATTCTATATGATGTTAATTACATTTTATTGGTCTATATAGTAAAATATGATAATGACTACTTATGATGCCCTTTTATATGAAGTTCAACATTGCGTGTGATCTCTTGATGGGTTTACTTTATTGATTAAGGTTGTGAGACTTCTCTTGATCATTGCACTTGTATATTTGGTATTGGGTTATGAGTAATGGTCTTGAACATGTTGTAATGTTATGAACTATTATACATGCTTTGTTGTGGTGCAACTTTATGTTGGAGTTGTTTTGGTTATGCTCTATAATATGCTAGTACACATGTTTACTTGACTTTACTTGATGATGTTGGTATTGACTTACATATGGCCTTTTCTTTATGAATATGTGTTCATTGGCTGATATGTATTCTTCATTGCGCATAAAGGCTTTTCAAAGTAAGTTCACATGGTTTTGAACAAATGTCCCTTTATGCATGATTTCAATTCTTTATGTGCATATGTTTCCCTACTTAGTACAAGTGGTGTACTAACCCATATATCTATGTTTTCTACAAATACGTAGGTTCCAGTCATTTAGTTCTTAGAAGGATAATTGAAAAAGACTTGGACTCTTTTCCCCAAGTGTTGGTAGGTCCTCACATTTGGGAATGTTACCTATTTGTACTTTCTAGCTTTGAAGTTTTATTGTCACAAAGACATTGTTCATCCTTTTATCATTTCTATATTGATGTAAGCAAATATTGGCATGTTGACTTTGTATTGGCTATGTAAAATATTTATACTTGTTTAGATGGTTCAATATGAGAAAAAGTATTAGACTAATTCCTATGTATTTTATGATGTCTAAATAAAAAGCCTATGTATGCTTCATAAGCGAGGAGTCTAAGTAAACTTCACATATAGTATGCGAGAGGTCTATGTAAACCTCACTATATAGATATATGTATAAAAAGTTCTAATCTTACAGAATTATTAACCTATGAAATTTAATGATGAATGCTAAGAGGCTAGTCTTATTCCTCTATGAGTAGGACGACGCTAGTTATGTTTAGGGTGTGCTCCCTAGACGTGATAGGTGTATCACTAACATAGGGTAAGAGGTGAAGAAATACCTAAAATGACTTTCTGAACTAGGTAGGGTCATTATGAGTTTCTAGTCATGTCTTCTAGTCTAACTAATGCCCTGGCGGCTTTCATGGACCTTATGAAAAGAGTGTTCCAAAATTACCTCGACTCCTTTGTAATTGCCTTCATTGATAATATAAAGCTTGCTATATTCAAAGAGTGAGGATGCACATAGAAATCATTTAAGGATAGTATTTCAAGTCTTCAAAAAACATCAACTCATTGCTAAATATAGTAAGTGTTAATTTTTGTTGATATTAGTTGCTTTTCATTATAACATTATTTCAATTGAGGGTATAGATATAAATCCGAAGAAAATAGAGGCGGTTAAGAATTAGCCTACACCTTTTACTCCAGCCAATATTTGAAGTTTCGTGTGTTTAGGGAGGTATTATAGGAGATTTTTTGATGGGTTTCCATCCATTTATTCTCCTTTGACAACCTTAACCCAAAATATAGTTAAGTTTGAATGGTCGGAATCTTGTGAAAGAAGTTTTGAAAAGTTGAAAGATAAGCTAACCTTCGCTCCGGTGTTGACCTTACCGGAGGGTACCAAAGGGTTTGTAGTGTATTGTGACGATTCTCGAGTAAGTTTGGTTGTGTCCTCATGCAACATTTTAAGGTTATAGCATATGCCTCTAGAAAACTCAAGGTGCATGACAAGTACTACCCAACTCATGATGTTGACCTAGTGGCCTTAGTGTTTGCCTTAAAAATATGCAGGAAGTATCTTTTTGGGGTACTTGTGGATGTGTTTACGGACCATAAGAGCCTTAAATCTATGTTCACTCAAAAGGAGTTGAATCTTCGACAAATAAGGTGGTTGGAACATTTAAAGGATTACGACATCAGTTTTCTCTACCACCCCAGTAAGGCCAAAGTTGTTCAGGACGATCTAAGTCAAACATTAATGGGTAGTGTAGCCCATGTTCTCGATGATAAGAAATAATTAGAAAAAGGGTACATATATTGTCTTGGTTGTATGATTTTCTAAAAGGAGGTTATATGATTCATCATAATTCTGAATTGTCATTCGTGGTCTTGGTAAAGTCTAAGCAACATCTTGATCCTCTATTGATGAAATTTAAGGAATCAATTCTTAGAAAGTTCAATGAGGCATTCTCTAAAGATGGGAAGGTGTACTTAGGTACCAAAGTAGATTGTGTGTACCAAATGTGGATAACCTATGAAGACAAATTTTGGAAGAAGCTCATTGTTCACGATATTCCATTTATCTGGGTGCCACCAAAATATATCGTGATCTTCAATAAGTCTATTGGTGGGACGGTTTGAAGATGGATATATTGGAGTTTATGGCTAAGTTTCCTAATTGTGAACAAGTCAAGGCCGACATCAAAGACCAGGAGGGTTAACTCAAGTGATGGATGTCCCTACTTCTAAATAGGAAGATATCAATATGGAATTAGTTATAGGTTTGCCCCGTACCCGGAGGCAAAATGAACCAATATGGGTGATTATGGATTGATTGACGAAATCTTTCTACTTTATCCACGTCAAATCTAATTTTTTGGCGGAGGAATATGGTAGATTGTACCTTAATGAGATTATGAGTTTGCATGGATCCCTTTGTCCAAAATCTCAAATAGAGGTGTCCAATTGACTTTTCATTTTTGGAGGTCTTTCCAAAAAGGGCTAGCTACTCAAGTGAAACTTAGAACCTCTTTCATCTTCAAACAGAAGGCTTAGCACCGCTTTCATCCAAACCCTAAGATATATGTTAAGGGATTGTGTCATTGACTTCAAGGATCATTGGGATGATCTCTACCGGTCAAAGAATTCTCCACAATAATAGCTACCATTAAGGTATTTCTATGGCACCATTTGAAGCACTTTATGGTAGGAGGTGTATGTCTTTAGTTGGGATGTTTGAGGTAGGTGAGTCTTAACTCCTTGGCCCCGAGATAGTCTATGAGGCCATGGAAAAATATTGGAGGAGATATTACGAATGATAGGTTGAAAACAGCCGATAGCCAGCAAAACTTTTTTGCCGACAATAAAAGTAGAGAACTTGAGTTTGAAGTAGGTGATTGGGTCTACTTGAAGATTTTATCGATGAAAGGGGTGATGAGATTTGGTAAATAAGGGAAGATTAGTCCTCGATATGTGGGCCATTATGAGGTATTGAAACGAGTCAAGAAAGTTGCTTATGAGTTAAAATTACCAAGTGAATTAGTTCCACACGACAATTCATTACTAGTTCATAGCCTAGGGTAAGGGACATAGGTCAAATTAATGATATAATTCACAACCTTGGTTAATTACTATTGTGTGATGATGTTACACCCATTGTTGGGTTGAATTGGATTGTTGATGGTAAAACACTTATGATGGCCTCTGAAGGACATTGGGGTAAGTCTTGTGATCTCAAACCTTTATTTCAATTATGATTACTTGTGTTTAGTGATGAAGTCTTATTGAATAATCCCTTATGATAAGATTCATTAGGGTTGGTATGATGTTAAATAGAAATATCTTGAATTATGTTATTGTGAAATTAAGATTAAGATGTATTGATATAATGTTGGTGATGAAGTACCTGTGTGCCTTACTATGATACAATGATGTTAATGTGGTAATATCACATATGAGTGTTGTAATGAAAGGTTTTCTCATGCAATTCCTATTGATCTATATCTATGACTATATAAGGGGTAGACCCTATGACCTTATCTAAGATATGATTATTAAGGTAACACATTTAAAAAAGGATTCTATCTTAGCTCCGAGTGAACTATTGTAAGGAGTGTCACTTCCCACATAGAGGAGGTAGTATCACTAGTGTACTAATAAGATTGGAGACTATAATGCATGTATCATAACGAGGGTCCCAACTATATCTCCTATTTCTTGAACTATGTTTCCCCCAAGGAATATTAGCTAGTGGATCCATATAGATACTATGTTCATGTTTTGGTACTATCTTTGAAAGAGTTCAGGGCTCCATGAAACCAGATTCCACATTGGCTCATGTGGTCTATGTTGGTTAAGGAAAGATGTTGCCGAAAGTAAAATGAAATAAAAAAGTTTACTCTAACTAGGATCACTTGAGGGGTTTGACTTAGTCTAGGTAGGAGTATGAGACTCTACCGATACATTGCACTAGTTAGCCTTGAAGGGAGTTTTAGAAGGATTTTTTCTTATATGAGTATTCTCTTATAAATGAAAATGATGTGTTCATGTTAATCTTACATTTTCATGATATTGTGTGATGTTGGTTTCACTTATGAACAAGTGGTTGGTATCTATTGTTAAATGATGATGATGTTTACTCTTAATAATATAGTATGTGAATTTGAGCATTGCTTATGCTTCTTGTTGAGTTTAATTGGTTGAATGAGGTTGTTGGGCCTTACTTGGCCTTTGCACTAGGGGACTTAATAGAGGTGTATGAGGACAATCTTTCTTCGATTATGATGTCATGAATATTTATACATGCTTGTTGATATTATGACTTCATGATAGAGTTGTTTTGATTATGTGCTTAATTATGTTGAAATGCATGTGGACTTGACTAGACTTATTATTGTTGGTATTGTGATGTATATGATCTTCACTTAATGAAGATGTGGTATTTACTTTATTGTTTTTTTTATTGTGCATAAGTCTTTTCAAAGTAAATTAGCATGCTTTAATGAAACGTCCCTTTTTAGCATGATTTCTATGTTGTATGTGCATATAGTCCTATACTTAGTACAAGTGATGTGCTAACCCTGTTTCTCCCCTTTTCCCCAACATTTTAGGATACGGTCGTTGAAGGGTAACTAACTTTTTTTATAGAAGACTTGGATCCTCATTCACCAAGTTGGGTAGGTCCTCACCTATTCGAGGACAATGCAACTTTCCATCTTTGGATACTGATTAGTATTAAACACACTTTGTTCATTCTCTTTCATCTGAGTGCTATGATTGTATAGCCTATATGTGGCTTTATTAGTATTGATTTATGGCTATTCCAAATTGCTATACTCTTGTTCAGATGGCTATGATATGAGACATCTGTTTTAAGACAATGTTATATATATTATATATATGTGCCATAAAAGTAGAATAATACGTATCCTTCTTATACAAAGGGTGTATGTTTACTATATATGAATATATATTATGTGTATGCAAGAGGTCTAAGTAAATCTCGTGAAAAATGTGTAGATGAAATGTTTTAAATTTTCCGCATATTAACCTATGAATGTAATGAAAAATGCTAAGAGTCTAGTATTAGTCCTATACGAGGAGGACGGATCCAGTTACATCTGGGGGTACTTCCTGGATGTGACATTATATATACTCAAAGAAGCAAGGTATTTCTCTCAGATTTACCTCTGGTTAGTTTATCACCAATTGAGGGTGAATGAAGGTTACTTTTTAAAGATGGATTTTCAAACATGGCATGGTCATTGTGAGTTTTTTGTAACGTGCTTTGATTTTACTAATTCCACGACATTATTTATGAATTGAATTAATAGATTCTTCGAGCAATATATTGATATGGTTTTAGGATGAGCATGTGGAGAATTTTATAATTGTGTAGCAAAATTCAAAGAAATTTTTTTCTTTGGCATATGTTCTCTAGTGTAGGTAATCATGTTGATCCTAAAAAACTAAAGTGGTTAACAAATGTCCTAGATATTTGTCAACTTTGAATATACGAAGTTTCTTAGGTCTTCCAGTTATTAAAGAAGATTTCTTGAAGTTTTTTTCTCTATTACTTCTCCTATGACAACATTAACTCTAAAGAAAATGAATTTTGTATGGCCATAATCTTGTGAGAAGAGTTTCCAAGAGTTAAAAGATATTTATTTCAACTCCTATGTTGACACTACCGGAAGTATAAAATGGTTTTGTGCTTTATTGTTAAGCTTCATGGGTTTTTCGTAGTTGTTTTTTGATGAAACACAACAAAGTCATTGCTTATGCCTCAAAGAAATTAAGAGTTTATGAAAAGAATTATCCGACTCATGTTTTGGAGTTAGTTTCTATGGTGTTTTTTCTAATGATTTGGATATATTACTTGTATGGTGTTTATATAGACGATTTTACTGATCACAAGAGTTCGGAATGACTGTTTATTTAAAAGAATTTTAATCTTCATCAAAGTTGTTGTCTTAAGTTGCTAAGGGATTATAATATGAGTGTCCTTAATTATCTTGCTAAGTAAAATGTGGTGGTGGATCCTCTTAGACACTTATCAATGGGTAGTGTTTCTCATATTGAAGATGATACAAAAGAGTTAGTTGGTGATGTTCATAGATTTGCCTTATTGGGTTTTCGGCTGGTTGGTTCTTTTCAGCGTGGTGTAGATTTTAATAGTCGTTTCGAATAATCTTTTTATCTAATTTGAAGGCTAAGCAATATTTTGGTCCAGTAAATATTTATTTGAAGAAGTTAGTTTCTACAAACGATATTGAGGCTTCGTCAAAGAGATAGATGTTGTTCTTTGATATCAGGGTCGGTGACTTGTTCCATATTTTGGTTAGTTAAGGAATGAAATTTTGATACAATCCTATACTTCTCGGTATTCTATTCACCTAGGAAGTGAGGGTTTTTTCTTTTTCTATAAGAGTGGTCACAGGATGAGAAATTGTCCAAGAATTAAGGATAAGGTTAATCAAGTTGCTCTTAGTCGTCTGTATGGAAATGCTCCAAAGAAGAATAGGTATTATGCTCTGCAATGTATAGGTGAACAATAGTGTCCTCAAGGTGGGACTACGATATGTGTTTTATGCTTATTTAGTTTACGATATTGCTTATATTTTGTCCCTTGATATGCTAGAATTTGATATTGTCTTTAGTATGAATGAGATTCATTGTTCTTATTATTTTTTATTAGTAGAACCTCACTTAGTCTTTATGAGTTTGATGGTACATTAAAAATATTTGATGAATAGGGTGTTTAGAATATACCTTCATATGTTCAATTAGTAGATTCCTAGAAAGGGTAGTAGTATACTTTGCCATGGTTTATAATCATTATGTTTGATGGATATCAAAGCCTAAGTGACAACTTGATCCCGCCATAGAACTGAAAGAGATGGTGCTTAGAAAGTCCATCTAGTCTTACCCCCAAAGAGGAGATCGTGTGCTTAAAAATTAAAGTCGTTTTATGTTCCTAACGTTCATGATTTGGGTCAACAGAAAATTCTCACCTTGAAAGGTGTAATGATTTTATGAAATTTTAGTCCCCGCTTAGTAACCCCATATGAGATCTTAGACAGGAAAGTTTAGTAATAGAAAAATAAGGGAGTTGCTTCCATAATTATTTTAAGAAGTGATTGTTTAGTGAGAGTTTTAGGTGATGATGCAAATTGGGAGGACTACACTAATATGATGTCCCGATATCCTCGTCATTTTCCTTATATTCCTACTTTTAGCCTTGAGATAATGATTTCTATATGGTTTGTTCCTTATGTGAAGAAATGTGTTCTTTCAGATATTTCCATGATTTTCTTATGTGGTGCATGTTTACAAAAAAACTTGTGTTTTGAAAGAGAATGAGTTGGCATTATTGATTTTCCTAATGTTGTCGTTCATAAGTGTGAGTTTCCTATACAATTTATTAGATTAATTTATGAACATGCTTTAGCATGGAGCTCAGAGAGTCCTCCTTTGATATATGCTATTATTATAGATTGCATGTAGGCTCCATGAGATTATTCTTAGCATGTTTTTCACTTAGATATAGTAGTTCCTTTTTTAACATGAGTAGATGTAGAATTTCATGCATTTTGGGTTGTTAGGTGTAGTTCCTACACCCTTGTGTTGCATTAAGTATATTTAGCTTAGACATGATGTTCTTCCATTTCATCTGTTCATTTAGATGAGTTACATCCATGATAGGATGCTAGTCTAGAGTTGTGACCTTAAGAAGTTCCTATAACGTCATTTGACGAGGAATTGTCCTAATGGGAGACATTGTAACACTCTATTGTCTTTAGATGGAATTTTATAATGTTTTTGAGTTCCAAGTGTAACCCACTAGGTCACCTACGCCACATGGTTATAACAACACCCCGTAGGTGTGTAGCGTGGGTGGACACAAAATTCAAAGGTAATAACCTACAACATAACCTATGCCTCGTGCATTGGTGCAGGCCCCGTGGGTGGGTTATGTAGATCAAAGAACAACTTCCAACGTTGTGGACTCCAAACTCCACAAAATCGTTCCACCTTTTCCCCGTGGTTGGGGTCTCGTGGATGGGGCTGTAAGACGGGTTTGGGTGGTTATGTTAGGGGTATTTTGGAGCTTTCCAATTTTAATTAGGATTATGTGGTTCCATTTTACCCTAATATAGACAATAAATTTAAACACATTAGATCTCTAAATTAATTCATCCAAGTAATTATTTGAAAATCCCAAAACAAACATAATTCTCTCTCAAATATTTTCTTCGCAGAAAGTGAAAAATAAAAGGAAGAGGATCAATATAGGTTAAGCCAAGTATACATTCTTCCACTATTTGTTGTCTTTGAAATCATGGTTTGATTTATCATTAATTCATGGATTCCTTTCATCCATGCCCATGTTTTCCCTAATTTAGAAGAAGAATTCCACAGGTCAATCTAGGGTTCCTTCTAATGTTATGGGTTATGATACAATAAAGTGGATTATGATTTTTAAGATCATTTATGATTGTGTAAAAGGTTTTTTTTAATGATTTTAGTATCATTAAACATGTATTCTTTATTAACCTAATATTCTAAGGTGAAATTGATATAGTTTGGTTTTAAGACATAAAGGGGGAAATTGAGGGCTTAGAAGTGATCTTCTAATATTGATGAATTACATTTTTTTTTTTGAGATTAGAGCACATGAATTTCTTAAAATTAAAGCTTGTAGACATGGGTTGATTAGATTAAATATTATATGACAAATTATGACTAATAGTGCTTGACATTGAGTCTATATGATGATACATGATTAGAATTGCATAAGGATGAAACATATGATTAGGATGTCTTGATATCTAAGTATATATGATGATCATCAGAAGTATTTCTTTGAGAGTAAGGCTTGTAATTCTAAATTTGGAAATTCTACGGCTTGAAAGTAAGAATAATATAAGGACCTATGAAGGTTATGGTGTTAATAGTGAAGCTTATATGTAGGATGATTTGTACATGGTATTGTTGTGGAAGGACTTTACCAACATGACTTATATCATGAATGTGTGATATTATGCATGTCCCATAGAACCTATGCAAATGCTTTGGTAACACTTTGAGAGTAAAGTGTCCATGATTATGAAATCTGAGTCCGACTTCCGCAGGGGATCCCTTTACACTATTTGAGTCAGGGTTCCCAAAGTACATCTCATGAAATGAAAACCTTTTACACTAGTTGAGTCCGTGTTTCTAGAAACATCCTCCACATCTATAGAATTGCCTAAAATGAATATAAGAGTAAAAGTGATCACGGATGGTGATACATGATCATGAATGATCTAATAAACCTTCCTAATGAACTAAGACATGCTTATCAAAGTATCTCTTTAAGTGTTCAAAGGATCCATACATGAGCTATGTCATGTTAAAGTAGTGATGTTATATCCCTCATGAATAGTTTGCCTTGGTAAGACAAAACCATTCATGTAAAACCTCGTATTCTACGTGCACTAGTTCTATTTATATGACACTTATAAATTTCCATGTGGTTGTAACAACCCGTATAATGATTATTCTTATTCTATTCTTGCTAAAGTTTTCATAGGCTTATAGTAAAAGTTAAGGACCATGTTTCTTATATGATTAGCGTTGGTATAAACTATCTCAGAAGGTGATGTAATACCTTGCACATGTTAGCATGTGTACTGCAAGTTAACTCCAATGGGAGTATTTAAACTCGAGATAATAAGGTGGTAATTGAGCTTGGAGTTGAAAGATAAGTGCTAAGTTAAAGCAAAAGGTATTAATGTTCAGAAAAATTGAATAAATTAAGTGAGATTCTTACTTGACTTAACAAAGACAGTAGGTGAAAAGTTGGTGCATCACCTACTTTGACTTATTGACCAATCCAAATGACCAAGTTGGTGCATCACCTACTTGAGCTAGAAAGATCTAGTAAAAAAAGGCTAAGGTTTATGGATCTTATTTGGGCCTTTGTTAATGTACCCACATGAGGCCCAAACTAATTTAAATAAAAAGGAAAATAAAATTAAAGCCCAACAACCAAATTTGCGATAGGCCCAATATGTTTAAGCCCAAGTGAAAGCAAGTAGGTGCATCACCTAGTTTTACCTTTTGAGTTGCTTGATGTACATAAGAATGTGCATCATCTACTTGACGTTGATGAAAATGAAACTTAAAAGAAGGAAGTTATAGAGGATAATATTTAAGGTGAAGAAATCTCAATATAAGATGTATTGGCTACTATTTTCACTCATTTTAACACAGAATATTGACAATTAACTCCACCTTTCTCTCTTTCTCTCCCTCTCTTTTCTCTAAAGGAATAACACAATAACCTTAAAGTCCTTCTAGGGTTATTGAAGAAACCCTCCTATCTACAAACCATGGTAAGAGAAAAAATATGGATTTAACTTAGCTCACCCATGGAACACTAGAAAACATGTGATTCCTGCTTAATTAAAAATAAAAGGCAGAAGTTCCCACAAGCTACTACTCACTTTCCTTAATTTATTAAGATACTTTTCTCTTCTACTTAGTTTGAAGTTTGAAGAGAAGTTGAAGCTCTAACATATCTAAATTTATAAGGAGAACTTACAAAAATTAAGGTAACGTGACGGTTCCGTTTTCTTCCTCCTTATGAATGAGTTTGAGTAAGGAATTGTGGGTGTGTTTTCATAAAAAACTAAAGAGGTTTGTGAGTATAATGATTGGTTATATGATAAATAATATTTGAGGCTGTTTTATTGGTATTTCTATTGGTGCAGCTTGGGTAATCTTGAAAAATTATTTATAATATATGTATTTTGAGTAGAAGGAGGTTGTGGCGATATACGTGATATTAAGGATGTTATGGGCTCATTATCCGTCAAAGCTACTTACTATTTTATGAGGCTTATATGTGATAGATTATAATTTTAGTTTATCATGACATATATTGTAGTTTAAAACCTAAAAGGGGAGGCTTAATCGTGATAGTTTAATTAATTAGAGGATACGTATGTAAGGCTATTCGGTTTCTTATTTCATTGGCATGAATCCAATACTTTTATTAAAATGCAAGCTTTTTAAGTTCCATTGGTAGTGACTGATCCATAGTTACAGTTCCTACTCCCTAGAACATTAAAGTGAATACTCTAATAAGAGTAGTTTTTCTAAATGCACGTGTTTATTTTACCAAGCATTATCTTGCAATATTTAAGCTTATTTTATCGTTAAAATACGATTGACACTTATTCATTTAATATATATCAAAATAACTGTAAAATAGACATGCTACATATGTTTATATGTTTGTTATACAGTCTTCCCATATCATGGAAACTTTCTTCTCTTTTCTATTCAATTATAAATGTCATATTTTCACATCTTAATATGTTTATTTATTATTTATTACTTCAAGTGTTTTAGACTATAATGTTACCTTACAAAATCACTACTTGGTATACTATACATTTTAAATGCACTTACTATAATGTTACCTCACAAAATCACTACTTGGTCTATTGTACATTTTATATGTACTTACTTGGAATATGTATCCATTCTTATGTTCAATCTACCCATGTTCCCCCTTGGTGCCACGTTCATGTACACCTTGTATTTGGTATTACTTAGTGACTATTTTACTACAACATAGAGTTCAAATCTCTAAGCTAATTGTTAAATGTCTTCACTTTATCTGTGTTTCAATTTGAGATTTCAAATTTCTTACTGAGTCATATAAGGTTATAAGTATTACATTTGTTTCATATTTTGTTCCCATGTAATTGTTATTATCTTATGTATATTCATATATGCATTTAACTACTTGTCCATGTTCCTAATTTCAACAAGGTTTATGACCACTATAACTACAATCTGAAAAGAGTTATGATCATTAGAAGAACAATCTCAAAAGAGTTATGAACCCAATAATAACAAACTAAAAGATTAAAGAATCTATTTAAAGAAATTTGTGTAATTACATGTGGAACCTACAGAAAAAAGCCTAGCATTGGTGGATCCTAATTCATAAAGAGGAAGAAAACACAAGCGCGAAAGCCTAACATGGGTCGATCCCAATTGGTATAGAAGAGTTGTAGCTCAGGTGTGAAAGCCTAGAATGGGATGATCTGAATAGGTGGAATTATGAGTGCAGTATCCTATGGGTTAAAATGACTAAAATCACTCATCCTCTTCTACAACTGATGAACTGGTCATTTGTATCATATGTCTTATAAAGATTAACACAGATATAATTGAATAAAAAAATTAACTTACATGATTCCACATCTATAAGAAAAGGTGGTCTCAAATCCTTATCTATTCGTATTTGGTTTTACTTGAGCTTTCTTTTTACATATGGTTGTATTATTCCAAACATATTCATTAAATTCTTTGATAGTAACGTCCCTTATTGGGGACACTGCATTTCATGTTGCAGATACATGTACTCAACTAGTAAATCTCCCCAATAGTAGAACATGATACTCAACGCTTGTGTGTATTTATATAGTCATAGATTCATACATTCCCGTTCAGCTTTCTAGACATTCTAAACTATAATTTGTATTCATAGTTTCAGTTATTACATGTATCGCTTCAGCTAGTCAACATGTGTTGTATATAAAACTTCTCATTAGTAAATCTATGTGCATAGTAGTTTACTTTGTCATCCTAGGTAACATGTTAAGCATGTGTTTATATGGTACTTTTCCTCCTCACCCAGGGTTTGGGTGTGATAAAAGTGGTATCATAGTAGTTTGTCCTAGGGGGTGTAACATCATTTACAGGACAAAGTACATTTACATGAAAAGTATGCATCTATGATGTTGTTGAAAGTCATTTCAATCCTCAATACAACACATAAGACAATGTCCCAACAATATCCAAATTTCAATGAAAGCATGACTTTATCACTTTCTTAGGTCCATTTCTGCAATGTAGGATTAGCATCCCAAACTACTAAACCTACTAGGCATCCCCATAGACACCACCTTAACAACAAATATTAACTTTAAATTAATTCTAATAGAAATGTTATCATAATCATTTCATAACTACAAGGAACCTCCTATAAGAACCGCCTAATCTTACTAGTGCAATGTACAAATGAAGTCCCATACCCCAACTTTTACTTAGTAAACTCATTAGAATGTTGTAGACTATTTAATACTTCTTTATTAATTTATTACTTCAGGGAAGATCAACCATAACTGACATAGAGAATGAGAGCTTCCATGAAATTTGGTGTCATAAAACCCTATACAGAAAAAGGTTGTTCTACTTGCCAAGTTAGAACAAACATACTAGCTACTACGTGGATCCACTAGCTATGTCCTATGCGGTAACATAGTTAAGGGATAGGGATATTTTAGGATTCTATTTGTTGCATTAGTGCAGGAGTCCCCATCTCATGAGAATAACTAGGATGACCCAACCTCTTTCATTAATGGAAGTGTCTTTTATTCATTGGCCATATCCACTTGGTGCTTAGTATATTTTCACAAATTTCTACTATTGTTATTTAAATGCGTGAAGAGTAATCCCTCTTAATTAAATACAATTTAACATAATGTTCGTATATTCATTAGGTGACAGTACACTTTTCACCCTGGGATCATTATACATATGTTGGTACCACTTTCATAGGTTTTTTCATGAGGATTATACTTTCAATTAACAAAAGAGACCAATTTCATTATCCATAATATATGACACCCAATAGACAAGGTTAAAAGAATGAAAACCACACAAATTACCTTGTATCCTTCCATAAGCCATACACCTTGCAAGTATATTCATGTCTATGTAAAACATTTTCATCATATAAAAAACCTAGAATTTACCCATTTTCAAGGTTAGGAATCATTTATCATGATTACTCTTATATAAATCATAATAGGCATGGAAGACAAGATTCTATAACTAGATAATCCTCAATTACTATACTACATGATTATGCTTACTCAATTCATTCATCTGCATTTATGAAATTGGGTTATAGGGTGCACATAGGTTCTTCAAATGTTTTCACAATAGAAACCATAAATTAATATCAATATAATCATAATACAATGCACATAAAATAATGAAAACTATTAAACAGTGAAACCCTAGTTTTGGTCACAATATAGATTTTTAAAATAGATGTTTGAAGGGCTTCATGGAGAAACTAATCCATGAATAAATATACCAATACCTTAATTGATTATATTCCATGAATTTGAAGTGAAAACGGATGAATCTTGAGTGTCCGAGCTTGAGTCCTTCCTTGTTCTTAAATGGTGGTCTAGAGAGAGTATTTTTGAAAAAGGGAAAATGGATCTTGATTTTTGATTTGGAAGTCATGAAAATTTTGTTGATTTAATGAGTTAATTTCTTTTAATATACATAAAATAACTAAAATAAACCTACCCCACATTTAATTAGCCAAGTGTGGAATTTACCAAACCACCCTTGGCTTGGACGTGCGGTGCACTAACTCGCAGTAATGATCGACGCTTCTGCATGACGGTCCATCATTCCATGAAGAAACCTTCCTGTAAATCCTTAGTTTTCTTCAGGGACGGATAATAATGTATCCTTGGATGCATATTCGTAGTGTGGACTCACGACTCCAAACGATTGAGAGTGAGTCAATCGACGGGGTCGATGTATGATCCTTAAATGAGTTCTGGTGTATAGATCCTAAAATGTTTATATTAAGGTTATAAGGTCCTAAAATGTCTAATAATTTTGTATATACAGAGTGTGTAAAGATTGAAGTGATTTAGAAGTCAAACATCAAGGGACGACCATAACGTTCGACGACTAGTAGTCTATGAGCATCATGTGTCCATGCATATCTATATACAGTATGTCATGACATTATTAGCTATTAAAATTAGTTATAAGTATGTTTAATGGTTTTATATGTAATTTCTAGAAGTTAGGAGGTCAAACGACCAAGAACGTCCAAGACATTGTGGCTTATCCTGTTTGAATGACTTGCAGGTGTTTGATTTTGGTGAAACTTATGTGGAAGTTATAAAACTTTTTAAATTTTGTATTCATTTTGTAAATATATGGTTACGACTTCTAAATGTTTCTGAAAAAGACCCCATAAAAAGTCCCCAAGGGTGGTCGAGACACTGCCTTGGCAGTGTCAATCGACGGACCAATCGACGGCCAATTGGTCAACAAACTTCCCGTAGGTGAGGTCTAATTGATTTAAACTTATCTTGGGAAGGTAGCAAGAAAAAAATTGGCCAAGTAACAAAGCACTGAAGCCAATGCACAGCCCGTCGTCTGATCAACGGCTAGTAGATGGCTCCGTCGATGGTGGCCTGTAAGTTATTGTCTGTGACTGTTTCATTACATGGGTGAATGGGAAATTAACCCCACGTATAAAATGACTCTAGTATGTTAATTTAGATGTCCTAGGGTGTATATAAGTCATCAAAAACGTGATCAAACTATTCTCAAATCCTCTACACGATTAAAGCCTTTCCCTTCAAAAGTATCTCCCTAGAAACCAACATTGTTATTGAAGATCAAGAACTGATTGGAGATTTTATTTATATGGATGAATCATCAAATTTTAGATGTTTGCAACTAAAAAAAGGTATTTTGATCCTTCATATCTATTTATCCTTCCATATAGAGAGTTAATCTCAATGTTTTCAAAAGAGTTTGCATGATAGAAGTTCTCCTTCTTTAATCTAACAATGGGTTATTTATTAAATTGATTTTAAAATCATAATATGAATATATTGATGATTATCTACTGATTTGTACGTGATTTTCAATCCTATTTCATGATGAACTCATGCTTTTTCACAAACACAATTTTACCCAATGTATGGCTTTATGATCTTTATCTTATGCATGTCGATTTGTGATTCAATTATGTCAATATGCTTATGTCTAGTGTTTATTATATATATATATTGATTTTGAATCATTTATGAATTACCCATGTGAATCAAATTATGAAGGTTTGAACATGCCTTGCCTAGCTATTAATGAAATCATTGTAATGTTGACCTTTTAAGGTATAAAGTTTGAATTGATTATGTTGTGGTTAATGTAGCCTTAGGTTAATAAATTGGTTGAATTGTATTAATTGATTCATGCTGATCAATGTTTTTTAACCTAGATTCTTCTACTGTCCATTGATGACTTAAATAGTATATTCACTGTTATGTAAAGGTTATAGCAATGGTAGTCGGATTTCGTGTAGAGCATGAATTCCATATCTAATGTCTTATATTTATGTTATTAATGTATTGGGGGTATGAATTCTTGATGATCAAAGAAAAGGAATCTTGGCATGAATTGATATAGGTTCTTCTAGTCTACAATTTGAATGTTGTGATGAACCTTATGTGATCTTGATTCTAGGGTAGATGAAGCATGATTTAGATTTGATTTATATCTATTTATGTACTTCCCTAAATGTATATTATTGATACATGATGATTGATGAACTAAACTAGGGAGGTTAGTGGATGCTTTAGGACTCTAAACCTTCTAGTACATATGGGAGGCCTTGTGTAATGTCATAGTGTGATCTTGTAGCAACTTGTACATGGTTCCTTTTATGATTAAAGTAGATTTATATACTGATTTACATATGAATTGTTTATGAACATGGTGTATTGATCAATGATGATCAATGGTGGAGAAATTGGTAAGAATGTTTATCTCTTCAACTTTCCTTATCGTATTGTAGTTGATGAAGTCTTGTATGGAATTATGTGGTATGGTCCACTTATGGTGGCGGTGTTTACTTTATTTTAATTATATATGTGTCGACCATGGCCATGAAGGAAAAAAGATGAATATATGAACATGTGCTTATGATGATACTATGTGAAGCTTATGCCTACTTTACTATTCTAGTTGTGATTTAGGTTGTATAGCTATTGTGTAAGCATGTGTATATCCATGTTAGGGTAAAGTACATATGCTTCCATTGATGAGTAAAATGGTTAATAATACCTTACCTATGTACCTCTATCATAATTCATGAATAGCACAAGTTAGGAGTCTTAAGTGTAATATGAAGTTGACTTGTCTCCTATGCTATTATATGTTGTGTGGTTTATGATTATTAGAATATTATGGTCTAAGAGGTTGGATGCCTCAATATGTTGTTGATAGCCATTACGAGATCATGTTGACCAATGTAAAAACTGCTACGCTCAAACTTACTTCTGAAATAAGAAGTAAAGCGGTCATATCAAGTAAAGAACCCAACTAATGAGGTTGGGATCCTTCCCACGAGGAAAATAGTTCACACTTAATGTTATTCTATTATTACTATTATTTAGTCAATTATTTCCCTAGAAAACAAAAGACAATAAAGGGGGGTTTTTATTTCTAAATTAATGAAAATAATTAACTAAATTAAAGTAAACAACTAACAGATTCAAATCTTTGAGCTTAATCAATTAATAAAAGTAAATATGGCTTAAGTGTTCCCCACAGGTTACAAACTTGATAATTCTAACTATAACAATTCTTTCCTAGTATCTTGCATGTAAAGTGATAAGTTATGTATCTCTAAATCCTTGGTCCGGCATCTAATAAATTTCACTCCGCACCTTCCTCCGGCTACGTGTGTTGATATAGTACCACTTACCCTTACCTCATAATTAGCATTGTATTTGATATTTGACTAACTTATTACTTCGTACCAATCGACACTAGCAAATTAGATAATGTACACTAAATCTATGTTGATAATTCTTTTCCTATTATCTACCTCCTTGGTGCGGCAAGTAGAATTAAGGCGAGTTCTAACGTTTGCCATCCGTTAAAAAGACTTCGAAACGAAAGAATTATCAATACATGTAAGACTTCTAAACGAGAAAATAATTCAACCATGGTTCCCACAACTCTAGTTATGGAGTTTAGTCACCCACGGTCATAATCACACTATTCATATATTTAATATAAGATTTCATGCACTTACTTTAATGAGAAAGAATAAAATCAAGAAATTCACTTGATTAATCAACAAAAGCACCAACAATAATTACCAGAAAAAGTGTAACAATTGCTGAAATTAATCCTTCAATACATGGACAAGAGAACTAAAAATTATCCAAAACTCTAACTATCAAGAAGTCTATCTCTCAAAAAGTCTAACCCCAAAAACGAGGTTTTTTGAAATATTTATAATAAAAACAAAAACATAATAAAAGAAGGATTCTAATTACTGAAAATCTGTCAAAATGCGTCAGAGTTGACAGACCTCGTGATCGACCGTTGTGGTCACGACGGTCGTCATGGCCTCCATCGTCCCGTACTTCACAAATTCTTCTACTTCTTTCTTCATTACCTCGACGAACAGGTATGACGGACCATTCCAAGCACGATGGTCTGTCGAGGGTCTCCGTTCCATAATATTTAAACTTCATGGAATTTGGGTACTCGGACTACTCTCTGATCATTACGACAAACTAGCAGGATGGACCGTCGTGGCTATGACGGTCTGTCATGGACTTCCTTAATCCCACACTACATATGACTTCCCTATCTTCTTTCATAAGATTGTCTCCTCACTACGATGCCACCTAAGAACCGTTAGAAGCTCCGTAGGTGGTCTCTTCTGCATTTCTCGCCCAAAAACTTCCATGTTCATCTTTGGAGAGATTTTCTGCAAATAAGGAGATCCTTATAAAAATCAATACAAAAAGGCTTTGGGATACACACTAAGCTTATAAAAAGCATTAAAAATTTCGTGAAACCACGGTACATCACAAACAAACTCAACTTCCATGCATGTTAAAAATAGTATAAGTCATGGAGTCTAAATGAAAGGTAGTTTTCAAATTCACTAATGTTTACAACTATGCATGTTAAGATGATGTTTATGAAAGCATGACATGAGTTTCATTATCTAGGATGACTTGATAGGTATACTAATATGGGCAAGGGTATTGAAATTTTCCTATGCATTGCATATGTTCACTTTGATAGGATCGTTCCTAGGTTTTGTTTCTATGTACATGAATATGAACGAATTTGTACGTCATAAACATTTCTTCTATGGTATGATTTAAGTATATGATATGATGAAGTATGAATGTGCATAGTCTCTTAATGGGTTAATATGAAAGGATTGCTCATATGGTCTAGCATATAGACTTGTGCATTTATATATGAATATGTTTGACTTAAGGTGTAATGTGAAAGGTTTGATTAAATATATGTATACACACACACATGAATGATGATATAGTCAATAGTGGAGACTTGAAAGGTGTGCTCAAGTGTATCCTAAACAGATAAGTACTAATACATATGCTATGTCCATGTGGAAGGATTTTCTTACATGATATAGGTTGATGAAAGGACTTCTCATCTATACCTATGATCTATGCATACGGGGAGTGAATCTCCTAATCCTAAATGTTATAAAGTAAAGTTAATGAAGGTTTTAAATTAAGGGAACTTAGCTTAGCACCCATTGAACTTGAATATGAATGTGTCTCCCTTCCTATGGTAAGAAGGTAGGTCACCATAAATCTCATGAGGTAGATTACCGCAATGCCTCAATGTACATAAATAGGGTTTCCATAAGTGAATAACTACAATGCCTAATCTTGGCATAAAGAGGGTTTTCACATGTACCTCCAAGTTCCATAACTATGTTGCCACCATAGGAGACTAGCTAGTGGATCCACCTAGAAAGCTATGTCACATTTTGTTCTACTTTTGTTGGTAGAGCACCTCTTTTCGGTGTGGGGTTCTATGACACTAGAATCCATGTTTAGCATCACATGGTCTACGTCGGTTAAGACTATAGTCTCCCCAAAGTAAAATGGACAATGGAATTAAATGACTAGGACCCTAACTAGAAGGACTTAACGGAGGTTACTTGGGATAGGTGAAAGTAATGAACCCATCTAGCATTGCACAAGTAGCTTTTTAGGAAGTTCTAGGAAGGTGTTCGAATGCATGCCACTATGTATGTGTTCCTTATGCATGACGTTTGTAGTATTTGTCTACTTGTTATGAAGATGTGCATGATATCAGTCTTAATGCATGATGTTGATCTTTTTGACTATGTGATGATGGACTTGACTTAACAATGTCTAAGTTGTACTACACTTATTCCATGGTATGTATTGTGTTTTGTAGATAATATGTAGGGTTTCCTTCTGGTCCTAAGACCATACATTGCACAAAGTATCCCTAAAGGGTTACTTGTAAGTCTAATGAATTAAAAGAAAGAGTTCACTGTTAAAAGGTTGAGCTCACTTTAAGTGACAACAAATGGAACGTGAATTCTATATGTGACTTTCTATGATGTTTGGCCTTTGATTTAAGTTTCTATAATGTATGCAAATTATGTTAATGCTATTGTTATAAAATTCATGAAGTATAATTTTAAGAAACGTTCCTTTTAAATGAATGTTTTTGCATAGTTGCCACTCTTAGTGCATTTTTGTGCTAATCCCATTCTTTTCTACTTTTTACACAAAGTGTAGGTTATGGATTCTTATAGGATGTCTTTAATGGAAAACATCTTCATAGATGATTCCCAAGCTCAATGAAAGGAATCCTTAAGTCCAAGGATCTCCTACATATGCCTTTATTGTAAAGTTTCTCAATATTGTATATCGATGTAATGTGCTTTTAAGGGTCGTGTCCCTAATGTATTCTTATGTTTTTGAGTCTAAGATGGCAAAGAGACTTTAGGTCTAATATGTATTATGAATTATGTTTTATATATATATGAAGTAAAGTTTCTAGAATATATGGTGCTATGGAAAGTTTTAAATTTTCCTCTAAATTTGGTAAGTCAATGAGATGAATGATAACTATGGGTTTGTATAAGACCTCTGAGAGGTCAAGTATGCCATGTTACTTCTAGGGGGTGCTCGCTGATGTGACAAACATGGTATTAGAGCACGAGGTTTTTAAATGTTTTTTAGGATCCAAGAAGTCTCATATTGACACGTCTAGTAGAGTCTTGTACCATTGGTGGTGAGTTCTGACACATCAAATGGTACGAGAGGCTATAAGACGATAGAGTTTCCCTTCTTTATCATTCTCATATCATGCCATAGAACTTAACTCTATAGGATCTCTCTCTTATGGTTTCTTGTCTTGTGGTCTTTTAGATGTGATTGCTTGGATAAGACTGTCCTCTATGCTTGAGGGAGAAAAAGTGAGTTTAAATGCATATATTTGTTTTATGGTTTGAATGAGTATATGTGAAGGTGAATTTTGGCATTTTTTTGATGACGTGACTCCATTTATGGCTATATCTGAAAAATATGTGAAATAGCATGTAATATTGAAGAATGTGTGTCATAATATGGTTAAAGCGTGCTAGAAGTTGTTATGGTTGGCATGAGTTCTTCTGGAATGATGTGTTTCTATATGTTTTTACATGATGGTAGCCTAATACAATGATTTGATCTTGAAATTCTTAGTGACTACCTATGGAAGCATGCTACCCTAAGATAATGTACGTAAAGGTGTTCAATGTTTCCTTTTGTATACATGTGGTCCTTAATAAGTTGCATAGTATGGACTGGAGACCTTTGTATAGACTTGATCGTATGTGTCATGATAGTATGCTTGTCATGGTAAATTTTTGTATATCATATTGTCATGCTTTTCCTATAAATTTCCTAAATGTTGCATTTTTGGAATTTGAAAGTATGCTCATTGTAATGATAAGACAGCTTACTGTAACATTTTTTGAAAATCAACTAAATTGTTCTTTGATTATATGTCGTCAAAATGTGTATCGAATTGATGTATATGAACATAAAAATGAATGTGAAAAGGTGATTTTCTATTTGGAATGCAGAATAAGAGTCTTATGGCATGATAAGTCATAGATTTAATTCTAACTATTGTGTTGTGAGTGCCTTTATGTTGTGGAATTGGTGCTTCCCTAGAATAAAGGGTAGTACTCTTATCTATGTAGGGTGATGATGTGTGGTTTATTGACCTAGAAGTTACCTTACATGAATGTTGAAAGAAAAGGAGTAGTCCTTATGACTAAGTCTCCTATATTGTTTCCTCTACTGATATATGACCTTGGTGTCTAATGTATTGTATGAAAACCTTATGTGGTTGATTAGATTGACCTAAACTAATAATTGGGGATAAATAGCCTCAAATGATAAGGCATAGAATACCTTGGTGTTCCTATGTTAACTTACTGTAAATCCCTTCTAAAGGTGTGATCACTTTTAAGTGATGAAAATGAAGGTTGTTTAGTTAAAATCATCTTAAGGTTGGGTTAAGTTGCTCTTAAATTAGGTCTAACCTAAGTGGGAGATGGTGATTATGTAGTAAGATTGTAGATATTTTTTACCGTTGACCTTTTATTTTTTATTGGACTTGAATCTATTGAATTTTTAGTAAGTTTGTTCGTGAATAAGAGTTTTGAATAAAGTATGAATTGCATGATCTTATTTTTTTGGTATGCATTGATTGACATTACCCTGAAGATATTATGAATGTTCCAAAGTGCTTGAAAGAAAAATTTTGATAAAATCCATGCTTTCTCATGTTAAATTGCATCTTGATATGCTAGTTGTGCTTTTCACTTCATGAGGTACGATAAGAAACATGGTAAAAGTCACTTGTGAGGTGTAATGTTTATCAAAAGTTCAGTCTCTTTCAAATGAAATGTATTGGATCTCTTAAAAACTATGTGACATTTATGATAGAAATGCATAATTGTTGGCTCATTCTTGAAAATTGAAAGCATGTTTAGCTAAGTTATCATGTGTGTACCTAGGATTTGTTTGATTCTTCTCAAAATATTCTTGCTTTGAAGGTGAGTATTATGTTAGAAAATGGTATTTTGTAATCTTTTTTCCTAATTGTTGTAATATGCTTGTTGTGACTTACCATTTAGACTTCACTAGGAAGGAATAATGAGCATGTCTTGGTTAAAAGTTGATAATTTCTCAATTTTTGAGAAAATTGACCTTGTACCTTGCTTAGGTGTGAACTCACGATACATGAAACTGTGTTGAGGAGAAGGACATTCCTCCATGGACACCACTAAACATGGTCTGGTTGAGTATAATCTTCATTGCACTAGGTCTAACTAATGAAGATCTTTGTTGATTTAATTAACTCAAATTTATGTGCATTGTAGTAAGAATGCCTAATTGCTTCTTGAGTTTTGTTGAAATCTTCCTATGTGTGACTTAAAGAATAATTGCAAAAATGATCTCTAAATGAATTGAATTGTAATGACCACGTTATGATTAGGAGAAAGATGTTCCTCCTATTGGCATGATAAGAGCCTTTTTGTTTGATGCATTAAAGAGTGAGTGAGTAATAGTTTTGCTTTCTTGTGTGCATTGAGTGCTAAAAATGATTTGATTTTGTTATAAATATTATGAACTGCTCAATATGCATTGAAATACTTGTTAAGGTTAAAGAGCACTGAGAGTCATTCGAGGACGAATGTTCCCATGTAGGGGATTTTTTAAGACCCTGAAATGAGTTAGGGTGTCTAGATACTAACATATTCATATTAATGTTATAAAGTCATAAATTGTCTTAAAATATGGTATGAAGGCAGTGTCTAAAGTTTGAAGTGATTTGGAAGTCGAACATCAAGGGACGACCAAAACGTTCGACGACTAGTCGCCTATGTGCCTCATGTGTCCTGTGTGTCTATATATTTTATATTATGAGATTATTTTGTCTTTAAATTATTTATAATTATGTTTCATGGTGTTCTATGTAATTTTAAGAAATTTGGAGGTCAAACGTCCATGAACGTCCAAGGCATTCAAAAGATAGCCCTTAAGACGCTCAACATGTGTCTTGATGGGGCCTAGCCTGTTATGAAGTCTCACGGCTGTTTGTTTTGGGATAAACATAAGTGGAAGGTCTAATACTTGTTGAAGGTTGTATTCACGTTAGAAATGTCTGGATACGACTTCTAAAGGGCCCTGCAAGGCCCCACAAGAAGGCACTAAGGCTTGTTGAGACACTGCCTCTGTAATGTCATTCGACGGACCAAACGACGGCCAGTTTTGAACAATTGGCCCATAGTTGAGGTATGATAAATTGATACTTATCTTGGGAAGGTGTATAGACAAATCTTTGACAAGTATCAATCGACAGAAGCCAATGCACGGCCCGTCGACTGATTAACGGCAAGTAGGTGACTTTGTCTATACTGACATATAGGTTACTGTCTGCGACTATTTCATTAAAGGGGTGAATGAAAAATTCACCCCACGTCTAAAATGACTCAAATAGGTTAATTTAGCTATCCTAGAGTGTATATAATTTATCTATAACGTGATCAAACCATTCTCAAATCCCTCTACACGAATAAAGCCTTTCCCTAAAAATATATCTCCCTAGAAACCACCATTGTTGGTGAAGCTCAAAAACATATTGGAGCTTAGATTTGTATGGATAAATAATCAAGTTTTAGAGGTTTTGAACTAAAAAAAAGGTATAATGATCCTTCATCTCTAGTTATTCTTCCATCTAGAGGGTTAATCTAAATTTTTTCAAAAGAGTTTACATGATCGGAGTTCTCCTTCTTCTATCTAACCATGGGTTCTTTCTTAAATTAATTTCAAAAGCATAATATGCATGTATTGATGATTATGTACTTATTTTGACGTGATTTTAAATCCTGTTGCACCATGAACCCATGCTCTTTCACAAACTCAATTTTAGCTTATGTATGGATTTATGATCTTAAGCTTATGCCTGTCGATTTGTGATTCAATTATGTTAATATTCATATGTCTACTTTCTATTATGTATATTGATGGTTCATCATTTATGAATTACCCTATGTGAGTCAATGCATGAAGGTTTGATCATACCTAGCCTAGCTATCAATGAAATCACTGTAATGTTGACCTTTTTAGGTATAAAAGTATAAATTGATTATGTTGTTGTTCATGTAGCTACTGAATAAGTTCAATAAATTGGTTCAATTGTATTGTGATTCATGTTGATCAATGGTTGTTAGCCTATGATTCTTCTACATTCCATTGATGACTTAAATAGTATATTCACTGTGATCTAAAGGTCATAACAATGGTAGTAGGATTTTGTATAGAGCTTGTTATCCATATCTACTGCCTTATATTGATGATATTAATGAATCATGGGTATGAATTCTTGATCATCAAAGAAAAGGCATTTTGGCATGAATTGATCGAGGTTCTTCTAGTCTAAAATTTGAATGTTGTAATGAAACTTATGTGATCACAATTCTAGGGTAGATGAAGCATGATTTAGATTTGATTTATTCCTAATTAGATACCACCCTAAATGTAGAATATTGATACATGATGATTGATGAAATAAACAAGGGAGGTTAGTTGATGCTTTAGTACTCTCTACCTTCTAGTACATATGGGATACCTTGTAATATGTTATAGTGTAATCTTGTAGAAACTAGTACAGGGTTCCTTTTATGATTAAAGTACATTTAGCTACTTCCTTATGTATGAATTTTTTATGAACAAGGTGTATTGATCAATGATGATCAAAGGATGAGAAATTGGTAAGAATGCTTATCTCTTCAACTTTCCTTATAGTATTGTAGTTGATGAAGCATTGTATAGCATTGTATGGTATGGTCCACTTATAGTGGCTCTGTTCACTTTATTGTAATTATATATGTGTTGAGCACGTATGCATGTTCTTATGATGATTTTATGTGAAGCTTATGCCTACTTTCCTATTCTAGTTGTGATTTAGGTTCTATGGCCATTGTGTAAGCATCTGTATATCCATGTTAGGGTGAAGTATATGTTCCGCGATTTATGACTAAAATTATTTATAATCTCTTACCTATGTACCCCTATGTGAACTCATGAATAGCACAAGTTAGGAGTCTTAAGTGTAATATGAAGTTGACTTGTCTCCTATGCTATTGTGTGTTGTGTGGTTTATCTTGATTGAGTATTATGGTCTAAGAGGGTGGCTGCCTCAATATGGTTTTGTTAGATATTATGTGATCATGTTGACCAATGTACACACAGACTCACTTTACATGCTATTACAAGTAGTATAGGTTATAGTGTTTAAATGAAAGGTAGTTCTTATATTCACTAGTGTATACTATTAGACATGTTAATATGATGTTTATGAAAGCATGAGATGTGATTCCTTAGCTAGGATGACTTGATAGGTGTACTAGTATGGGTAAGGGTTAGGGACTTTGCCTATGCATTGCACAAGTGCACCTTGATAGGATAGTTCCTAGCTTAGTTTCTATGTACATGAAAATGTTAAATGGGCATGTCATGAACATGTCTTCTATGCTATGATGTTAAGTATATGATATGATGAAGTATGAATGTGCATAGTGTCTTAATGTGTTGATATTAAAGGATTGCTCATATGGTCTCACCTATAGACTTATGCATTGATATATGAATATGAGTGATTCAAGGTGTTATGTGAAAGGTTTTGTCACATATATGTATCCATGTTAAAGGATATTCTCACATGATATAGGTTGATTAAAAGACTTCTCATCTATAACCTATGACCTAAGCATATGGGGAATGAATTTCCTAAGCCGACATTTCATAAAGTAATGTTAATGGATGTTTCTAATGAAGGGAACTTATCTTAGCACCTAGTGAACTTGAATATGAGTGCGTGTCCCTTTCTATTGTAAGAAGTTAAGTCACCATAAATATCATGAGGTGGATAACCAAAATGCCTCAATGTGCATAAATAGGGTTTCCATAATTGAATAACCACAATGCCTAATCTTGGCATAAACAGGGTTTTCACATCTACCTCCAAGTTCCATAACTATGTTGCCACCATAGGATACTAGCTAGTTGATCCACCAAGAAATCTATGTCACATTTGGTTGTACTTTTGCCAGTAGACCAACTCCTTTATTTGCGGTGTTTTATGACACCGGAATCGATGTTTAGAATCACATGGTCTATGTCGGTTAAGGCTATGGTTTCCCTAAATTAAAATGTACAATGCAAGTAAATGACTAGAACCCTATCTAGAAGGACTTAAAGGAGGTTACTTAGGATTGGTGGAAGTAATGAACCCATCTAGACATTGCACAGATAGTTCCTTAGAATGTTCTAGGATGGTGTTCTAATGCATGTAATTATATATGTTTTCCTTATGCATTACATTGTAGTATATATCTACTTATTATGAAGATCTGCATGATATGAGTCTTAATGCATAATGTTGATCTTGTTCACTAAGTGATGAAAGTCTTGACTTAACTATGCCTAAGTTGTACTATACTTCTATTATGTTATGTGTTGTATTGTGTAGATGATATGTAGGGTTTTCCTTGTGGTCCTAAGGTGATTCATTGCGCCAATTATCCCTAAAGGGTTACTAGGGAGGCTAATGAATTAAAAGAAAGAGTTCATTGTTAAAAAGATTGAGCTCACTTTCAAGTGACCTCAAACAGGACTTAAAATCTATATTTGCTCTTATATGATGTTTAGCCTTTTATTATATTTCTATGAAGTATGAAAATGATGTAAATTCTATTGTTATAAAGATTTAATTAAAAAGGCATGAAGTATGATTTTAATAAAATGTCCCTTTTAAATGCATGGTTTTGCATGCTTGTCATACTTAGGGCATTCTTGTGCTAATCCCATTCTTCTCTACTTTTTACAAAATGTTTAGTTTATGGATGCTTAAAGGATTTATTGAAAGGTGAAGAGCTTGATAGCTGATTCCCAAGCTCAATCAAAGGAATCCTTAAGTTCAAGGATCTCCTACTTATGTCTATACTGTAATGTGTCTGAATATTGTATATCTATGTAATGTGTTTTTAAAGGCCGTGTCCCTAATGTATTCTAAAGTTGTTGAGTCTAAAATGGAAAAGAGACTTAGGGTGTAATATGTATTATGAATTATGTTTTATATATATATGAAGTAAAGTTTCTAACATATGAGGTTCTATAAAAAGTTCTAAATTTTCTGCTAAATTTACTATGTTGCTGTGATGAATATAACGATTTGCTTTTATATGACCTCCGAGAGGCCTTTTACTCCATGCTACTTCTAGGGGGTGCTCCACGGATGTGACAGTTGATGCCCTCATTGTTTGCACATTGTTTTTGGATAGTTTCTTAGGGTCAAATGTTATGTCCTCCTCTAGCACCCTTGGGTGTTCTTTAGGGAGTCTACCTGGATGTTTTGACCCTAAAAAGACTTTAAGATTTATTCCAAACCATTCCACAAAATTTGACTTTTTTCCAACTCTTTAAGCCCATTGAAATACACCAACACACAGTAGTTCATTTTCACAAGCCGCCGAGCGTCGTGGTCGTTTCTTGACATTTTAATTCTAACACATCCTAATTAAGTTCATTACCTTTTATTAAGCTTAGAAACACTGTTTTAAGTCTCAGTTCATCAAGTGAGTCTCTATACTAAGTCACCCTCCCCCCCCCTCTCAGTAACATTTGTCCGTAAAATACACCTAAATCTTCTTAAATTGAGAGAAAGGGACTCAAAATAAAATCCTGACCAACAACAACAATGTGAATATTATAGTCATGAGTCACAACTCCTAGGAGAAATACTCAAATTATTTCAACCAAAAAAATAATTACACATGGCAACTTAATTCATAATTTGACACATATAAGATGTCAACATTGCATATCAGATGATTAGGAACTACCTTCTCAATATCAACATGAGCGCAACATGAAGATCATGAGTTACCATTGCAAACCTTCTTGCAAGAAACATGAAACGTTCTCCCTAAATTCTCATGTAGACAAGTATACAAATAACATATAAGTGCAGGTTCCTAAGAGCTATGATCATGGTTATACAAGGGGTTAGTCCCTAAGGCCTTTATTGTAAACTAATTTTAAGGATGCTATAAAGACACTTAAAAAATTAAATTTAGCTTAGCATCAATCTAACTAGAAAATGAGATGTGTTCCTTCCCAAGAGGGAAGGTAGGTTCACCATTGTTCTCATGAGATGGAGACTTCAATGCTAATGTGTATAAAGGGAGTTTACAATAATAATGAGCTTGTTCATTAACTATTTACCCCCATAGCGAGACAAACTACTGGATCCACATAGATGGTATGATTATGTAAGGTTCTACCTTGGCAAGTATAACATCTTTTTTTGGTGAGGGGTTTCATCATATAGGATTCCGTGTTTAGCTCACATGGTCTATTGTTGGTTATGGTGAATGTTACCAAAATTAACATGAATGAATGAAAGTAATAAGATGTATACTAACTAGGATGACTTAAGGGGCAGTACTTAGTGTTAGTAAGGATATGGGACTTTATCTATGCATTGCACAAGTTTGCCTTAATGGGAGTCTTTGGAGAAGTTCTTATTTACGTATGATTGAATAAATGTATAGGGTTGGTTCTATATAATTTTGATCTTATATGAAGTTGGTTTCATTTTTTCACATGATGTTGGCCTAAATTGCTATATATGATGTTGGCTACGCCTATTATGATGTTGTATGAGGTAAAGAAATTGCTTATGGTCTCTTTACTAGTTTACTTCGATTGTGTGGAGTTATGAGTCTTCACATGAGCATTGCACTAGTTGTCTTTGATTGGGATTTGGAGTAAGGGTATCGTATGCTTTGATGAAATGAACTCCAAGACATGAAATGTTGATATGGCTTATGATGATGTTATTCTTGTATGTGGATATGAACTTGTCTTAATGTTGTTGTGATTATTTAAGTTGTATATGTTCTTATGCGTGCATAAGGCTTTAAAAGTAACTTAGAATGATTTTAAACTAATTTTCCTTTTTAGCATGTTTCGAAGGTTTTTTTTTGAATTTGATTCAATACTTAATACATGTGGTTTGTAGTAACCCATATTCTTTTCTATTTCTATAATAATTTAGGTTCTGGCCATTGAATAGTTTCAAAGACATTTTCATGGGAGACTTGGATTGTTCCCAAGTTGTTTGTCAGTCCTAATGTCCGAGGATGAAACCCACTATTCTAGTTCTAGCTATTTGACTATGTCTAAGACAATGTTCATTCGTTATCTTTTGAGACATTGTTGTATGTTCTATATGAACCATATTGTAATAGTGTAGGGGATATGTCCCAAATTTTTTTATTTCTATAATAGATGGTTATATGTGAGACAATAATAGATTATGTTGATAAATAACGAGTATAAGTGAACTTTATAAGTAAACTTTTCATTTTTATGTATTTTCTCTACCTATGATATGCAATTATGTATGCTAAGGGCTAGTCTAAGACCTATTTGAGGACGAAGACAGCGGTTGTAACGACACCGATTCTGGAATCTGAACCTCCATCGGCGTCGTTGACCTATTAGAGGTCGTAGACAAGCCTCATCTTGCATTCATCATATTCATATGTTTAATTTTAGCGGAAAATTTAGAACTTTTAAACGTATGAAGTATACATAGACTTCATATAATTATTTTATGAATTCATCATATACTAATATCAACATAAATGTAACAACCATCTATCATAAGAATCAATTCAAAATAAATAAGAATATATCATAAATATTTTTGCTAAACACGACCTTATTATAGAAACTTTGAAATGAAAGTACAAAAGAAACGCTAGGGACAACATCCTATAGCTTTGTATAAAATTAAGTCTAGACTAAAACTGTAGCATCCTCAGAATCAAGAGGACCTACCAAATGGTCTGGAGAAACGCTGATGTCCAAACATTTGCATGAGTAATCAATATGTCCCTTAACCTGCATCTATAAAATAGTAAATAGTAGGGGTTAGTACACCACTTGTACTAAGTATGGATGTATGCACACATACACATAAGGCTATGCATGATAAAAGAAAGTTCTTCCTAAAGAACATGCTATTTCTCTAAAGCGTAGCCACTAGATTTTCCTAAATCCTTACTTGTGAATTGTGGTATAAATATGATGTATATTAATTCATAAAAAGCACACAACACATTTCTATATGATTACAAGACATTAGTATCATCAACATAATTGTAGAACAACTGGGGCGAAGATTTGAGATTTTTGATCCTCTTAGGCTGAGAACTCCACTTTGTACACTAAGATTATTTTTTAGTATTTTTCTTCTTGTTGTTGTGTAGTTCAATTATTCTTTTGGTCCTATGTTAACTTACATGTGCAATGATTCATTGTAGTCCCATATCCATAATGAATCGATGTAAGTAATCCAAGGACTAAGGAATGATTTCCCTACCTTCTAGTGTGTCATTCTTTACACTATATATTCATTACCTTTCATAAGCAATTTTATAATGATTATGCCATTGATTTCATTACTTTCATGTTTTAATAATTATACATTTCATATACACGAGACTTTGGAATAATTCATGTAGCATTAAGACATCTCAAGTGAGGTCCCAACATATGGGACCTCAACCCGAGGGTGTTTCTTTAGCAAACACATTGTAACAACCCTAAATTGTATATGCTAACTAATGCTCAATGTATCTAGAATGCCTACGATTAAAGCAGGTTCACACAGATTGATGCAGGTAGAACAAGACCTCTGAACCCTTGCGACAGCCAAGCCAACTAACATGGGGAGTTAGTTGAGCTAGTAAAGGTAGGGTCCAGACATGTAGCGCTCCTGAATATGAAAGTTTACTTGGATGAGTCTTTACCAGACTTAAAAAGGGGAAATCTTAAGTTTGGAGGGTCTAGGGGTAAAATGGTTTTTTTCTATGCGAAAGGTAGTATCTTAATTACCTGAAATATGTAATTAATTATTTCATTCATAAGGTGGAGGGGCATTTTGGGTAGAAAGGGCCAAAATTGCTCATTGAGAAAAATCTTGCTCCACCTGGGTTCGAACCAAGGTGGGAGCAATGATTTTACTTGATTATTTATATTGGTGAATTAATTAAATTAGTAAATATTTAAATGCTAATTTAAGATAAAGGAAAATAAGATTATTATTAATTAATTAATTAATTGATGGGGCGGATTGGGTCGGGTTGACCCGGAGGGACCCGTTTCCGTGATGGGTACGTCACGGGTTCGAACCTTAACCCGTTTATAATCTTATTTTGTAAAGGAATTATGTTTATTTCACTAAACTAGTTAAATCAGATTTTCAAAGCTTGAAAGAGTCCTAGTTGACTTAGTCTAAACTAATTCACCTAATCCTAAGCCACTCACCTCATTCACGTTTATCTCTCTCTCCTTCACGCCTATCTCTCTCTATATTCACACATTCTTTCTGGTTTCCAAACGAGAGAAAAAAATCAGAAAAAAAATTTCTACGCACTTGAAGTACTTGCACGCAAAACACAAATGAGAAAGCGATCCGAAAATGTTAAGAAAAAGGTAATACGCTAGTCGAAAAAGGTGTGATTTTCGGGATTGGACATGAATTTTGAGATATTTTGGGTAGCAAGTTCAAATGTTGATCAACGTTAAAACCACGTATAGGTTTTCTTACTCTTGGTCCCTTTACCAAGCGACCCGTAAGACTCAGATAATTCTATTCCGAAAGTAGGATTACTTCCCATTACATGTTCCCTGTCACTAGCTCCTATCACTCATCTTAGGTTGGTATGTTTGTTGGTAGATTAGGTATGAAGTGTGATTTTCCTAATAATGTTTTCATGATTATGTGTTCGGATTTGTATGAACGATTAAATATGTATGCCAAATTTCGTGAAAAATGTATGTATATGCCGTGACATGATTTTCGGTTTTAAGCCTTAAAAATGATATGTTTTTATGGTTGAATTTTATGTGCGAATGTTTGTGTAAATCAAGAGGTGTAACAGTGGTGTAATGTTGCTGGATTTAATTGTAATTCTTGGCTGAATATAATCATAAAAAGATTAACTTAAAGATGCATAAAATGATCCACAAAATGCCTTAAGAATAAACGTATGAATGACGACAATAAGAAGCTGAAAATAGTGAACAAATTTCCAACATTTGGTATGTTGGGTTCTGCCAAATAAAGTGGTACAAAATGCAATAAAAAAGAAATGTAAAATAAGTGACATCACTAATAATTTAACCCAAGAAACCATTACATAAAAGCTACAAAAAAATCAACAAAAGATTGAGAGGAAAATGGATTGGAAGGAAGACACCTAATTTCCAGCTTGCTAGAAATTTTGAGTCTCGGCCAAGGATGAGGAAAATTAGCTATATTTAAAAAAAATTAAATGTGAGGTCATTGGGGATTGAACCTACGACCTCAAAAAAGGAAAATTACAAAACATTTCATGAGAAAAATTAAAGGAAAAATAGATATGGTGAGTGGGGATTTAACCCACAACCTCTTGAATGGATAAGAGAGTTAAGAGAAAAATAAAGTAGAAAATAAATGAGCATAATGGGAATTGAATCCACAACCTCTTTGATAGGTGAGAAAGTTAAAAAATAAATTAAAAGAAAAATAATCATCTTGTGGAGGATTGAACCCACAACCTCCTTGTCTTAAAACGAAAAAGGAGAGAAGAACAAGAAAGAAATATTATGGGGTTGATGGGAATCTAACTAGGGTCTCCCAAATTTGAAAAATGAAATTATCAAGTTTAAAATAAGATTAAGTGTTGTTTAAGAAATTCATAATCGATTTCCCTTGCCCAATTCCATATTGACACTTAAGTCATACGTAAACAAATATTTAATAAAAGTTGCCTCTAAAGATAGATATTAACAGATTGGCATATCTACAGGATGCATAAGTCTTGTACCATATAATATTGGGTAACCATAAATCACTTAGACAAACTATGAATTAAGACTCATGGATTGTATGTGTGGACTCATAAGTCTAGAACATGTTTAATACTAAGTGATCCTAAGATGTATGTGATAAAATGATGTAACCCTACAAAGGTTAAGTAAGAGCGTGAAACACACTAAATGGCCAAGTGCATTGACATATGATGAAATGAACATTCACGTGTAGGGGTGAGTAATTATGAAAAGCAAATGTGTTAAAGTTATTTAATTAGGTGACAATATAATAAGAGGCTAATGTAAAAGATGAGAGCAATCTGAGATGAGACTAATTAAATGTTACTAAAACGTAATCACCTATGAGAGTGTAGCTAATGAAGAGACCAGTCTCTCTGAACACTCCAATGAATGTATTAAATTCAATGCATACTTTATACTAATGATGAGATGAGAAATCATCTCATGAGCTATGATGTCCTCATGCTAGAATCCAGGTTCCATGATGTACGAGTTGAATGTGATGGAACTTTAAAGTGAGCATCGATAAGCTAGTTATGAGCGGTGATGCCTTCCTTCGGGGAGGGCGAAGGTTCACGTAACTCTAATGAGATGAGACTGTCCGGCATGCCGGTTATGTCTCTCCTTATATCTCCTAGTCTTTGAACCTATACTGTCAATAAAGGGAACTAGCACGATTTATTTCCCTCTATACGCTAGCATGTTTTTAATCACTTTGGCCGGCTATTCCACCTCATTTCGGTGCGGAGATTACACACTAGATTTAATGATGCTCACATGATCTATGTTGGTTAAGGTTAAAGTTCCCAAAGAAAGAATGAGGGAAGCCTCAACGAATGCACATAATAAAATGAACGATACCGAAGGTGTTAGGATAGGATAATCAAGAGGTGAGCTAGAATTAAGAAATAACACAAGGTTATTGTTGGTCATTGCACAACAAACCCGATGAGAGTCTTAAACTACATCCTATTTATGACTAGTTACTGCACTAGTATATGAAAGAATGAAAATGAAGTCCGTATGAATGAAGCAGACTCTGTGTTTGTTAAAGAAGGCTCCCTAGTTGAGGTCCCATATGTTGAGCCCTCATTTTGGAAAGTCCTAATGTCTATTCCATGATTCTAAGGTCTCATGGCATAAAAAAGAATGATATGAACTATATGATATGATATGTGTAATATATTATGTGCTGTGTGCAAAATTATAAGTATGATGATGCATTTGTGCCATTCTTTAAAATATACACTTAATGCAGTATGGAACTATTTCATTCATTTGATGGTCTTAATATTAGATGGTTTATTGTGAACTTTTATAACTTTAAGTAGAATATTGTATATGAATGTTAAGTAAAAAAAAGTTCAAATATTCTTCTAAAATTAACCTAGATGAAGTAACGATGACGCATTTAGGCTTGTCTGCGACTTATGAGAGGTCAACAACGCTGGTCTTTTTTGGGGTATAGACTCCGGTCCTGACAAAGTTGGTATCAGAGCCCTAGGTTAAATTTTTAGGATAATAAGTTCACATCAACCATACTGAGTAGTTTCTAGGTCATGTTCGTGATGTGCACCACTATCCTGAATTAGAGACTGTATGATGTATAAGAAAAATTTCCTTCTTCTGATATTATCGTGCCTTATCTAATGTCTTATTTTGATGTCAAGAGCGTATCTAACATCAACTCTTGAGATTCAGAAAGATGAATACGAGGAGAAACGCAGGTGGAGATATTGGAGGAGTAGCTACTTGGGTAAACAAGTTCCTCCCCAGGCTCCAGCTGCTAGAATGGAGATGCCTGTGGCACCAACTGTGTTGACAAATGGAGAAGTGAGGACATCCTTGGTACAGATTGCCCAAGCCATCACTTTACAAGATCAGGATATGACAGGCTAGGCGGAGCCACAAGGTGTCTCCAGGGAGAACCCACCTGCAAGCACCATGGTGAACAGGTTAAGGGACTTCAAGAGGATGAATCCTCACGTTTTAACTGGATCTAAGATTGCTGAGGATTACGTAAGGGGAGTGTAGAATGATGTAAATTCAAATCTCAAGCATACTCCAAAAGAAAGTGTTAAGAATGAACTCATAGTTAATATTTAAAGAAAAGAATGACTTCATAACTAAAGGTAAGTGCAAGTGAGACAAGTCTACGCCTAAAATCAATGCCACTAATGGAAATGACTCAGAGAGTATATTTATGCTAAATAATGAACAAGCAAATAAATAGTGGATACATGAGGATAGGCTAGTACAAATGAGACAAGTTGAATCTACGTCACCAGAGGTGGTTAGATCTATTGAAGGACTATGACATGAATGTCAACTACCATCCAGGTAAGGCTAATCTAGTAGTTGATGCTGAGAGCAGGATGAGCATGTGAAGTACTACCCACGTTGAGGATGAGAAGAAAGAGTTATTGAAAGGTATTACACAGACTGTCAAGACTGGGTGTGTGGTTAGTTTACTCTCCTAATGGGGGTGATTCAATTCGTCCTAGTTCTTAATCATCCCTCGAAGTAGAAGTCAAGAAGGTTGAACATCTTGATCATGTGTTGATGGTACTGAAGGACTAAGTGTTGGTTAAAATGAATGAGTCTTTTGCTTTGGGAGGTGATGGCATGCTTAAGTACCAGGACAGGCAGTGTGTAACCGATGTGGATGATTTGCTGGCCAATATGGTTGAAGAGGCCCATGGTTCGACATATTCCATAAATCCAGGTTCCACCAAGATGTATCATGATCTTAAGAAGATCTATTGGTGGGATGGTATGAAGAATGACATTGCTCAATATGTGGCCAAGTGTCCTAATTGTCAACAGGTTAATGCAGAACATCTTAAGCCTAGCGGTCATATTAAGATGATTGAGGTTCTGACTTGGAAGTAGGAGGCCACTAATATGGACTTCGTGGATGGTCTTCCGAAGAATAGGAGACAACATGACTCCATATGGGTTATTGTGGACAAGATGACTAAGTCTACCCACATTATCCCTGTAAAGTCTACTTACAGAGCCGAGGATTAAGCAAGACTCTACATTGATGAGATTGTGGGATGGCATGGGATTCTTTTGTCCATCATTTCATATAGAGGAAATCAATTCACTTCATATTTCTGTAGATCCTTCCAGAAGATCTTAGGCACGCAAGTAAAGCTGAGTACTGCCTTTTATTTTCAAACTAATGGGTACGCAGAACGCACAATTCAGACATTGGCGGACATGTTGAGCGTGTGTGTGAATTACTTCAGAGGTAGTTGGGTTGACCATATGCGTTTGATAGAGTTCTCGTAGAATAATAGTTATCACTCAAACATTGGATGGCACCGTTTGAGGCACTGTGTGGTAGGCGGTGTAGATCTCCATTTGGGTGGTTTGAGGTTAGAGAGTCATCAATTTTGGGTCGAGAGATCATTCTTGAGGCTTTAGAGAAGGTCAGGGTGATTAGGGACAGGTTGGCTACTACTTATAGTCGGTAGAAGGATTATGAAGACAATACAAAATGGCCTTTAGAGTTTGATGTTGGTGACCAGGTCTATTTGAAGATATCACTTATGAAGTGAGTAATGAGGTTTGGAAGGAATGAGAAGTTGAGTCCGAGTTATGTTGGGCCATATGAGATCCTACATCGTGTGGGTGAAGTGGCCTGTGAGTTGGCATTTCCTACGGAGCTAGCTTCTGTTCATCCAGTCTTTAATGTATCTATGTTAAATAAGTGCCTAGGTTATCAATCATCTATTCTACTATTAAAGGTTTCAGGGTTGATGCAAACTTTTCTAATGAGGAAGTACCTTTTGAGATTTTAGATAGATAGGTCAAGCGGATTAGGAACAAGGAATTTGACACAGTGAAGGTATTGTTGAGGAACCATATTGTTGAGGCTTCTACATGGGAGGACGAGGACAATATTATATCCCTCTATCCTCATCTTTTCATTCCTTGATGTTAGATTTCCTACTCTTAAGTCAAAGTTTCATTGTCTCTCCATTCATTGTGTCTATTGCTTGACTATGCATAGTGAATATGTTATGATATGGTTGACGTTGTACTAGATTATAAGAAGTGTCATTCAGGGACGAATGTTCCTAATAGGGGGATAACGTAACAACCCTAAAAATTGGATATGCTAAGTAATGCTTAATGTGTGTAGAATGCCTACGATTAAACAAGGTTCACACGGATTGATGCGTGTAGAACCAGACCTCTTAACCCTGGCGACAACCAAGATAACTAACTTGGGGAGTTATTTGAGATAGGAAGGTTTGGTCCAGCCATGTAGGGCTCCCAAATATGAAGATTTACTTGGATGAGTCTTTATTAGACTTAAAAATGGGAAATCTTAAGATAGGAGGGTCTAGGGGTAAAATGGACTTTTTCTAGGATAAAGTTAGTATCGTAATTACCCTAAATATGTAATTAATTATTAAATTAATAAGGAGGAGGGAATTTTTGGTAGAAAGGGCCGAAATCTCCCATTGAGTAAAATCTTGCTCCACCCGGGTTCGAACCTAGGTGGGAGCAATGATTAAACTTGATTGGTCGTATTGGTGAATTAATTTAATTAATTAATATTAAATTCTGATTTAATAAAAATAAAATAATATTATTATTATTAATTAAGTAATTAATGGGGTGGTTTGGGTTGGGTCGACATGGAGGGACCCGTTTTCGCGATGGAGACGTCACGGGTTCGAACATCTACAGAATCAATATTTAAGTAGATTAAATTGAGGTTTTTAGACTTATTTTTTAAGGTCATTATGGTCATTTCACTAAAATAATTAAATCAAATTTTAAAAGTTTAAAAAAGTACTAGTTGACTATGTCTAAACTACTTCACCTAATCCTAAGCCACTAACCTCTTTCACGTTAATCTCTCTCTCATTCATGTCTATCTCTCTCTCATTTCACACTTTCTTTATGGATGCCAAACATGAGAAAAAAAATCAGAAAACAAAAGTTATTCACAGTTGAAGAACTTGCATGCAAAACATAAACACGAAAGCAATCAACAAATGTTAAGCAAAACATAATACGGTAGTCGGGTATGGTGTGAGTTTCGTGATTGGACGTGAATTTGGAGAATTTTTTGGCAGAAAATTAAATTGTTGAACAATGTTAAAATCATGTATGGGTTTTCTTAATCTTGTTCCCTTTCCCAAGAGACCCTTAAGACTCAGATAATTCTATTCCGAAACTACGATTGTTCCCCAGTACATGTTCCCTGTCACTAGCTTCTATTAGTTATCTTAGGTTTTTATGTTAGCTGGTAGATTAGGTATGAACTGTGATATTCGTAATAATGTGTTCATGATTATGTGTTCGGAATATGAACGATGAAGTATGTCTACCGAAATTTCGTGAAAAATGTATGTTTATGGCGTGACATGATTTTCGGTTTTAAGCCTTAAAAATGATATGTTTTATGGTTTAATTTTATGCGTGAATGTTGGAGTAAATCATGAGGTGTAAAAGTGGTTTAATGTTGCTGGATTTAATGCTAATTGTTCGCTGAATATAATCATAAAAGATTACACTTAAAGATGCACCAAATAATCCCCGAAATGTCTTAAGAATTAACGTATAAATGATGATAAAAAAGAAGATGAAAATAGTGAAAAAAATTCCAGCATTTGGTAGGTTGGGTTCGGCCAAAAAAAATGGTACAAAACGCTATAAAAAATGAATGTAAAATAAGTGAGATCATTTAGAATTGAACTGTAGACATCATTACATCAAAAGCTACCAAAAAAATCAAGAAAAGATTGAGATGAAAATGGATTGGAAGAGACCAAATTTCCATCTTGCTGGAAATTTGGAGTCTCAGCCATGGATGAGGAAAATTACCTATGTTTTTAAAAAAAAATTTGAATGTGAGGTCACTAGGGATTGAACCCGTGAACTCACCAAATGAACATTACACCAAAATTTAATGAGAAAAATGAAAGGAAAAATAAATGTGGTGAGTGGGGATTGAACCCATAACCTCTTTAATGGATGATAGAGTTGTAGAAATAAAAGAGAAAATAAATGTGGAGAGTGGGGATTGAACCCACAACCTCTGGAATAGGTGAGAAAGTTAAGAGATAAATTGAAAGAAATATTATGGGGTTGATGTGAATCGAACAAGGGTCTCCCAAATCTAAAAAATGCAATTATGAAGTTAAAAATAAGATTAAGTGTTGTTCAAGTGATTCGAAATCGGGTTCCCTTTCCCAATTCCGTATTTACACATCAGTCATACGTAAACAAATATTTAATTAATGTTGCCTCTAAAGATAGAAATCAATACCTTGGAATATCTACAAGATGCATGAGTCTTGTACCATATAATATTGGGTAAGCATTAATCACTTAGACAAACTATGAATGAAGCCTCATGGCTTGTATATGTGGAATCATAAGTATAGCATGTGTTTAAAAGTAAGTGAGTCTAAGATGTATGTGATAAAATAATGTAACCCTTTAAGGGTTAAGTAAGAGTGTGAAAACCACTAAAAGTCCAATTGCATTGGGATATGATGAAATGAACATTCACGTGAAGGGGTAAGTAATTATGGAAAGCAAATGTAAGTTAATAAATGAGGTGACAATATGATAAGAGGCTAATATGAAAGATGAGAGCAATCTCAAATGATCATAAGTAAATGTTACAAAAACGTACTCACCTATGAGAGTGTAAAGCTAATGAAAAGACCAATCTCTATGAACACTCTAATGATGAGATATCATCTAATGAGCTATGATGTCCTCATGCTAGAGGCCAACCCCATGATGTATGACTTGAATGTAATGGAACTTTATATTGAGCACTGATAGGCTAGCTATGAGCGGTAATAACTTTATTCGGGAAGGGCGGAGTTTCAGGTAACTCTTATTAGATGAGATTGTCCGGCATGAAGTGTATGGGTCTCCTTATATATCCTAGTCTATTAACCTATATTGCCCATATAGGGATCTAGCAGGTTAAATTCCCAATATACGGTAGCATGTTTTGTTTTAATTTTGCCGGTGATTCGCTGTGGTGATTACACACTGGATTTCATGATTCTCACATGATGTATTTCGGCTAAGGTTAAAGTTCCAAATGAAAGCATATGGCTAGCCTCAAAGAATGCACATAATGAAATGAACAATACCGAAAGTGTTAGGATAGGATATTGAAGAGGTGAGCTAGACTTAAGTAATAACACTAAGTTATTCTTGGTCTCTCACAACGAACCCGATGAGAGTCCTATATTACATCATATATATGACTGGTGGATGCACTAGTATATGAAAGAATGAAAATGAAGTACGTCTGAATGAATGATGGAGACTCTGTGTTTGTTAAAGAAGGCTCCCTATTTGAGGTCCCATATGTTGAGCCCTCATTTTGGGAAGTCCTAATGTCAAGTCCATGATTCACAGGTCCATGGCATAAAAAAGATTGATATGAACTATGTGATATAATTTGTGTAATATGTTATGTGCTGTTTGGAAAATGATAGGAATAATGTAGCATGTTATTCTCATGGCACTACATTCCTAATTCGAAATTGGGAAGTCCACTGACTTCACTTTCCATAATTCATATCGATAGGAAAGAGATATTCTTAATCATGAGTGTCCTTGACGTGTGCTTTTATATACCCATACTTCGTACAAGTGTGTACTAATCCATACAACTCTGCATTTTACGTGCAGACACAGGTGGACGTTTGAGCTTACTGGTTGACGCTGAAGATATTCGGACATGGAGCATTCATCCGGATTCAGTAGGCCCTCACGATTTCGAGGACGCTTGCCCATTATATTCTAATTTAGATATAGGTTTGAGTTAGTGGAGTATTTTCCAGTAGCATTTATTTCTAATCTTATTTCAGAAATTGTATCGGTGTCATTCTTCCAAGTATACACTTAATGGAGTATGGAACTATTACTTTAATTTGATGATGTTAATTTTAGATGGTTAATTTTGAACTTTAATGAGTTTAAGTAGAATGTCTTATATTAATGATAAGTAATAAAAAATTCAAATTTTCCGCTAAAATTAACCTAGATGATGTAACGATGACATATGTAAGCTTGTCTGCGACCTTTAAGAGGTCAACGATGCCGGTCTCGTCTAGGATCTAGATTCCGGTCTCGACACACTAGATCCATCTTAATTGGGGCTATATTCTTAAACATAGGTTGACGTTGAATATTGGCTTTACCCTACTTCAAAGTCCTTACGTTCCTCCACAAAATCCTTATGCTTCTCTTATGTTTGGGTGCTTCGACATTCCCCTTACTTTGACTAAGGTGAATGAACCTCCCAATATTCATTTTCCTCCTCTCATGGAGAAAGTACTTCCCAAGAAAAGCTTCCTTAAAATCTTCCCACTTAATATGACCCGATGATGTACCGTGGTTTCACGGTATTTTTAATGCTTTTTCCTTAAGTTTAGTGTGTGTCCAACAACCTTTTTGTTTTGATTTTTATGTAAGTTTCTCCTTATTGCAGGAAATCTGTCCAAAGATGAACGCAGAAGTTTCGGACCGAGAAATGCAAAAGAGGCCACCTATGAAGCTTGTGACGGTCCGTAGGTGGCATCGTAATAAAGCTGCTGAAGGAAGATGGGAAAGTCTGACTTAGTGTGGGATTACGGAAGTCCATAACGGACCGTCATAGCCACGACGGTCCATCCTGCTGATTCGTCGTGATAATCAGAGAGTAGTCCCAGTACCCAAATTCCCAAAAGTTAAAGTTTTATGGAACAGAGACCCTCGACGGACCTTCGTGCTTGGAACGATCCGTCATACCTGTCCGTTGAGGGTAATGTAGACAACATAAGAAGAATATGTGATGTATGGGACGACGGAGGCCATGACGGCCCGTCGTGACCATGACGGTCCATCACGAGGTCCGTCGACCCATACGCATTTGGAATGATTTTCAATAATTAGAATCCTTCTTTTATTAGGTTTTTTTTTATAAATAGTTTGAAACACCTCATTTTTAGGGTTAGACTCCTTGATAGTTGACTTTTTGATAGTTAGACTCTTTGATAGTAGACTTTTTGATGGTTAGACTTTTGGATAATCTGTAGTTCTCTTGTTCAAGTATTGAAGGATTAATTCCAACAATTGTTACAATTTTTCTTGAATTGATTGTTGGTGCTTTTGTTGATTAATCAAGTGAATTTCTGGATTTTATTCTTTCTCATTATAGTAAGTGCATGAATTCTTATATTAAATATATGAATAGTGTGATTATGACTATGGGTAAATAAACTCCATAACTAGGGTTGTGGTAATCATGGGTGAATAATGAGGTAAAATCTAACTAAAATAGCAATTCTAGAATATTGTGTTTGATGTATTGATAATTCTTTCGATATGAAGTTCTTTTAACGGATGGCCAACGTTAGAACTCTCCTTAATGCAACTTGACGGACCAAGGAGGAAGATAATAGGAAAAGAATTATCAACATACATTTAGTGTAAACAATATAATAGGCTAGTGTCGATTAGTATGAGGTATTAACTTAGTCAAATATCAAATATAATGCTTAATATGAGGTAAAGTTAAGGGTTAGTATAGAAACACACGTAGCCGGACCAAGGTGCGGAGTGAAATTTTTTAGATGCCGGACTAAGGATTTAGAGATACCAAACTTATTACTTTACATGCAAGATACTAGGAAAGAATTTTTATAGTTAGAATTAACAAGTTAGGAACCTGTGGGGAACACTTAAGACCTAGTTACTTTTATTAATTAATTATCTCCAAGATTTAAATCAGTTAGTTGTTTACTTTAGGTTAGTAAATTATTTTCATTAATTTAGATATAAAAACACCGTTTTATTGTCTTTTGTTTTCTAGGAAAATAATTGACTAAATAATAGTAATAATATCATAAAGTTAAGTCTGAACTATTTTCCTCGTGGGAAAGAACCGACCCATATTAGTTGGGTTCATTACATGATACGACCGCTTTACTTCTTATTTGAGAAGTAAGTTTGAGCGTATCAAATTTTGGTGCCGCTACCGGGGAAAGTAGCTTTTAGATTAAGTTAGAATTATTACTAAAGTTTATTCAATATTTTCTTAATTTTACTTTTCTATTGTTTTTATTTCTAGCAGAACTAACTTCCTTGTATGCCAAACACACGGAGAGGAAGAGAACCCTCGTTTCCCTACGATCACGAATCAGAGCGTACACTACGCAATATGAATTGAAACTTAGGTATTAACGATGATAAGCCAAAATAGAACATCACAGCTCCAGTTGATGTTCATGGTCAGTTATTACCCGATCATCCTGGTGAAAGTCAACAAAGGGGAAAAAATCCCGCTCCACGTCCTCAAGAACTCTACAGAGGCTATGATAATATTGCAGACACTGATGGGCCTCTTGTCTTGCCCACTCTACCACAAGGTCACACCTTTGCGGTAACTAGTAGTCTGATGCAAATGCTCATTGCTAGGGGTTTGTTTTCAGGGTTACCTTCTGAGGACCCACGTGCCCATATATAAGGTAAGGGCAGTGCATAAATGTTGTGTAGGGAGACCTGATTTGGATTTGGACGTTATAGGGATAAGAGTATTTCCTCTCTCACTGACGGGAGAGGCTGCTATTTGGTTCACTAAGCCCCCTTAAAAGTCACTTTTCACTTTGAACCAACTAAGGGACGTTTTCTTAGCACGTTACTACCCGGTCTCCAAGAAACTAAATCACAAAGACAGAGTGAACAACTTTGTGGCACTACCAGGAGTGTCAGTTAGCAGTTCTAGGGATAGATTCACTTCATTTTTGAGAAGTGTCCCAATCAACGCATAGATTATGAGTCACTAAAGGAATACTTCTATCGGGGACAGGTTGATAACAATAAAGTGGTATTGGATACTATAGCAGGTGGTTCTCATGGGGAGTGTCCTTATGCCAAGATTGCCGAAAAGTTAGTGAAAATCTCCTAGAATAATAAAGCTTGGAGTACTAGAAAGTTAGATAGTGGAAGAAATACCTTCGCAGTGCAATCCACACACAAACCCGACCACATATGAGATTCGTGAAGAGATGGCTCAGATGAGAACTGAGCTTTGGTTGGTATTAAAACATGTCACTGGGGTGCAGAAAAGATAAATGGAGTTAACTACTTGTCTAAACCACCACCATCGAATGATTAATGTTATTATGAGAAGGATTCCTATGCGATAAATAAGTAGACGAGGGTCTTCCGACCGAGTTCCCAAGGCTCAAATCATTAGAATTGGCACCAAGGTCATGGAAACCAAGGTCGTATCTATGGTAACTATAATCGTGAGGGTCATTATGTCCTAGATGAAAATTACAACCGCGACAACAACTTCAACAAGGGTAACTATGGTAATAGAAATGATAGGAATGGGCCCTATGTTGCTCCTCAAAATCGTGAATTTACTCCTAGAGATTGTGGAGGTAGTATGATGCGAGTTAAGGATACGTTGCACAAAATTATTAAGAGGTTCGATAATAGTGATGAGCACATTTAAGAGTTAAGGAGTGATTTAGCAGGCATTGGGCAAAAAGTCGATACAGATGCAATATCGATCAATCACCTTGAGTTGCAAATGGCCCAATTATCTGAAACTGCGGACACACGACAACCAGGCACTGTTCCTAGCAACACTGTCCAAAATCTGAAAAATGATGGACACTGTATGGCAATCACTACTCGGGGTGGTAAGCAAACCATTGACCTACCTATGTCGTCTAATGAGGAAAAGGTATTAAAAGATAATGATAAAGTGGTAGAGGTTAGTGGTGAAGTAAAAGATAACACTGGAAAAGATGTTGAAGTGCCTACAAAGGTAACTCCCAAGGCTAGACCACTACCACCCTTTCCTTAAAGATTAGTGAAAAAGACCAAGCATGGTAAATATCGGCGTTTTATAACAATGTTAAAGCAACTTTCTATCAATGTCCCTTTTGTAGAAGCTCTAGAACAAATGTCCGGTAATGCCAAGTTTATGAAAGATATGGTTACAAAGAAAAGATTGGTCACTTTTGAGGATGATGATAGAATGCAGCATTATAGTGCTATTGCTACATGATCTCTAGTACAAAATAAAGAAGATCTGGGTGCGTTCACTATTCCTTGTACACTCGGGTTATTACATTTTGCGAAAGCATTATTTTACTTGGGGGCAAGCAAAAATCTCATGCCCTCTCGATTTACAAGAAGTTTGGTTTGGGTGATCAAAACCCCACTGCGATGCCGCTACTGATGGTTGATCAAACAGTAAAAAGGCCTATAGGGATACTCCACTATGTGCTAGTAAAGTTGAGTCGTTCATATTTACGGAAGATTTATTTATTCTTGATTGTGAAGTCGATTTTGAAGTGCCTATTATTCTTGGGAGGCCATTCCTTGCTACGGGTAAAGCCTTAGTTGATATGGAAAATGGGCAGATGAAATTTCGGTTGAACAATGAAGAAGAGACCTTCAAAATTTGTAGGTCCATGAGGCAGAATGGTAAGCTCCAATCGGTATCTGCAATATCCTACAAAGAAATCATGAAGAAGTACCATGATTCAAAAATTGAAAAACTAGAGTTTATGGTTTGGGATTTTGTGCTTTTATACAATTCTAGGTTGCGCTTGTTTCTGGGCAAGCTCAAGTCCAAATGGACTGGCCCTTACTTGGTTACCCAACTATGTCCTCATGGAGCAGTTGAGTTGGAAACCAAGGAGGCTGTGCGGTTTAAGGTGAATGGACAACGAATAAAAATCTATTTCGGGCATGCTGAATTTGTGAATGAAGAGATCGAGGCACACCATCTTAATGAAGTCTGAGTAATCAAGTGTCTTCTGTCGTGCAGTGATGTTTAATCATGCGCTGGTTTGAAGGCAACCCAATACTTATAGTTTTCTTTCAAGTAATGGTAGCATTTTCTACTAATGGGTTTCAAATTTGTAGGCACATCACCAGGAAAGTCAGAAGAAAATCACTCCGCAACATTCACTGACGGACACATCGATGGACCGTCACGCTTGCGACAGACCGTCGCATGAATCCGTCTTGCCAAGTACGTTTTTCAGTCATTTTCAAATTTAGGACACCCACGACGGAACCCATCAAGGACCATCGCATACATGACAGATTGTCGTCGGGGACTCGCTGCGTCATTAACCAACAACCCGACCCGACCAAGCTGGAAAATTTTAAAAATTGTCAACCTTTAAAAAAAACACCCCTTTCATTTAAACCATTTCTTTCCCTGTTTCTCCTATTCCCTCCCTTTCAAACTTCCAACTTGCTACCTCTCTTCTTTATCAACTGATCACTTCCCCAAATCCCCAATTCTTGAAATCTTCATTCTATGGTTCGCAGTCTGCTGCTGTGGTTCTGCTCTTGATAACCAAGTGCGTCACTTGCTTGTGTTTTTCCTCTTCTCAGGTATGTGTCTCTGATCTCTACCCATTTACATTTTATTTTTGTTTTTTAATTACTATTAGCCCATTTCTTTTTGGAGGGTCTTCATTGTTTTATACAAGTTTGTCTGACCTAGGTTGAGAATCCTCGAATTTCCTTGTTAAAACTCGAGAAATTGGTGCTTTAGCATTGCTAATTTCTAGGTATTTGGGTTAGAATTATGTAGGTTAACACTAAGTATTCAATTTGAGTCATAGGGGATTATTGTGGCATCCTCTATTCTGTCACTAAATAAAAGAATGAGGCCCCGATGACGGACCGTCATACCCACGATGAACCGTCAAAGGGTTTGTTCCAACACCTCACTATTCGTTTTCTCTATGTGTCCACCTACGGACACATGCGACGGACCGTCATTCCCACGATGGTACGTCCTGCACTATTGTCATGGTTGTAAGAGACCCTTGTCCTGAGGGTCTCCAACTTTTTGTAAGAGTCCTCTAACGGACATCTAAGATTTACCGACATTAACAGGATGGTCCGTCCTGCACAACCGTCATGGTTGTTAGAGACCCTTGTCCTAAGGGTCTCAATTTTTTTCAAGTGTCCTCTGATGGACATCTACGATGGACTGTCATACCCTCGACGGTCCGTCCTTCACAACCGTTCTGGTTGTTAGAGACCCTATTCCTAAGGGTGTCAAACTTTTTCTAAGTTTCCTCTGACGGACATCTAAGACGGACCGTCATTAAAACGACGGTCCGTCCTGCACAACTATCATGGTTGTCAGAGACCCTTGTCCTAAGGGTCTCCATTTTTTTCCAAATGTCCTCTGATGGTCCTCTACAATGGATCGTCATACCCTCGACGGTCCATCCTGCACAACCGCCATGACGTTCAGAGACCTCTCTCCTAAGGGTCTCCATACTTTTTCTAAGTGACCCACGACGGACATCGATGACGAACCATTATTATCACGAAGGTTCATCCTGCTTATCCGTCATAACTGTTAGAGACTTTTTTTCAGGGGTCTCCACATAGACATTATTGAAGTAAGACATGACGGACCCCATGACGGTCCTTCATACTCACGACCAGCCGTCACCTAGTTTGTCGTATTTCTTTGCTACTACATAGATGTCATCGCAACTTTGATCTTATGTGTATTTTGTGTAATTTTTGCTTGTCTTATTTGCTCCTTCTAGTACTAATATTGATTATTTAAAGCTACTATCTCTAATTGCACCGAAACAAGATCGAGTTTACGCACGTGGGCGTTCAAAGTCTGTCGCCTCATCTACCCGACATGCTATAGGCTTTAATGATGAGCATGATCCCGAGTACGTGCTCCCAGGCACTGCCAAGCCAGCACGAGCTTCACGTGCAACCAGAGCTTTGCCCAAAAAGGTGGTGTCCGGCGTAGTCACTTCCTCCCAGTCTGATGAGGAGCGCACACTGACCGTCACACCTTCTACGTCAGCTAGACAAGAAGAAGGAGCGTCTAATTCCTTAGGAGTTTTGTGGTTGAAGGAAGCCTCCGGGTCTGCAAAAGTCCCTGCACCCGCCACGGCTGCATAGTTTGCCTTGTCTATTAAGGCTGATAGTCCTGATTCCACTCCAGGATGCTGAAGGAAGATGGGGAAGTCTGACCTAGTTTGGGATTAAGGAAGTCCATGAAGGACCGTCAAAGCCACGATGGTCCGTCCTGCCGGTTCATCGTGATGATCAGAGAGTAGTCCCAGTACCCATATTCCAAGAAGTTAAAGTACTATGGAATGGAGACCCTCGATAGACCGTCGTGCTTGGAATGGTCCGTCATACCTGTCCGTTGAGGGTAAAGAAGATAGCAGTAGAAGAATTTGTGAGTATGGGATGACGGAGGCCATGACGGCCGGTTGTGACCACGACGGTCCGTCACGAGGTTCGTCGACCCAGACGCGTTTTGACAGATTTTCAGTAATTAGAATCCTTCTTTTATTAGGTTTTTGTTTTTTGTTATAAATAGTTTGAAAAACCTCGTTATGGGGGTTAGACTCTTTTATAGTGGACTTTTTGATAGTTAGACTCTTTGATAGTAGACTTTTTTATAGTTAGACTTTTGGATAATCTTTAGTTCTCTTGTTCAAATATTGAAGGATTAATTTCAGCAATTGTTACACTTTTTCAGGAATTGATTGTTGGTGCTTTTGTTGATGAATCAAGTGTATTTCTGGATTTTATTCTTTCTCATTAAAGTAAGTGCATGAATTCTTATATTAAATATATTATAGTGTGATTATGACTATTTATAATTAAACTCCATAACTAGGGTTGTGGGAACCATGGGTTAATAATGAGGTAAAATCTAACTAAAATAGCAATTCTAGAATAGTGTCTTGCATGCATTGATAATTCTTTCGTTTAGAAGTCTTTTTAACGGATGGCCAACGTTAGTACTCTTCTTAATGCTACTTTCCATATGAAGGAGGTAGATAATACGAAAAGAATTATCAACATAGATTTAAGGTATACTATTTAATAGGCTAGTGTCGATTAGTACGAGGTATTAACTTAGTCAAATATCGGATACAATGCTTAATATGAGTTAAAGTTAAGGGTTAGTATAGCAAAACACGTAGCCGGACCAAGGTGCGGAGTGAATTTTTCTAGATGCCGGACCAAGGATTTAGAGATAGTTAACTTATTACTTTACATGCAAGATAATAGGAAAGAATTTTTATAGTTAGAATTATCAAGTTACGAACCTGTGGGGAACGCTTAAGACCTAGTTACTTTTATTAATTGATTAATCTCCAAGATTTAAATGTGTTAGTTGTTTATTTTTGTTTAGTTAATTTTTTTCTTTAATTTAGAGATAAAAACCCCTCTTTGTTGTTTTTTGTTTTCTAGGAAAATAATTGACTAAATAATAGTAATAATAGATTAAAGTTAAGTTTGAACTATTTTCCTTGTGGAAACGATCCCAACCTCATTTGTTGGGTTCTTTATATGATACGACCGCTTTACTTATTTTTTGAGAAGTAAGTTTGAGCATATCACCGACTTAACCGGCCTATTGCCTTTCGATTGTGTGTACCACAGTTGACCAACATATTTCAATTGATACAAAGCAATATCTATTTTGTCATATCATATACTATCTTATACACATTATCAATAAACTCTTGGGATCCTCTCCAACCCTAAAGCCAACAAAGATAGGAGGATTCATCCCACATAGTCTCTAAATCTAGATGTCATAGTTCTCTCCACAATATTCACTCTAGGTGCCATACCCATATTCACATGGGTAGTCAAAGCTCGGGCTAAAGCAAGTAAGGCCTCTCTAATCTCACAATTTTTCATTTCTAGGGGACCCACCAGAACCTCATTACCTTGACCTCCAATAACGACTTTGTCACCTTGAGAACCATCAGCACCTTGGGAAACTTGCTTAACTTGAGGAGGAATCTCCTCATTCACATCATTCTCCTCAACTCCCCTACCCAGTATCCTCATCGTATTCATCTTCCTAGAAACACAAGGAAAACCATAAGAATATAGTATTCATAACTTTTACTCTACAACACGACATAGGAGTAGAAAAGAAGGGAAAATCTATCGTCCTATAACCACTTTCCCATAGATGTGTCGCGACTCACAACGTTGGTCAAGAATCTACTAGATGTGACTTGATAAGACTTTTTAATTCCTAATCCCACTTTCATAACCTAGGCACTAATACAAAGCTTGTCACATTCCTAACCCACACCCTAGAAGATATGACATTCACGTAATGCAACCAGCGTACTTGATCTCTCGGAGGTATTTTACAAGCCCTTCTGTATCGTTCATCGCATATAAAAATATAAAAAGTAGTGGAATTAAAATATTTCATAAACATGATATAATCCTTTAAATATCTTTCATATAAAACTCATAGGAAATACTAAGTCTCATTTCATCAGATGTTAGACACGAGAATACTTTGGGACACGGCCAAAACAAAACGAATATAGAAAATACTTACTCCATTACAATACTTCAACAAGAGACATAAAAGACATATATGCCCTCGAGTGAAATGAATACATACTTAAACTTTCTTAGAGGATCGTCTAGTCCAAGCTTAGCTCTATAAAAGAACCTTCACCTATGAATAACATTATAGATAGATAAAAGCATGGAATTAGTACAACCACATCTAAGTATGACAGAATGCATAAAATCATGAAAATGATCATTTATTGGAAACATGCTTTTTTTTTATTAAAACATCAGATCATAATCATAAGAACAAAATTTATCACCTTAGAAACACATAAGAAATCGCTTAAAAACATTAGAACATTTTTATGAACACTACAGTGAAACTATGTAACTTTAGATTGACTATATTTACTGTTACGGTTAATTCCTTCACTGTTACAGTGAATCCTATCAAATTCACCTTGGATACTCTCTAGCATGCAATTCCCTCCATAAAACCTATCCTAAGACTCACTTGAGTAAGACAACGATAGACCACCCATACAACTTCTCTAGGCACACCTAAATGATCCTCAAGATACCGATAATGAGATCAAACACACTTACAAGAAACCATACACACGAACATGAGCTTCTTCTACCAAAGGTGACTCTAAGTCTCACTTGAGTGAGTTATGAAGCGACCACCCATACAATCCCTTCACACACACTTAAGAAATCATATAGACTACGGTAAGATACAATCATTCTCACTTAATACATCAAAATATAGATAATATCACATTCTCCTTCCAATGTCTATCAAAAGACATACTTAAGTAAATCAAGCTGATAATGTCCATGATTGACCTCTTTAAAATTATCGAAATAATCCTTAAGACTACCTAACGCTTAGATCATGTCTACATAGTCAATCATCTTCCCTAATTAGAGTCATTCTTAAGACTTATCTAGGCAAGATAAGAAGTCACCATTCCTATGCCCCGTTCACACCTTAACAAGACAACCCTTAACTACTCTAGATAAGAACCTATTAATTAACACGTTTTCTTAACATAAGTCATTAAATTCATTATATCATTTAAGACGCAGTCATCACATAAGGACATTCAAGTAATGGTCTTGGACAAGACCTATGGACTCTGACTAACATTTTAAAATCCTGTTGTGCAGTGTATAGATAGCGTCCCATACCACCACCTAGCCTTCATAGAAATTCTTTAATTCTAGTAGGTATCCCATATGATGAGAATAGGCAATATCGACATAGACCATGATATCTAAACTAGGAATCCAGAGTTCTAACCTACTTCGATGAGCGTGTTTTATTTTAAGGGTAGAACTAGGACACATACCATGTAGTAAAAGGTTTTAGTAATATGAACGTCTTTTATTCACTCTATTCTCATTCTCAAATAGAGCTACATTGTACTCTAGTCTCCATCTCTAGTAGATCTACTTCAAATGATAAAATCACTCGATGCTAGACATTATATTCTCATAGAGTAATTGACATTAAAGGATCATATGAAGAGGTTCCATACCTAGTTCATAACTCAATCACATTCACCCAACCAATGATATCCAATAGGGATATCTTACAATGGAGACATAGATAGCTCATCATGCCTTTCCTATGGATGCTATGATTATGTTCCAGTCAATTAACCCTAAGTCCATCATCATTTAAGGTCTCACATATCATTCATTCATACAAGAAAAGGGTTCACTATGCTTATCTAGTAAAGACATCTCATATTCACATATTATTCATACATGTATCAAATAAGGGACGAAGTCTACAAAAAAAAAAGACACAACATACTTTACTTTATTACACATAGAATATCACTCTTTAAAGCACTTAGGAATGACCCTTATCATGTTTATGTAATCCTATGAATTATTATATCATCACCACTATAACCATCACAACTCATACAATCAAGTAGATCAATCATGCATCAACTCTAAGGCTACACGTATAAGCATATAGTCATAGTCTAACATTATCTTCCAAAATAAATAGAAGGAAAACATACTTTCACATTACTTCACATGTAGATAGATATTCTCAGACTTCACATTAACTCAACTACATAACTCATCATAATACTCCAATTACTGTCGATAAGGCCATGATCATCATAATACATAAAGTAACGCTGACGAGAACAAATCAATTGCAAGTAAAGCACAGAGCACCGCCACCATTAGTGGACCAGACCAACCACAACATAATTTAATTCAAATTATTATAAAATAAATATAATTTGGTCAACGTACCACCAATCCATTCTCTCCATTTCAATCCATGTCTAAATCAGTCAATTCAATACCATTAAGACCCTTACCTATTGCCATAACTAATAATTTGATACGTAAACTATGATATTCAATGAATCTAGGTCATTTCAACATACTTTCATCAATCTCAGACAAATTATACATCAATTGAATACAATTATTACATCATTTAATAGCCCATAGAAAACTACACTTGAATTCATAAGCATTAAGTACGAATCACTTAACCCCTAAAATAGTAAAAAACTAGGGTTTATCAATTACATGGGTTCATAGATTAATTGAGTTAAAATCATCTAATTAACAATAATTCAATCAATATACAATTCATTAAAACCTTTAATGCAAGAACCCATAAATAGATCATGAAATTGGATAATTCATCTTTTAAAACATTAAGAAAACTATTTTGAAGTTGGGCTCATTGATGAATAGAGTTTCAAGGATAAAAAAATTATACCTCAATAAATCTAATCATCCAATATGATGTATAATCACAATTCAAATCTCCAATCAAAGCCCTTCCTTGAATTTTGGCTCTAATGGAATTCTAGAAAATTTCTAAGTGATTTTGGGTTTTGATTTTGAAGAATGAATTCTTATCAGTGATAAAGGCTTATAGGAATGTTGGAAATATCCAAAAGACCCCAAAGTAACCGCCCATTCTCTTATTTGGATATGGTGTGAATTTACAACTTCATCCTTAACTTAATAGTTAAGCTGCGCAGAAACAACCTCAACCCACGAGTAGCCATCTATGACCCATTTCCCAACCAACGGACCGTCCTGATTGTCTGTGGTTTGTGACATAGGCTTATATTTTTATTCTCTCCTCCCACGCCATAGTATCCACCCATGACATATATCAACGAGGCATCGACTGTCTCACGAGCCGTCTATTGCCTCCGTTGTTTGGGGATATCTTAGATAGTTTTGGCTCAAGGAAAGGGTCCTTTCTCAAGGACCCTTGGTAGGTCCTTGGGAACTTTCACCTGGTCGTTTAAAACCCAAATATGTTTGTATATGATTTAAGGGCCTCTCACATGAATTTCATCCAAAACAAACAAGTAAAACCCAACGAAACATGCCAACACACACAAGCTCATTTGAAGGCAAACCTTTTGAACGTCATGGACGTTCTTGGACGTTTGACCTTCAAACTTTACGAAAACACTATAATAACTCATATTATGACCCTATTAACTTATAAAACACATATATATAAGCATATAACCACATACGAGGCACATAGCTGACTTTCTCGTCGAACGTCTTAGTTGTCTCTTGACGTTTCAACTCTAGAAACTGCCTCAATGCCACATTGTCGAAAAATTTAGGACCTTAAACCTTCATGAAAACCATGTTAGGATCTAGCCTCACCTAAGTCATTTTTCGAGGTATTACACCTACTTACCGGATGGCTCTGGGTGAGTTGAAAGAACTAAAGGCTCAACTCAAATATTTGTTAGATAAGGTTTTTATACAACCAAACATTTCTCCATGGGGCCCTCTGGTATTATTTGTTAAGATGAAAGACGGGTCTCTTAGAATGTGCATCGACTACCAAGAATTAAACAAAGTCATTATAAAGAATAGGTATCCTCACCCAAGGTTTGATGATTTGTTTGATCAACTCAAAGGAGATATTTACTTTTCGAAAATTGATTTGATGTCGGGATATCACAAACTTTAGATGATAGGTGAACACATTCCTAAAACAGCTTTCTGAACTAGGTATGTTCATTGTGAGTTCCTAGTCAGGTCTTTTTGTCTAACTAATCCCCCCAACAACTTTTATGAACCTTATGAGTACTCTATTCCGGAATTACCTTGACTTATTTGTAATTATCTTTATTGATGATATCTTTGTATTCTAATAGTGATGATGAAAACATTGATAATTTTAGGATACTATTGCAAGCCCTCAAGGCACATCAACTCTTTGCTACATATAGTAAGTGCGAATATTGGTTCAGATCGGTCTCTTTTCTTTGTAATTTTGTTTAAAACGTGGGTATAAAGGTCCATCCGAAGAAAATGGAAGCATTCCAGAATTGACCTAGACCTTTGACTCCAATCGATATTTGTAGTTTCTTGGGTTTAGCCGGATAATAGAGGATATTTGATGATGGGTTTGCATGTATTGCTTCTCCTTTGAAAGCGTTAACCCAAAAAAGTTACGTTTGTATAGTCGGAAAATTGTGAAAGAAGCTTCGAAGAGCTGAATAATCAGATTCTCCACTCCGGTGTTTACAATACCGGAGGGTACCGAAGGGTTTTTAGTATATTCTTATGCTTCTTGAGTAAGTTTGGGTTGTGTCCTTATGCAATGTAACACTCCGGAAGTCCAAGACCAAATCTAGATCCCCACATGATGAAATAATAATTGTAACGCTGTTTATAGGACTAAAATAATGTAATCAAAGTAGTTAAGAAGTGTTAAAGTAAAAATGTAAAGAAACGTCCATGACGTCCAGTGAATTCTAAAATATGGTTTATGAGTCAGAATTTAATGAAATTTGGTGGAAAAGTGTTTAAAAGTATGAAAGTTTTCTTAGGGTCGAAACGTCCAGTACGACTCCCCAAGGACCACCCTAAGCGTCCGTGGAGAAGACCCTGAAATTTGACCCCAAAACAATCAACTTGACAGTGTGCGACCAGGAAGACAATCGACACTCTATCGATTGATCTACGCTCCATCGATACCCCCGTAAGTCAAAAAATAGACATTTTCGAAAATGACTAGAAATCATACTCTCAGAATCAAACGAAGGCTTGCCAGTGCAGTGCCGTTACTTGATAGATGCCCCATCAATGGAAAACTGTCATTTAAGGGGTATGTTCACTGTTAAGTTTTCTTAGTTAGTGACTTAGCTAGTTAGTTGATTTGTTAAGTAAATAGTAGTTAGAGGAAGGTTAATTACATTATTCAAGTTAGTAAATATGACATGACCCTCATTAAACGAACCTAACAGTCCTCAATTCCAAAACTCAATCTCTCCACCTTCTCTTTACTTTCTCAATCTCTCTTTCAACAAAGAACGCCATTGAAGACCAAGGTTCAAGGTCATCAGGGCTGCAAGATTTCAAATTTATCTACATCAATCTTCAATGATTGTTAAGGTGTGGAAGCTCTTCTCTGTTGGGATCTCATTCCCAAAGAGGCTCCTTCAAATTGATTTCAAAAGATCTCAAAAACATGAGTTTTTTTCAAATTTTGTGATTTGTCTTTTAATTGGATTTAATGTTCATTTAAATTGATTAGTGGTGATAGAATATGATTTTTTTTATGGGTTAATTGTTGTAGTTCTTATTCATTGTCTTACTTTTATTATAGAAGTTATGAATTTGGCCCTTTAGCCTAACCCTAGTTATGAATTTGACTTGTATAATTGGTTATTTTTTGCTTAATTCACTATATTATAGTGATGATGAGTGAGTTATTTAATAATTGTGATGAATTGAGGGTGAGATTCTTGATGAAGATCATAGAAGCTACTTGGTAAGACATTGTGATCTTGAAGTCCTTATTTCAATAATGATTGATTATAATTGATGATGATTTGGTGCAATTGAAGTATATTATATATGATTAAATTAAAAAGATAACGTATGATGACTATGATAGCATGATATAATTATGTTGAATGTGAGATCATTGTGTCACATACGGGTTTCCCATCTTTTCGTTACCGGCGTCATTATCCTTTTTAAAGATTATGACTAGCCTATTAGTTACATTTCATTACATTCGTAGGTTGAAAAATGCGGAAAATTTTAAAAATTTTATTTTCTCTACTTGAAGGTTTACATAGAACTCTATATACAAATAATATATATTCATTTCAAGAATACATAGACCATTCATGTAAGAAGGTTACATAACCTTCTACTTTTATTGCACACACACACACACACACATACACACACACACACACACACAAACATATATATATAGAAATATAGAAATAGTTTGAACGATTGTCTCATCTCATACCATCTAAATGGATGTCACAATATAGGTGTAGCCCTTACATCAAGTCAACAAGACCATGTATAGGTCATACAAATTACAATATTCAAATAAAAAGGAAAGAAATGATAGAGTCAATAAGCCGATAACCAAGTCCAAAACTAGAAGATGACATTGCCCTCGAAAGTTGAGGACCTACCCTACATGGATGAAAGGAAGAATCCAAGCCTTCAACAATATTTTGTTACCAAACTCATCAGTGACCGGAACCTAAAATGTTTGGGAGAAGGTAAGAAAATGGGGTTAGTACTCCACATGTACTAAGTATGAGATCTTATGAACATACACAAGCAAAACATGCTAAGAGGGACTTTTTATCAAAACATGTTATTCTACCTCTTTTAGGGGCTTAATGCAAAGTTAAGTAAGTCATACTAATCAACCAAACATGCTTACTATCTCAACAAGTAACACCTATAACAATATACTTAGAATTTTGATTTACTACAACCCAAACATCAAGGAATAATATCACAAGAATGATTAAGAGTTAAACATATCATAATAATAAAAACAAATAACCACAAGTCCTTATCAAGTCAACAAGTGCAATGAAAAAGCAAAGCCCCACAACCTTACTCAATCAAGTATCCTCAACAAGAAAACTTGACCAATGTCCAACTTTACATATCATGGCATTTAGGCTTGCATTTCATCTTATGTTATCATCATATATATACATCATATAGTATGTTAACATAAACATATAAGAACCTCCCCTCAAGACTAACTAGTGCAATGTCTAGGTAGAGTCTCATACCCCTACCTAGACTATGCTAGACCCCTTAGGTTATCCAAGTTAGAGTTGAAGTCCTTTAATTGGTTTTACCTTTGGGAACATCTTTCCCTAACCGACACAGACCACATGAGCTAGTGTCGAATCCGGTGTCATTAAACCATACACTGAAAGAAGGCGGACTACTTGCCAAGGTAGTACCAAAACATAAAAACACAGCAACTACATGGATCCACTAGCTAGTATTCCTATAGGGGAAAGAATTAGGAGAGTTAGTTGTGACCCTCTTTATGCACCATGCATTATAGTCTCCAATCTCAAGAGTAATGTAGTGCTCATACCTTCCCTTTGTGTGAAGGGACACATCTTTATCTAGTTCACTCGTTGCTAAGCTAGAGTCCCTTTTTGAAATGTCTTTAATACTTTAATTGTCAATCATAACTTAATTTAGGCCATAGGGTGTAACCCTTGTATAATCATCATTATCAATATCTCAATAAGAATTGTATGAGTATAAAACCTTTTATCACTATTCATATAAGTGAAAATAACACTTAAGCATTTCATAATATATTAAGGCACATTGATAGTTTTCACCATCCTTATAACACAAACACCTTAATATACCTCACATCATAGTCAAGACATTTCAATTCCACATCATACCACCCTATAATCGTAATATCAAGCATACTCCAATGTAATATCATTGCTTAACAACAATTAATCACAATCAAAAGTAAAGATAGAGATTCTAATACTTACCAAGTCTTTCACATGTCTTATCATCAAGGTATTACAATAAACCCATAATTCAACCCAACTTGGGGAGTAAAATCATAGCATGATGATAACCAATAGAATAAAAAGGCCAATTTCATCTTTATAACACAATTCATCTTTAGATCACAACTTGAGAAAAATTACATAGGCAAATTTCACATTATAATTCATTACCAAAATAACATCTCAAGAACTAGAATGATAGGAATATAATTCATCTTAATTTAACCATAATAGCACCATAGGATAGTAATGTAATCAACAAGCAACTCAATTGAATGATCACCATACAACATAGATCAAGATCACTACCTAGGGTTAGGGATAGAGGATCATATTCTTCATTTAAACCAAACCATCAATAATTATCATAAACAAGTTGAATTACACATAAATCTACTCAATATAACCCTAAGAACTCATTAAAAACTCAGTCCGTGACTTCAATTTCGTAATTGAATAAATCCCATAAGAAACCTCAACTTTTTGAAATCTATTTTGAAGTAACCCTTTGAGGAAAGGATCTCAAAGGTGAATAGAACCCATACCTTAATGTTTCTAAGCAATTTGATGACGAATCCACCCTTTTTCAGCCCCCAAACACTAGTTCTTGCTAGCCTCCAATGGTGAGTTCATGTAGAGAGAGAAATAAGAGAGAAGGAAGAGAGTTTAATTTGAGCGATGTCTTTAGGTTAATGAGGGTTAAGGGTATTTATAAAGGGGCTTAATTAACTTAATTAGTCTCCCTTTAATCAGTAACTAACACCTAAACCACTTAATTAATTATATGAAATCATTTAAAATTCTTTAGTGAAATTCGACCCTCACCGACGAGTCCCCGATCGACGGTTCATCGATGAGTCGAGTGACGACCCCCCCCCTCCCCGCCTTTCTGTCCTATACTCCTTCGAGGGCTTCCTCCAATTTTTCTATGTATTTTGTGACGGTGGCCTCGACGACCTGTCGAGCAAAGGACGCCTCGTCAACCCCTTCCTTCGCGTGTAACAGTAGCTAGGTAAACATGGGCCTTCACGAATCTTTCTAAGTGTGGGATGAAGGTTGCCTTGACGCCTCGTCGATCTAGTTACGGACCATAGTTTGTCCCGTCGATGCACACTTTCAGGCAGTTCTGCATCAAACTGCAGGGATCCTCTTCAAGGGCCCTTGGTTTGTCCTTGGCGAGTCGTTCCCAGACGTTTGAATCATGAAACAATTCAAACACCCATTATCTACCTTTCCACCAATTTTCATACATTTTTGACTCCTAAAATTTAGCAAAAAGGCTAAGGCACACTAACATCTCTTTGAACCAACTTCCACGACGTTTTGGTTCTTAAACCTTCTAAATGACCTATATTCATTAAAAATGGACTATGAAATAGGGTTTAAACTTTATGACACCTACGTTAGGCTTTACCATGAGTCTTGGATTTTCAAGGTTTTACACATTGTGAGGCTATGATAATGCAAGTTTGTATATGGTTTCTCTAGTTTTCCTTAGATGATTAGATAATGATATGTTTATCTCCCAAATGATGGTTTGTGATGAAATGAAAATCTCATCCTATGCCTAATGATTTAAATGATAGGTTATACAAAGGGATCAGTCTCATATGACCTAAAATAATTTATGATTGTTAAAGAATGACCTAATGGCATTTCAAAAAGGGACATTCGCTTAGCACCAAGTGAACTTGACAATGAGAGGCGTTTACTCCCCATAGAAGGGAGATTCACCCAACATTCTCATGAGATGAATGATCTAATTTCTAATTGGCATGTAGAGGGTTCAAGACATATCTCCTAGTTACTTAACTATGTTGCCTTCAAAGGAGTACTAGCTAGTAAATCCACCTAGAATGCTCTATTCACATTTTTTTTCCTACCATGGCAATTAGACCACCTTATTTCGGTGTAGGGCTTCATGAAACCGGATTTCATGTTTATCTCATATGGTCGATTGTAGGTGATGGCAATTGTTCCCGATACTAAAATGAAATTAATAAAGTGAACTCTAAATGGGGTGACTTAAGGGGTTCTTCTTAGTATAGGTAGGGGTATGAGATTCTACACATTGCACTAGTTCGACTTGAGGGAAGTCCTAGGAGGTTATTCTTATGCTCTTATAAAGCAAATGATATGCATATGTTGAATCTAGATGTTGGTGATTATATATGATATTACTTTCACTTATGAACATGTTATTGGTGTATATTTGTATATATGATGATTATTGCTCATGATACTATGTTATATGAATGTAGGCATAACTTATGATATCTTTTTTTCTTTGCTTGACTATGTGTGGTTGTGGGACTTCACATAGGCATTGCACTTATAGGCTTGAAAGGGTTTGCATGTAAGGTTCTTGTATGATGTGATGATATGAACTTTTGTACATACTTTGTTGTTGTTACATTATACTGGAGTTGCTTTGGTTATATGACCTTGATATATTACAATTCATATTGATATGACCTTATGTTCAGAATAATCATGTGACTTGACCTTATTGATAATGTTGGTCTTGTGTTGCTTATGGACTTGTCTCAATGTATATGTGATCATGGATTTGTATGTGTTTTTATTGTGCATTAAGGATTTCAAAAGTATCTTAGCATGACTTTGAACAAAATGTCGCTTTAAGCATGGTTTCAAAAATTATATTTGAATATGTTTCCATACATAGTACAAGTGGATGTACTAACCCATATTCTTTCCCTTTTTCCCAAACAATGTAAGTTCTGGCCGTTGAGGTATTAAGGTCACTTTCAAGAAGACTTGGACATCTTTCCCAAGTTGATTGGTGAGTCCTCAATGATTGAGGATTGTACCTTCTATCTAGCCTAGTCGGATTTTCTATAGTCTAAAGACATTCGTTTCTTTCCTAATGTTAAAGATATTGTTGAAAGCCCTATGTGGCGATTAGATATTTGTATGAGGGCTATACCCTGATTTTTTTTTAATTTTAGATGATTTAATCTAATACGATATTATTAGACTAAAACCTTAAAAAAATTATATTATTAAAACGAGAAGCCTTTGTATGCTTCCTAAGTGAGGAGTCTAAATAAAACTCATAAGCAGTATGTGAGAGGTCTATGTAAACCTCAATATATTGTCACTTCTATGGAGGACCCCCAAGATGTAACTGGCGGCGGCGTCCTCTTTGAGGACTAAGACTAATCCCTTAGCCTACATCATTACATTCATAGGTTAAGATGCAGAAATTATTAAAACTTTTTCATTACTTCTACATTGATGTTTACATAGACCTCTAAATACACATAATATTTATATTGAGTATACATAGACACTTCGTATAGGAAGATTAATTAGTCTTTTACTTGTATTGCACATAGGTATATAAAATATAACATAGTCTCAACTGGATGTCTCATCTCATAACCATCTAACAAGAGTATAATATTTCGGGTCTAGCCCATACATAAATATATTAAGGCCACATATAGGCTATATAATGTTTGGTACTCAAAATAAAAGGAAAGAACATAGGAGTCTTAAAACTAAAGCAACTTCGTTAGCTTTATATTGGCATTTCCCTTGGAAAGTAAGGACCTACACCAACTTGGATGAGTGATAATTCCAAGTCTTCCTTCAAAGTCATCTGCAAATCCCTTCAATGATTGAAACCTAAAATGTTTGGGGAAAAGGAGAAAATGGGGTTAGTATACCACTTATTTTAAGTATGAAACCATATGCACACATATCATGAAATCATGCTAAAAAGGGAAAATTCATTAAAGTATGATATTTACTTTGTCAAGCCGTATGCACATTCAAGAGGACCATACCAATCAATATGATATATTCATTCAGTCCAAATTATGTACATCACTAGACTAGCCATACTATGTCTAGTCAAGACGACGTGTATATTCATATAATTTGATCACATAGTCAAGACAACTATATCATCAAGTTATAATAGCATCAAGCATGGATAAGAAGTGATATAACCAAAGCAAGACAATTACCCATGAACCCTCATTAAGTCAACTAGTGCATTGACAAAGCAAAGCCCCATAACTTTACCCAATCAAGTAAACCCAACAAGAATTATGGCCAATATCAAACTTCACATGACATATCATTTAAGAGTACATATCATCATACTTTACTAATACAGACCAAACACATATTCATAAGTGAAATCAATCATCATGTAGTATCATCAATGTGCAAGGTCATAAATACATATCATGTATCATTATAAGAATATATTTATATATATATATATATATATATATATATAAGAATAACCTTCTAAAGCTTCCTTTAAGGGAAACTAGTGCAAGGCATAGGTAGATTCCCATACCCTTACATAGAATAAGTCAAACAAGTCAAACCAACCTAGCTGGTTTGTACTTCATTATTTTATTTTAGTATAGGGAACACTTGCTTTAATTGACATACAACACAAGATCTAAATGTGGAATCCGGTGTTTTAAAATCTTACACCGATGGAAGGTGGTCTGCCGGCTAAAGTAAAATCAAACAAAAACGTATCTTTTTAGGTCGATCCACTAGCTAGTGTTCCAATGGGGGTACAATAGTTCAAGAACTAAGAGATGTGTATTAAACTCTCTGTATGCCACTTTGAAATTGGAGCCTCATAATGGCAATACATTAGATTAGTATCCCTCATAAGGGAGTCAACAACTCATGTGGAAATATTGGGTGAATCTTTCTCTATGGAAGGTCAACACTTCTCAGTACCAAGTTCACTTGTTGCTAAGCTAAGTCCATTTTGAAATATCTTTAATGTCTCTATTAATCTTGATTGTTGAATATATGTAATTGGCTCTATACCTTGTATAATCATCATTATCATGTCTCAATAAGAATTGCATGAGTATAATCCTTTCATTACAATTCACACAAGTAAGGTTAGCACATTTACATATCACATCATAATAATGCACATTGGTAAATTATCATTATACTCATAACATTTACATCTTATCCAACACCTGACAAACAATTGTCAAGACATTTCATGTAACATTTTGAAAATCCTAGACGAATCTTAAAACCTAACGTAGGTCTCATGGGGTTAAATGTAAGACCCCGAAAAAGACATAGGTGAATATACATACTAACATGGTTGTCATTATGCTCTAAGGTCCTAAAATTGTTTATAATGTGGGTTTGAGGTAATGTCTAAGAGTTAGGTGCATCGGAAGTCAAACGTCAAGGGCAGACCAAGACATTCGACGACTATGTCACCTATGTCCCTCATATGTGGTTTTAAGTGTTTATGTGTGATTTATGAATTTATAAGATCCTTAAATGAGTCACTATCGTGCATATAGGATGTTTGTCATGTTTCGTGAATTTTGGAGTTACTATCGTGTATTCATTACTCAATCAATCAAACTGTTATGGATTTTTATTCATGTATAGATTATGTATATATGGTGTATAAGATGTTTCAATTTGATTGATTGAGTAATGAATACTCTTAGATTTGTTGCATGCTAAGCTTATTGAATTTATATTGACTTATTTCTTATAGATTCTAGTGTAGATTTCAATGGGTTCTCTAATAATGTAAGAATTGTATTCAAATGATATCGAATTGATTTTATATTGATAAATATTTATTAAATTGACTTATATTTCATTGAGTATTATAGTTTATGTATTGAATTGATGTTCATGGCCATGGGTAAAGGCCTTATGGTATCGAATTGTATGATTTATCTTTGGAATTGAACTGGTAAGATGGAGTGGGGGTATTGTTCCCTAATTCCTTTTATTGAATGTTAATTAGAACTTCAATTATGTTGTAATAGGTATGGTCCACTTATGGCGGCGGTGCTATGTGAATTGATGTGGCCTTGTCAGCGTTTATTTATGCAATATAATTATCATGGACTTGTTTGTACTACTTAAGTAATATGATGTTGTGTATAGTTGTTTTATGTGAAATATGACTATATCTATATATATGTTAAGAAATGCGAAGTATATGTTCTTTGTATGTATATAGTTTTATTGATGATAATATGGTAGTGTGTAGGATGACTTAAAGATGATAATGGTTATTCCTAGGTGCTTATAGAATGACTAGTAACATGTGTTGAAGTGAAGTATGTGGTATCTTGTCTTGGTTTACTTGTGTCCCTTACTTGATGCTTGTATGAATATGAATTTGTGATATCTTGACTTAGGATGGTAAAGTCTTTTAGTCTTGAATGTATGGATAATAGTGACTTTTAATGATCTTAAGAGGGTCTTTTATGTAAAACGTTTATCCTAGTGGTAAGGTTATGTTTGTTGAAGTCGAAGGTCGTAATGGTATCCTTCATGTAAAGAATGATGCTTTAAGGTTGATTGGCTGGAACAACATCATATAAAACATTAGGAAAGTCACCATGAGCTTCTTGTCTCCATTAGAAGGTACCCCTAAGAGGTCCTCTTTGGTAGGGTTAATGTGATTGGGTTATGAACTTATTATGGAACCTTTTTATGTGAACCTTTAATGTGAATTAATCTATGAGAACAAAGTCTAGCACTGAGTTAGTATGGTACGGGGAGTAGTTCTAGTTAAGTATCAGACTAGATTACAAAGCATGCCCATCATATTCCTTAACCGTGTGAATACATGTGATATGTCCTAGTTCTACCCTTGGAAAGTAGAGCACCCTCATCGGAGAAGGTTAGAACTCCTAATTCCATGAGTTTCTACCATGGTCTATGTTGGTTATTGCCTATTATCATCATATGGGATACTTACTAGCATTAGAGAAGTTCTTTGAAGTTTTGGTGGTGGTATGGGACGCTATCTAGACATTGTACAATAGGCTTTGAAGGTGTTAGTAAGAGTCCCTGGGTCTTGTTCAATACAATTAATTGAATGTCCAGTATGTGTTGAATGTTACTTAATGAACTAGTTAATATAATGGCTTAAGTTAAGAAAGTATGTTAAAATGAAGTAGTACTTATCTAGAGTAATTAAGGGTTATCTAGTTAAGGTGTGAAGGGGGCATAGGAATTCTTATCTTACCTGGATAAGTCATAAGAATGACTCTAGTTAGGGAAGTTAGTTGATTATGTGGACATGATCTAATCGTTAGGTAGTCTTAAAGATTACTTATGTAATCTTGAAGAGGTCAGTATGGACGTTATCTTCTTGATTTACTTAAGTAGGTCTTTTGATAGACTTTGGAAGGAGAGTGTCATATCATCTATGTGCTGATGTGTTATGTGAGCATTATTCTATCCTAGGAAGTCTTTAGGATCTCTTGACTGTGTGTATAAGGGATTGTATTGGCGGACTCTTCACAACTCAGTGAAGTAAGACTTATAAGAACCTTTGCTAGGAAAATCTCATGTTGTTTTGTTAATGTCTCTTAAGTGTGTATGTAACTCATTATAATTAATCTTGAGGGTCCTTTAGGCACATCTAGGGAGGGTTTACTGGAGGTCTCTCTTTGTGTGACTTAAGTAAATCTTAGGATAGCGTTGAGTGAGAAGATTACCTGTTAAAGGGTGTTTAAAGTGAAGTAAGGAACTTCAATGTACAATGAATTGAGTTCACTGTACAGTGAAGTGAATTCACTATAATGTTTGCTAAAAACGTGACTTTTTGTTAAATGATTTCTTATGTGTTTCTAAGTTGTTAAATGTTGTTCTTATACTTATAGTATGATGATTTTAATATAAATTCAAGAAAAGTATGATATTTACTAAATGTCCCTTTTTCATGGCTTCCATACTTAGTACATCTAATATGCTAACCCCTTCTTTTCCCTTTTTGACTAAACTGTAGGGAATTGGAAGTCTTGATGTTCCATCGAGGATGTATGGGTTTCTAAGGCATTGAAGATGATATATTGGTGAGTTCTCATCAATTCGAGGACAATACCCACAAGTTTCTTATGTCTTAGTCATCACCTTTTATGTCTTGTATGGGCTTAGTCCCAAGTGTTGTAAACTCCAAAGTTTAGATGGTTCAAGTAGATTGTTGTAAAGGTTTAATGTTTTTAATGAATGTCTTCTGCTTGTATAATGTTTATGAAAGCGTTCTTAGTGTGTGAATAAAATTTTAAATTCTTACCTATTTGAGTATGTTTATTATGAAATGAATGATACGAGAGGCTTAGATGAGAATTCTTTAAGTTTCATTTGCCATGTGATTACACAAGTATTCTCTAAATTTTAGGGTGTACTTGAAAGTCGTGACACTTTGTATCAGAGCATAAGGTTTAGGGATTCTCTTAGTTGTCTTATGAAGCACATCTAATAGAATCTTGTTTATAATCTGATGTGTGCCACATTATAAATAGTAGGCTATTGGGTGCTAGGAAAGTTTCACTTCTTCATTAATCTAATCGTGCCTATGAGCTTCGTATATGGTGTATTTCCCTTGTTTCCCTTATGTGTTGGTCCTTTAAGGGTGACATTGTGATGTTTGGGTTGAGGGAGAAAAAAATGAGATGTGACTTGTGAGATGTGGTGTGAAAGAAGGTATTCATGACCTTATCTTGGATTGGTTGCCTTTGAAAGGTAGTTAATGTTGAAAGCATGGTGGGTTATATGATTAGAGAATGTGAAGGCGTGGTTGTTAAGATAGTTTGATGTTTTTAATACCCCAACCATAGGAAGGGAGGTGATGGGATTTGAAAGAGTAAAGGTGAGTTATCCTAGTAAGTGAGATGTAGTGGTTAAATGATAAGACCTTAGAGAGTCTTCATATATGATGAATACTTTGGTGAGAAAGTATTAGTAAGGCTTAAGGTTCCTTGATGGAGTTAATCGTAGTGAATGTTATGCTAACCTTATAATGGGTTTCTCCTAAGTGGGGGAGTGTGGTGAAGGTATGGTTGTTGTGAGTGAAGTACCCTTAACCTTTTGTTATGTGTTTATTAAAGCCTAAAACAAAGAGTTCTTTGTAACTTGAGTTTTGTAGGAGTCTTTAGTGGAAGATAAGTTCCTAATATTCTCCTTATAATATGCAAGTTTGATTGCAGATTTTTTGAATGAGAAAATGAGTTTCCAAGTATTCTTTTTCCTCATAATTCATGTGCTTCTAGTGTAGGTTGCTAATTCTTTCATATAGTGAATGTTGAGCATGTCTAAGTTATTTTATGACATTGATTATGTTGTAAGATTTGTTTATATTATGTTACTTTGCATATTAACATGTTTATATTATGAATTGCCTAAAAGATGCATTTTTGAAAAAAGGTGCTCAATTCATTGTAATGCACTGTCTATTCACTGTGAAGATTTTCAAAATTTAACTAATTGATTCTTTGGTCTAAAATTGCTTCAATGTGGTTAGAACTTATGTATATAGGTATGATGTTGAATATTTAATGAGTTTTTGCTATTTAGAATGAACCATGTATGTTTTGTAGCGTAATTAGTTATAAAATTATTTTCTAGTTTCTTGTTGTGTTGTTATTCGCCTAATTATGTGAAATTGATGATTTCTTCTTGATTATGTGTTACATGTTATGGTCATGATTTGATAATTGAGACTCTACATATGGAAGTGTTCGGAGAGTGGAAGGTGTCATTCGAGGAAGAATGTTGTCCAAGTGGGGGGAATGTAAGACCCCAAAAATGACTTAGATGACGCTAGAGCCTAACATGGTTTTCATGATGGTATAAGGTCCGAAATGGTTTATAATGTGGGTTTGAGGAAGTGTCTAACAGTTTAGGTACATTGGAAGCCAAACATCAAGGGACGACCAAGACGTTCAACAATTAAGTCACCCATGTGCCTAATATGTGGTTTTATGTGTTTATGTGTTATTCGTTAGATTATAAGGTCATTAAATGATTTACAATAGTGTATATAGACATTTTTTCAAGTTTCATGAAGTTTAGAGGTTAAACGTCCAAGAACGTCCTTGATGTTCAAAAGGTTTGCCTAAGACGACCTTGTGTATCTATGTATGTTTTGTCGCGTTTTACATGTTCTGTTTGGATTAAAATCAATCCTTAATTCGTATAAAAATATATTTGGGGTGGAAACTTCTGTGTACGACTCGATGTAGGACAAAAAGGGCCCCTATAGAAGGACCCAACATTGAAGTTCAACACTGCCAGTCAGTGGCAATCACGACCCAAACGACGGCCTGTCGACAAGGCAACGGCCCATATATGGGTCTCATTGATGTATACACTTGTCCTATAGGCTGGGTAGTTGCAGGTTCAACCCACGAGACGCTCATCGACGAGACGTGCGTGAGACCACGGACCGTCGATGCATCTGTCGATGCGCTTCTTGTTTTCTTCCAACTTTCTGTTAACTTGAGGGGTGACGTTGTAAATTCACCACAAGTCTTATGAAATGTGAGGATGGTTGTTTTGAGTTTTTATTGATATTTTAAGAGCATATACGTCGTTAAACTCTCATAATAACCCTATCACCTAAATCAAAATATATTACCTACAAAAGTTCCTCCAAAAACCTCCATGTGAGTTCAAAGTGAAGATGGAGATTGAAGATCAGTCTTCAATGGAGTTTCTCCTTCAATTAGCTTTGGATCATTCAAATAAGGTATGAGACTTCTTAATCTAAGGCTTTCTATCACCTTAGAGTAAATTTCAAAGATGATTTTCAAAGTTTTCAAAAAGATGAAAAGTACAATTTCTACTCTAAGTCTTGGGTTTTGGCATAATTGGTTTCCAAACGTTTAAATATGATGAACTTTATGTATAATTAATTTTTTCCAATGAAATTCTCCATGATCCTTTTATCTTCTCAAATCTCTAAATTTTACTAAAATATGGGTGAATTGATTATGCTTTGATATTCACGAATTCATATGTAGATTGTTATGGCTTTTGATTCATGTATAAACTATGTATATGTGGTGTATAGTCTGTTCAAATTTATTGATTCAGTAATGAATAGTAATAGATTTGTTGCATTCTAAGCTGAATTGATATTGACTTAATGCTTATAGATTCTAGTCCAGATTTCTATGGGTTCTGTAATGATGTATGAATTGTATTCAATTGATATATAATTGATTTTATATTGATATATCGATATTGAATTGACTTAGATTTCATTGAGTATTATAGTTTATGTATTGAATTGATGTTCATGGCCATGGGTAAGAGCCTTATGGTATCGAATTGGATGATTTATCTTTGGAATCGAAGTTGTAATATGGAGTGGGGTATGATGACCTAATTCCTTTTATTTAATGTTAATTAGATTTCAATTATGTTTTTAAAGGTATGGTCCACTTATGGTGGTGGTGCTCTGTGAATTGATGTAGAGTTGTCAACGTTACTTTATGCAATATGATTATCATGGCCTTGTTTGTACTACTTGAAGTACTATAAGGTTTTGTATAGTTGTTTTATGTGAAATAATACTATATATATCTATATGTCAAGTAATGCAGAAGTATATGTTCTTTCTACATATGTTAGGGAATCATGGAAACTATGACTATGTACTTCTATGTGTAGTCTTAGGGTTAATACATGGTTGTTCCTACTTGACTATATGAGTCTATAATATATATATTGATGATGATATGGTAGTGTATAGGATGACATAAAGATGATAATGGTTATTCCTATGTGCTTATAGAATGACTAGTAACATGCGTTAAAGTGAAGTATGTGGTGTGTTGTCTTGGTTGACTTGTGTCCCTTACTTGATGCTTGTATATATATGAATATGTGATGTCTTGAATTAGGATGATAACGTCTTTTAGTATTTAATGTATGGATGATATGTGACCTTGAATGATGCTAAGAGGGTCTTTTATGTGAAACCTTGAACCTAGTGATAAGGTTTTGTATGTTGAAGTCGAAAGCCATAATGGTATCCTTCAAGTAAAGGAATGATGAACTTAAGGTTGACGAGCTGGAAGGGCGTCATATCAAAAGTTAGGAAAGTCATCATGAGCTTCTTGTCTCCATTGGAAGGTAGCCCTAAGAGGTCCTCTTTGGTAGGGCAAATGTGATTGGGTTATGAACTTATTCTGGAACCTTTTTATGTGAACCTTTAATGTGAATTAATGTATGGGATTGAAGTCTAGCACGGAGTTAGTGTGGTAAGGGGAGTAGTTCTAGTTAAGTATCAGACTAGATTACAAAGCATGCCCTTCATATTCCTTAACTGTGTGCCTACATGGGACCTGTTCTAGTTCTACCTTTGTAAAGTAGAACACCCTCATCGGAGTAGGTTAGAAATCTTGATTCCATGTGTTGCTAACATGGTCTATGTACGTTATAGCCTATTCTCATCATATGGAATACTTACTAGTATTATAAAAGTTCAATGAAGTTCAAGTGGTGGTATGAGATGCTATCTAGACATTGCACAATAGGCCTTGAAGGTGTTAGTGAGAGTCCTAGGTCTTGTTCAAGACAATTACTTGAATGGCCTGTATGTGTTGAATGTTTGTTAATGAACTAGTGAATGTAATGGCTTAAGTTAAGAAAGTATGTTAAAATGAAGTAGTACTTATCTAGAGTAATTAAGAGTTGTATAGTTAAGGTGTGAAGGGGGCATAGAAATGGTCACTTCTTATCTTACCTATATAAGTCTTAAGAATGACTCTAGTTAGGGATGTTAGTTGATTATGTGGACATGATATAAGCCTTAGGTAGTCTTAGGGATTACTTATGAAATATTGAAGAGGTTAGTATGGACGTTATCTTCTTAATTTACTTAAGTAGGTCTTTTGATAGCCTTTAGAAGGAGAATGTCATATCATCTTTGTGTTGATGTATTATATGAACATGGTTCTATCCTAGGAAGTCTATAGGATCTCTGAGTGTGTGTATAAGGGATTTTATGGGTGTTCTCTTCAAAACTCACTCAAGTGAGACTTAGAAGCACCTTCGGTAGGAAAATCTCATGTTCTTATGTTAATGTCTCTTAAGTGTGTATGTGACTCATTATAAGTAATCTTAAAGGTCGTTAAGGCACATCTAGAGAAGGTGTATGGACGATCTGTCATTGTGACACTTAAGTGAATGTTAGGGTAGCTATGAATGAGAAGATTACATGCTAAAGGGTGTTTAAAGTGAAGTGAAGGAACTTCCCTATAAAAGTGAATTGATTCACTGTACAGTGAAGTGAATTTACAAAAATGTTATATAAAAATGTGACTATTTGTTAAATTATTTATTATGTGTTTCGAAGTTGTTAAATGATGTTCTTGTGCTTATAGTATGATGTTTTTAATCGAAATTCATGAAAAGCATGCTATTTACTAAATGTCCATTTTTCATGTTTTTTGCATTGCTTCCATACTTAGTACATCTAATCTGCTAACCCCTTCTTTTCCCTTTTAACTTAAGTGTAGGGAATCGGAAGTCTTGATATGCCATGGAGGACGGATAGGTTTCTAACGCTTTGAAGATGATGTATTGGTGAATCCTGATCGATTTGAGGACAATATTCACAAGTTCCTTATGTCTCAGTCATTATCTTTTATGTATTTTATGGGCTTAGTCCCAAGCATTGTAAACTCCAAAGTTTAGATTGTTCAAGTAGATTGTTGTAAATGTTTAATGTTTTAAATGAAAGAGTCTTCGGCTTGTGTAATGTTTATGAAAGAGTGCTTCTTGTGTGAAGAATGTTTTAAATCCTTACATTAATTAGTATGGTTATTATGCTATGATTGATATGAGAGACTTAGATGAGACTTCTTGAAGTCTCATTTGCCGTGTGACGACACAAGGATGCTCTAACTTCATGGTGTACTTTCGGATCGTAACACTCAACACTCTTTTAAGGCTTATTTTAAAAAATATAGTTCATCTAGGAAGTTTAGGAACAAAAAAATCCATGAACGTCCATGACGTTCAAAAACAAGTTCTAATGGGTACTAGCATGCCTTAGCCTATTTGACTAGCTTTTAGGAGTCGGAAGATCATAAAATTTGGTAGAAGGGTATTTAGTATGGGTATTTAATAGGCTTTTTAATATAATTTGTGGTCGAAATATCCAGGTACGACTCCCCAAGGACCAACAAAGGGTTGTAGAGGAGGACCCTTGCACGTCGGTGTTAACACTGCCTAGACATTGTTCAACCACGAGAGGGCAACGATGGGCCGCGTGTGGAACGATAGGGAGTTGATGAAAATTGTCGTCCCACACTTAGAAAAAATGTTGGAGGCCCTTAGATGGACATTCTTTGACAAGAATGAAGGTTTAAGTGACCAACGGCCCGTTGCCCGAGGTCTCATCGACGGGACTGGAATTTTCCTACACTTTTTAAGTTACTTCATTGGATTAGTTAATAGTTTATGTGGTTAATTGAGGGTTCAAAGAAGTATAGTTAAGTAAATTAAAACCTCATATAAAGGCCCCAACCCTCATTAGATTAAACACAACTTTAAAAATAAATTCTCTGCCTTCTCTCTTCTTTCTCTCTCTATTTGGAAGCCACCATTGAAGACAATCTAGGGGGAGGTTTTGGGCGCTGGAAAGGGTCAAATTCACCATCAAATCTTCATAAAACGATAAGTTATGTTATACAATTCACTTTTGATACTTCTTTCTTCAAAGGGCTCCTTCAAAGCATTTCAAAAAGTTGGGTTTCAAGTGGGTTTCACTCAATTACGAATTTGATGTTATGAACTATGTTTTTATGGTTTATTTAGGATATAATGGATAGATTAATATGTATTTGAACTTAAATATGGTAATTTGTGACGGTTTGGTCTAAATTGAAGAGCTTGATCCTTAACTCTTAACCCTAGGTTTGATCTTGATGTAAATTGGGTTGTGATTGATTCAATTGAGTTGATTATTGGGTAAATCACTATAATATGACGTTGTTAAGCTAATCATGAACAAATTAGGATAATTTGTACTCTTTCATACTAGTTCTTCAGAAGTAATCTAGGTAATGAGAACTGATTGAAGTATCTTGTCATAAGCTTTGATTTAGAAATTAATTATGGTGTAGTGACTCTTCTAATCTTGTTATAATGCTGAATATTGAATTATGATGTTGAAAATATAAATTGTATTGAATTGAGTTTTTATGGTAAGGCCTAAATGATGAACTATGAGGAAGACTTGGTAAGGCTTATGATCTCTATCTTTACTTCCAATTGTAATTAATTCTGGTTAAGTCATGATATTATATAAGAGTATGCCTTGTATTAGGATTGAGAGGATTATATAATGTTGTATTTAAATGTATTGACTATATTGTGAGGTTGATTAAGGTGCATTTGGTATAAGGATGGTGATGACTATCAATGTGCCTTGTTATGATATTTAATGCTAATGTGTTAACCTCACTTATATGAATTTAATGAAAGGACTTATACAATTCTTATAGAGATATTGATGATGATGATTATACAAGGGGTAGACCCTATGACCTAAACTAATATACGATTGATAATTAAAGGGTTAAAGACATTTTGATAAAATGACTTAGCATAGCAACGAGTAGACTTGACAATGGGAGGTGATGACTTCCAATAGAAGAATATTCACCCTATAGTTCTACATGAGATGTTGATTTCCCACAGAGGAATACTCATTCAATAGATTCCCATGAGAGGAGACCCAATAACAATGTTGTATGAAGATGGAATATACTATATCTTAGTTCTTGAACTATGTTGCCCCCATAAGAAGACTAGCTAGTGGATCCACCTAGAAAGCTATGTTTATGTTTGGTTTTACTTTGGCCAGTAGACCACCTTACATCGGTGTAATGTTTTAGTACACCGAATTAGACACTTAGCTCATGTGGTCTATGTCGGTTAAGGCAAGTGTTCCCTAAACTAAAATGTATAAATGAAGATGAACTAACTAAGGTGACTTGAGAATTTTGACTTAGACTAGGTAGGGGTATGGGAATCTACCTATGCCTTGCACTAGTTTGCCTTGATGGAAGCTTTAGAAAGTTGATATTATGTCTGTATATGATAAATAATGCAAAATATAATAGTGTGATGACTTTACATATAAAAATAATTGTATGGTGATTGATACTCATGAACATGTAATTGGTCTATGTTGTTATAAGTATGATGTTGTATATCCCAAAAAAGGTTATGTGATTCGAAGTTTTATATTAGCCATGGTTCTTTTTGGGTCACTTGATTGAGTAAGGTTATGGGGCCTTGCTTGTTTATTGCACTTATTAGCTTTAAGAGGACTCATGAGTAGTAATCTTGCTTTATTATGATATGATGAACTTTTACCCATGCTTGTGATGTAATTACTTGATGGTAGGGTTACAATGGGTTATGGGTTAAAGTATGTTATTTGCTTGAACTTGATGAATATTACTTTTTAATCTTTGTGATTTTCCTTGACTATGCATAAGGCTTTTCAAAGAGTAAAATGACATGTTTTGATAAATGTCCCTCTTCGTTGGCATGATTTCAAATTATATGTGCATATTGTATAATACTTTGTACAAGTAGCGTACTAACCCCATTTTCTTCCCTTGTCCCAAAAAAATTAGGTTCCGGTCGTTGAAGTGTTTTTGAAAGCGACTTGAAGAAGGCTTGGATCTTTGATCATCCCAGTAGGGGTAGGTCCTCATTGTCCGAGGGTGATTCCAATAACGAGCGTATGTTGTTGTCTTAGCTATAAGACTCTTATATTCTCTCCTTTCATTTGAGTACGGACTGAATAAAGCATATATGTGGCTACCTTTACATTGATGTATGGGCTATGCCCAACTTGTTAATTGTGTTATACAATCTTTGAAGACTGTTTTCTATCTTAAATTTTCTTATGTGCAATAAAAGTAGAAGGCTATGTAACCTTCCTCTATAAAGGGTCTATGTGTACTCGATATATATATGATACGTGTATGAGTAGGTCTATGTAAACCTCTGAGTAGAAGTAATAAAGTTCTAAATTTTCCGCTAAATTCAACTTGTGAATGTGATGTAAGATAAGAGGCTAGTCCTGGTTGTCAAAGAGGACGCCGCCGCCTGTTACTTCTAGGGGGTAAACCCGGATGTGACATTTCAGTTCAACATCATACCATCCCTATCAATCTTAAACGAGGTATGCTTCAATACAACATCATCTCTTATTCACAATTAACCATTATTGAGGTGAAGATTTGAGAACACAATAAGGGCGTAGTATCATCACACAATAATAACCAACATAATAACAAAGCCAATTGAACCAGTACATAACAATCCATCACAAGTTCATAGCTTATGATAAAAGACTTAGGTCAAAGTCAAAATCTAGATAAATTACTCAAAAACTAACATGATAGGACTATAATTAATCTAAAAATATTCATAATTGATACAATAACATCATCTAATAGTAATTCAATCAATAACCAAGTCAATTGAACAAACACTCCACAATTCATATCAAGATCATAACCTAGGGTTAAGGGGAAAATGTCATCATCTACAAAGTAGACCAATCCATCAATTATTTATGGAATATATTCAAAATTAATCATAACTTAATCAATAAAATACAAATAAAGTATAAATAAATCAGTTTGTAAGATCAGTTTCGAGATTGGAAAAGACCCATATGAAAACTTATCTTTTGAAATCAATTTGACGGAACACTTTGAGGAAAGATGTGTCAAAGGTGAAAGGAATCCCATACCTTTATGTTTGATGAATATTTATGTAGAAACCTTTGTTATTGAATTTCGAAAACCCAAATTGACCTTGTCTTCAATGGTGTTCTTCAACTTGGGAAAGACAAAGAAGAGAGAAGGAAGAGCGTTTGCGTTTTGGGAATTATGAGAGCTTAGGTTAGTCTAATTAGCTTAGGGTCTTTATATAGGTTGTTAATTAACATAATTACCCCAACTAACCCCTAATTAACCTTCTAACTATTCCAAATAATTAAATGAATTATATAAAAACGTGCGGCAAAACAATGTCTCCACCGATGAGACCATGATCGAAATATCGTGTATCTATCAACGGGCATTGTTCACGTCCGTGCTGCAAACTCGTTGATGAGTTCAGAGACTAAGCATTTTTATGCATCAAAAAATTTGTCTAAGTGTCCATCGACGGACGAAGTAAATGCCCCTTCGATTGGACAACGGATCGTGCGTAGCATCCGTTGGTGGACAGTACCTTGGGCAGCCTTTGACCCAAAAATGCAAGGGTCCTCCTCAAGGGCCCTTTGTTGGTCCTTGGGGATTCGCGCACATACGTTTAGATTATGAATCAAACCTAATACGTGTTACACACCCTTCCTCTAATTTTCATCATTTTCCGATGTCATGGACGTTCTTTGACGTTTTGATTTCTAAAATAATTAAAATAGACCTTAAACAGTGTCTAAACCTTTTGACACTTATGTGAGGCTCTACAACATGTCTTAGACTTTTGAAGTATTACATTCCCCCCCCCCCCAAGAATATTCATCCCCGAATGACATTAAAATCTTTTAAAAGGAAGGAATAGATTCAAGACTAACAACACAACTGCTCATCAATACATACAACATTAGTTACAATATTAATCATCTCATTATGCAATGAAATTAAAAACATCAATTACCACACATAAGGATAAAAATCACATAACAAGGAATTTCATTCTCACACAATAACATGAGCTCAACATACCATATATGAGTCAATTATACCTAATCTCAACTTACCACATGTTCAATATGCTTTGAAAAATACTCATTATACCAACATGCACAACATAAAATCAAAGCATGAAGAATAGCAAAATTTTTCACATCAAAAGTACACTTCACTGTAATGACACCATAAATGCATAATTTTGCATAACTTCACAAAGAATCAAAGCAACTTCAATTTTATACACTATTTTGATCATTAAGAGACATAACTAACCTATGTTAGGAAAAATATGAGGATAATGGGACTTCATGTAGGACTCGGCCTACCATGTTTTCCCTTCAACTAAGTGGTTTCTCCATAACACTTTTACGGGGGACACCTCTTCGTTCGTCAACCTATTTACTTGACGATCAAGTATTTAAATCGGAACCTTCTCATTGTAGATGTTATCCTTTACACCAAGAAGTTCAATAGGAAGAATAGACTCGAGATCTCCGATGCATTTCTTAAGTATAGAAACATGGAAAACCGGTTGAACTGAAGATATTTTACTAGGGAGTTTCAATTCATATGCAACCTTATCAGCCCTTTTCAAGATTTCAAGGGACCCACATAACGAGGACATTTCATGGAAAATCTAACCACCCCCTTGTTAGGCAAAATTTTTAAGTACAACTCATTACGCTCTTCAAACTCTAATTCTCTTTTGCAATGGTCGGGATAAGACTTTTGCCGGCAATAGGCTATTTTCAAGAGATTCCTTATAATGCAAACCTTCTTCAATGTCTTATAAATCAAATCAGGACCCAAAAGTTAAGACTCACCCACTTCAATCCATACAATTGGAGATCTACATCTCCTACCATACAAGGCTTCATAAAGGGCCATAGATATAGATGAATGGTAGCTATTGTTGTAAGAAAATTCCAGCAAAGGCAATTTCCTATCCCAATTTCCTTTGAAATCAATTATACATTCTCTAAACATATCCTCAAGGGTTTGAATAGTGCGCTTCGCTTGACCATCGATTTGTGGGAAGAAAAGTAGTGCTTAACTTAACCTTGGTACCCAACCCTTCTTTGAATGACCTCTCCTATCTAATTATGGATAACCGAATACCAGGCGACTAACAATCTCATCAACTAAGATCCTTGCATAATACTCCACCGAGTAAGTAGACTTGATTGGAATAAAATGAGTGGATTTGGTCAACCTATCCACAACAACCCATATGGAGTCATATTGCCTGTGTCCGAGGCAAACCTACCACAAAATCCATATTTATGTCTTCACATTTCCACGTAGGGACTTGGATTTCTTGAAGTAAACCACCCCGCTTTTGGTGTTCGGCTTTATCTTGTTTGCAATTTGAAAACTTTTCAACAAATTTTGCTATGTCTTTTTTCAAACCTTCCTACCAAAACACTTCCCTAAGGATATGATAAATCTTTGTCGAACCCGGGTGAATGGAGTAACTGGAACCATGAGCTTCCTCGAGAATCCGGTCCCTCAAACCATCCATATTGGGAACACACAACCTTCCTTGATACCTTAAGATACCATCCCCGCAAAGGAGAATGACTCATTAAGCTTACCAAGAAACAATTCCTTCAACTCTATCTATGTTTGATCAAGGTGTTATTTGAAATTCACCTCAACCAACAAAGAGGACTCGGAGTTATGGTGGACCATAAAACATCCATTTGTTGAATCTTCCAACCTAACATCCAATCTAGCAAACCTATGAACATCTTTCACTAGGTATTTCTTGGCTTCCTCTACTTGAGACATAATACCCATGGTCATACGACTTATAGCATTCATAACCAAATTGGCCTTGCCAGGATGGTAGAGAACACTCATATCATAATCTTTCAATAATTCCAACCACCTTCTTTGTCGGAGATTCAACTCCTTTTGAATAAAAATATATTTGGAGACTCTTGTGGTTGGTATATACATCCACATGAACACCATACAGGTAATGCCTCAATACTTTCAAGGCAAATACCACGACTGCTAATTCAAGATTGATAGTTTTTTTCATGCACCTTAAGTTGTCTTGAGGCATAGACTATTACTGTCCATGTTGCATAAACACACACCCTAAACCCGCTCGGGATGCATAAAAATGAACAATGAATCCCTTGGCACCCTCCGGTAAAGTCAACAATAGAACGGTTGTAAGCCTATCTTTTAAGATTGGGCAGCTTCTTTCACATGCCTCCGACTACTCAAATTTCTTACTCTTTTGGGTCAATGTAGTCAATGGATATTCAATGGACGCAAAACCATCCACAAACCTCCATAATTACCCAGTAGACCCAAGAAACTCCTAATGTCGGTTGGAGTCAATGGTCTAGGCCAATTTTTCATGGCCTCGGTTTTCCTTGGATCAACCTCAACTACCTCACTAGAGATGATATGACCAATAAACGCCACCAACCTACAAAAATTTGCATATTCTATACTTGGCAAATAATTGAATCTCCTTAAGCACTTGTAGCACCACCCTCATATGGTCCATTTTATCAACCTCATTTTTCAAATATACTAAGATGTCGTCAATGAAGATAATGACAAATAAATCTACATAACTTCAGAACACACTATTAATGTGATTTAAAAATGCCGCTGGGCATTAGTATGACCAAAGGATATTAATAAGAATTCACAGTGACCAAATATATTCCAAAATGCCATTTTAATTCTATCCTCACCTCTTATCCAAAGTTGGTGATACCCCGATATCAAGTCAATCTTATAAAAGTATCTTGCCCCTTGGTGTTGATAAAACAAGTCGTCACTCCGAGGTCGAGGATACTTGTTCTTAATAGTGAATTATTGAGTTGGCGATAATCAATTGACATTCTAAAGGAACCATCCTTCTTCTTCACAAAAAAAATTGGAGCAACCTATGAAGAAATACTATGTCTAGTAAAGCCATTGTCTAGAAAATCTTTGAGTTTACCCTTCATCTCTTTGAATGTGGATGGAGCCATCCGATAAGGAGGAACTTAAATAGGATTTGTATCCCGTAACAATTTGATACCAAATCAATTTCACGTTCGAGAGAAATACCGGGAAGACCATTATGAAAGACCTCTAGAAATTCCCTCACAACGGGGACCTACTGAATGGGAGGAATTTCAGAGTCTAAACCTTAGACTCTTACTATATGGTAGAAACACCCTTTATAAATTATCTTACATGCTTTCAAACAAGAAATGGTATGACATTTAGGAGTAAAATTCCCCTCCGTCCACTCTAAAACGGGCTCATTTGGAAAATTAAACTTCACCATGCTCGTTATACAATCTATAGAGGCAAAGAAAGCATGCAACCAATCCATGGACAATATGACATCAAAATCAAACATATCAAGTTCTACTAGTTCAACATGAGTAACTCTATTGGGCAACATTATAGGACAATTTCTATTCACCCTTTTTGAAACCACCGACTCACCCATCGGGGTAAACACAATAAAAAGTTCATTCAAGATATTTACCAAAATTTCAAACTTTTTAGCTACTAAAGGAGTAACAAAACATAGTGTAGCACCTGGATCAAGTAAATCATATACATCAATAGAAAACACTTTGAACATACCAGTCAACATATCGGGTGAAGTCTCTTGCTCACCCCTAAAGTAGAGAGCATAAAAATGATTCTTTTTCGGAGCATCATTAGAACCACTCTCTTGAGATTGAACACTATCCTTGAATTTAATCTTCACATTAGGGAAACCTCTAACCCTGTGTCCACTCTTTTCACAACCAAAACAATTGCTCATCCCAACTAAGAATTCTCCAAAATGACCTTTTCACACTTAGAACATGTAGGCTTCTTGTTTTGTGAACTAGTATCCCTTCCCTTATTATGATTAAGGTTAGACACCCTATTATCATGAGACTTGGGGAACTTGGAAGGAACTTGATTAGAAAACCTCTTTTTGAACCTAGGTTTGTCTTGGATATCAAGCCTACCCTTTGATGAACCACTATCAAACGACCTTGCCCTCTTGGCATCTCAACTCTTACTCTTATCCCTTCTCTCTTCCCCTTGTTTGGCATGAACCATGAGACGAGAAATGTTCATATTTTGATGTAGACTAGCCTAAGTAAATTCCTCTTGAAAACCATCCGACACTCCCATCACAAAGCGGTTCATTTAATATCTGAGATTGGAAACCAAAGAAGAAGCATACTTTGAGAGTTTAGTAAATTTTAAAGAGAATTCAAGTGAACTCATAACTCCTTGATGAAGTTTGATGAAATCCACCACTTTGGCTTCCCTCTTCTCCCTACAGAAGAATCTATCAAGAAAATCCTTATTCAAAACCTCCCAAGTCACAGGTCCACCTCTTAAAGGCCTATTGACTATATATTGGACGTACGAAGTTTGGACCACATCTTTGAGTTAGTAAGTGGTTAACTCAGCCTTCTCACTAATAGTCAACCCCATAGAATAAAGGATTTTGTAGATTTCATAAATGAACTCTTGGGGGTCTTCTTCAACCTTGGACCCATAGAGTGTAGGGGGATTCATCCTAGTGAAATCCTTAAAACGGGAATCCATGGTACCAACTCATTGGTTTGCTCGGGGTACAAACTCCTGATTAGCTTGGACCTTCATGGCTTGAGCTTGGGTAGAGATGTCTTGTGCTTGGGTAGTAATGTCTTGTGCCATGTGGTGAAGGGCAGCCCTTACATCACCATCTGTAAAAAGAGGAGGATTGATCGGAGCACGGTTATCTTTAACATCTTCTTCAAGAAGAGGGACTTGATTGCATCGGGGAGGAGCCTCTGTATTGAAAATCTTTTCTTTAAGTCTTCGTGTCGCGTTCCTTTAAGAATTCATTGTCTATAATCACGATAAAAGGATTAGATGCTAAAAGCACATAGAGGTAAAGCTCTAGAGGCACGAGATTGGATTTCTAAGAAAGTGAGAGTTTCCTAAGAATCACATAGGTTCCTCTCCATAAGTTTGGCGCGTTTCAAAATTATGAGTAATAATATTCATAGACGTTGTTAAGATGCACATTAACTCAACGATATTCAACCTTATGCTCTGATACCACGTTTGTCACATCCAAGGAGCACCCCCTAGACGTAACCGGCGTCGTTGTCCTATTTGAAATCTAAGACTACACTCTTCGGTTGAATCATTACAATCATAGTTTAAAATGTTGAAATTTTAAGAAAAATTTTTACTTCTACATTGATGTTTACATTGACCTAGACATACATATAATATTATATTGAGTATACATAGACCCTTTGTATATGAAGATTACTTAGTTTTGTACTTTTATAGGACATAGGTATATAAAAAATAACATAGTCTCAAATGAATTTATCATCTCGTAAAAATCTAAGAAGAGTATATTAATTTGAGCCTAGCCCATACATCAATGTAATAAGTCCACTTATAGACTATACAATGTCTGGTACTCAAATGAAAAGGAAAGAACATTGGAGTCTTGAGAGATAGTCCTATAACTTAGGAAGTGTTTTGAAGGGCATTCGTTAATAAGTTCTTTCCTAGGGAGAAAAAGAAGGAGAATGTGGAAGAATTCATCGACCTTCATCAAGGAAATATGAGTGTGCAGGAGTACTCCTTGATGTTCAGTAAATTGTCCATGTATGATCGTTCTTTGATATCCAATCCTAGGGATGAGATGAGTCGTTTTGTGACGGGGGTTCCCGATGACTTAGTTGAAGAGTGTCGTTTGGCGATGCTACCTAAAAAAATGGATATCTCTCATTTGATGGTTCATGATTAAAAAGTTTAGGAGACTAGACTCAAGCGGAAGAATAGGGAGTTTAAGAGGGCCAAGTATTATGAGAGAGTTACTTCCAAGGGTATTCTTTAAATTCAATACAAGCCTAGGTTCAAGAAGATGGTTTCCAACCAATTTCCTTCCTACATATCTAAGGAAAACAATATAGGGTGTCTAACCCTTGGTATCGAAAGTGATGGAGTTGTAATATACCAAGTAATAATCCTACTTGTGCAAAGTGTGGAAAGATGCATAGGGGTGGATGCTTGGTGGGAACGGGAAATTGCTATTGTTGTGAAAAATAGGGACATAAGGTTAGGGATTTTAATAATTTGAGGAGTCAAGAGAATGGGAGTGGTCAATATCAATCAAGCGGTCCTAGTTTCAATGCCCCTAAGAGTAACTGCAATTATGATCCCCGCTCTAGGGGTTAGCAAGAGGAATCTCCCGATGTGATCACGTATGTTCCCAAGTCTTCTCTACTTATGCATATGCTTTACTTGATCCTGATGTTACTTTATCATTAATAACTCCTCTAGTAGCTAAAAAGTTTGATATTTCATTCGATATTTTTATTGAACAATTTTTTGTTATAACCCTGGTGGGTGACTCCATTGTTGCTAGAAGAGTATTTAGGTATTTGTCCTATATCTTTTCCCAATAGAGATACATGGGTGGATTTGGTAGAGCTTGTTTTACTTCTATCAATTTTTAACAAGAGTAGCTAAATTCAATTTCCCTAATGAACCAGTCTTAGAGTTGAAGGGGCGTAAATCAATTCCAAGAGGTCATATCTATTCTTTTCTAAAAGATTGTAAAATGATCTCTAAGGGGTGTCTTTACCATATTTTTTTATTCAAATATATTGAGTTCAATATTTGTAATGACCCGAAAGTACCCCTTAGAAGTTAGGGATAACTCTTGGATCGTCACAAGGCGTACTTGACCCTTTCGGTTCTTGTACAAACCTTTTAACAATCGTTCATTATATAAGACATGAAAAGTGGTGCGGAATTAAAAAATTTCACAATATTTAATATAAAAAGAAATTCTTTCAAAAATACAAAGAAAATGTCATCGACAAAAGCCAACTAAAAGACACTCCATAATATCATAGGGACACAACCCTTTACATTTGAAGGAAAAATACATAATAAGTCTTAAATATGAAAGTAAGAAATAGAACTATGCCCTCGAACATATGAGGACATACTTATTCTTGAGAGAGTCTTTCCCAAGGTTGTCTTCTAACTTCAACCTTTCTTCCAAACCTATACTTATATAATATAGAAAAGTTTGGGGTTAGTACAAATAATGTACTAAGTGTGGGATATGAAAAAAGGGACATTTTAGTATAAATACAATTTTCATGATTGTTAAGTAAAACATTCATTAATATAGAAGTAAAACAACATAAGAATCATCATTTAACACTTAGATAAGTACTTCCATAATTTTTTACAAAAGGTACCATTTTACAGTAAGTTACAAAAATGTTATAGTGATCCTTTTAATATTAGAGTGAATCCATCTATTCTTAAAAACAGTGCATTCCATAAGTCAATTCAAGAGGAAGTGAATTCATTTCCATAGTAGTATTCCTATCTATGGTTATCCTAAGACTCACCAAGGTAACACATGAAGGAAACGCCCATAGACCTCCGTCAATACACACTTAGGTGATCCCCAAGACTACCCCTTCTAGGCTTACTCGCCTCGAGAGAAAAACTCCCCACTCAATGACAAGACATTAGAAGAACACTCAAAACAACACACCATGACTTCCATTTTGGAATGACTACTTAGTGCAATGAATAGATGGCGTCCCATCCAACCACCTAACCTAAGTAGTTCACTTCTTTAGAAAACTTAGCTTATTCTATTTAAATAAGATACACCAAGACTCCCCTTTTAGAATGTCTACCTAGTTAAATGGATATATAACATCCCATACCACCACTTACCCTAAGTAGTACATTCTTTTAGGAGACTTAGTTCATACACTTTATTTAAAAACACACCAAGAATCCCTTTTCGGATGGTCTACTTAGTACAATGGATAGATGGCGTCCCATTCCACAACCTACCCTAAGTAGTGCATTCTTTTAGGAGACTTAGTTAATTCATTATTTTGTGGGGGTTATCTTAGACGACATAGACCATGTGAGATAGACATGGAATCTCGATACTACCCTTATCGCACGAGTGATCGCCACTTTCCAAGGTTAGGGATCATTCTATTAGGTCTTACATGGCTTTCCCAATAGATACACTTGTGCGGGCGCATAGTTATGGTATACGGAGATTGCTACTATGTAAGTCATTATCTACTAAGGAGGAGTACTCATCTCAAGAGGTACATTGGAATAAAACATCTCATCTCACAAAGTGTAACCACCCCTTCTTTATATCCTCTCAGTGCTAGCCATAACTCCCCACATATTCTCAATATTTTATACTATAGGTTAAGGATACCTAGTTGACACCACATTTCTACTCACGAATGGTATCCATCCTCCTATCTATCTTAGAAAGCTCTTAGAATAGAATGAGGTTGCTACTAAAAACTTTATCTGAACTCATGAAGAGTGTTCACCCCAAAAATCCCCTTAATCATAGTTACCAACTTCATTCATTCTTCATTCAAAGTGTGAGTGTGTGTGTACATGTGAACACACCTTGCACATAAGCATAATTTCATTTACATTAACTTTTATACATGCTTAGACCTTCATTCATCACATTACACACTTTAACATTCTCCACATAGTCATATTATTAATTTAGACATAATCTGTAGCATACTTCTCATGATAAGCTTAATAAGTCACATTAAAAAGAATAACGTCATAATAACATTACATCATAATATTCCTTCATGTAATCTTTGAAAATACACAAGTAGCTTCACATGAATACAATTCAAGTAAACACTGCCACCAAAGATGGACCATACCACTCAAGAACATTTCATAAATAAAGCTAAACAACATAAAAAACTTACCCTTTATCCAAAATTCCTTAACCTATAATATTATACTTAAAATTTCGTCATAATATATCCCTTAGGGCAGCAGCTAAACCTCAACATCAACCCAATGAAATCGAAGCTCAAAGACTAGAATATCATGCTCATTTAACCCATTCCTTAAGACAAAATTCATAAAAAGCTTAAACAAGTTTTTATTGATGTTTTAGCATTAAAATAACCAAATAAAATTACAAAAGTTATACATAAATCACTTAAAATATTTTCATGAAAGACCCATATTTAGAGTTAAAGATAGAAGATGTTAGGGTTGAAAACCCTTTTTGAAATCTTTTAGAAAGGACTCATTGAATGGAAGAGAGTTGAAGTATTACTACCATACCTAAAATATAATAAAACCGAATGATTTTTTGATGAAGAAAAGTCCACCCACATCCCTCCTAGTTCCTTCTGGAGTCTTAGCTCAAATGTTACTTGAGAGAGTTTGTCTTTAGAAAGAGTGTGTGAATATTTAAAGTGAGGTGTCTTGTATAGGTCTAGGACTTAAAACTAATCTAATATAACTTAAAAACCCTAAAAATATCATACTAGGGTCATAAAATACTTGGGGTGAATTCACACAACACCCAATCCATACAGCAACCTCCAGCAGCTTTTGCAGGACCACCATCGACGGACCAAAGCAACGGGGCGTCGACTCAACGATGGCCCATGCTTCTGGATGACTTTTGGTTCTGGAAAAAATGGAGGGTTGGGCTCCAAGGCTAAGTCCAAACCTACGCCCCTAGACAACGGGGCGTCGATTGACCCAAGGGGCGTCGGTTGCCTCCGTCGTTTGAGGCCGGTATTCGGGCATTATTTGTAGGTTTTTCCTAGGTGTTGAGGTCCTCTTCTAGGGCCCCTCTTGGATTCTAGGTGGGTTTGTACCTCGACCTTAAAACCTTAAATATAGTCGTCTAGGTATTAGGAACATCCCACACATATTTCAAGAAAAATGAACCCGTAAAACTAAGTTAAACACATCAAAGATACACAAGCACTTTCTAGGACACACCTTCCGCACGTCCTGGACATACTCGGATATTTGAAATCCAAACTTCACACACCTAAGAAGATCAATATAACTCATTTTAAGAAAAATATTAACTCAAGAAACATTCATGAAGCTCTAGTTCACCTTAGTTAATTGTAGGGTACTACATTTTCCCCCACTTAAAATAACATTCGTTCTCGAATGACACTATAAACCTTAAATGGCATCAAGGACTCAATTAGAAACACAAAACACATTAAGTTCACGATCAAACATTCATATTCAAGGAACCAACTAACAAGGAGCACAATTTATAATTTTCAAACACTTTGCAACATAGGCAACTTTCTATCAACTTTCAGTATTCAAAATGTGTCCTCATTGTTCATTTATAGAGGAACTAACCTATGCAACATTAAACATGCTCATAAAAATTAATTTTACACACATTGAAGTCACAATTCGTGACAATGCAATTTTTTTCAAAAATCAAAATCTTTACAATGAGCATCATTCTTAACCCAATGAAGCATGCTAGAGAGTTCAAAAATCCACATTTAAGCAATTAATCAAGAAAGAATGATCATATGAAATATAAAACCATATAAACTCATCTCATATCATATACACAACAACCATAAAGATATAATACTTATCAGGACTATCAACTCCGTGTCAGTTCTCTTTCATAACACCCATCTCATAGAGATGATTCTTCATTGGAGCACTACTGTCTACGGGAGCTTTATTGACCTCTTTCGCTCTTTCTTTATATTAGGGAAGTCCCTCATCTTTTAGCCTTTACTACCACAACCAAAAATACCTTCCATTCTGCCAAGACAATTACCCAAATGTTGCTTTCCACAAGAAGTATACCTAGTCCTGTCAAAAGTGTGGCCACCATCTTGGGATTTTTATTTGGGGCCCTATCCTTGTTCCCCGTGGAAGAATGTTGGTGAAAGACCCTCTTCTTAGATTTTTGGTGACTAGAATCATGCGACCTAGGACTCTTACCCTCTTTCCTTATCTCCCTAATTTTGCACTCCTCGCTTTGTTGTGCATACACCATGATCCTAGAAATATCCATGTCATCACGAAGAATTACCATACAACACTCTTTCTCCATCAAGCTAGACACTCCCATCAAAAATTTGTTCATCCTAGCCCTTGGGTTGGCTACCATGGTTGGGGCATAGTTAGAGGGTTGGGTGAATTTGAGAGAGTACTCTTGCACACTCATTCACCCTTGAGGAAGGTTCATGAATTCAACCGTCTTCTTCACCCTCCATTCTAGGGGAAAGAACCTATCTATGAAAGCCTCATTGAATATCTCCCAATCAACCGGACCATCTCTCAAAGGTCCTCTCATTAGCTACACCACCCTCGTCCTTCAAGTGGTTGATCTCCTCATATTCATTTCTTATAAACACAAAGAGAAGAGGTTGAGAGAGACATCTTATAAAACTCAATTCTAAGGCACGACTTTTGAAAAATGAAGAAAGTAAAACTTCTATAATCTTATAGCCTCTTTTCCATGGATGTTTCGTGACTCACACCAATGATAAAGACTCTAGTAAACGTGGCTTGTGACACTTTAGTCTCTAAACTATTTCCATAACCTTATGCTCTTATTCCAAGTATCTAACGACTCTAAAGTACCCCCTAGAAGTTGGGGAGAACCCTTGGATCGTCAAAAGGCGTACTTGACCCTTTGGGGTCTTGTACAAGCCTTTGAACTATTGTTCATTACATAAGACCTTAAAAGTAGAGCGGGATTAAAAATTTTCACGACAATTAATATAAAAGGAATTCTTTCATAAATACTAATAAAATCTCACTGTTACAAGCAAACTTAAAGACTAGACATTACATCTTAGACACACGGCCCTTTACATTTGAAGGAAAATTACAAAATAAGTCTTAAATAAGAAACAAAGAAATAGAACTATGCCCTCGAATATATTAGAAATACCTAGTCTTGAGAGTCTTTCCCAAGCTTGTCTTTAATTTCAACCTTGCTTCCAAACCTATACTTATAGAGTACATAAAAGTATGGGGTTCGTACAAATAATGTACTAAGTATGGCATAGTCAAAAACATGCATAAAGGGATATTTTATTATAAATAGAATTTTCATGATTATTAAGTAAAACATTCATGAATATAAAAGTAAAACAACATTAGAATCATCATTTAACACTTAGAGAAGTACTTCGATATTTTTTAACAAAAGGCACCATTTTACAGTAAGTTACCAAAATGTTACAGTGACCCTTTCAACATTACAGTGAATCCCTCAATTCTCCAAAATAGTGCACTCCCAAAGTGAAGCCAAGAGGAAGTGAACTCATTTTCGTAGTAGTTTCCCTAGATAAGGTTATTCTAAGACTCACCAAAATAATAGATGAAGGAAAAACCCATACATATCCTTCAATACACACCTAGGTGATCTCCGAGACTACCCCTTCTAGGATTACTCGCCTAGGGAGAACAAGCCCCCACTCAATGACAAGACATTAGAAGAACACTCAAAGCAACACAACAATACTTCCCTTTCAAAATTCCTACTTAGTGCAATGAGTAGATGGCATCCCATTCCACAACCTACCTAAGTATTGCACTCTTTTAGAAGTCTTATCTCATTCAATTCATATAACACACACCAAGATTCCGCTTTCGGAAGGTTTACCTAGTACAATGGATAGATAGCGTCCCATACCTAAACATACCCTAAATAGTACGTTCTTTTAACATACATAGTCCATACACATCGTATAACAACACACCAAGAATCACCTATTTGATGGTCGACCTAGTGCATTGGATAGATGGCATCATATTCCACCACCTACCCTAAGTAGTGCATTCTTTTAGGAGACTTAGTTCATTCATGATTTTGTAGGCGTTAGCTTAACCGACATAGGACATGAGAGATAGACATGGAATCTGGATACTACCCTTATCGGATGAGGAATACCCACTTACCTAGGATAGGGTCATTCTCTTAGCATTTACATGGCTTTCCCAATAGCTAAACCTATGCGGGCACATAAATAACGGATAATGAGATTGATGCTAAGTAGCCAATTCCCTACTAACAGTAAGTACTAATTTTAAGAGGTACATTGGAATACAACATCTCAACTTATGAAGTGTAAACACCCCTTCCTCATATCCTCTGAGTTCTAGGCATAACTTCCCATGGATTCTCAACATACTATACTATATATTAAGGATAACTACAAGATGCGACATCTTAACTCAAAAAGGGTATCCATCCTCCTACCTATCTTAGAAAGTTCTTGGAAGATAATGAGCTTTCTACTAAACACTTCATTTCAATTCACGAAGAGTGTTCACCCCAAAACTCCCCTTAATCAGAATTAATAACTTCATTCATTCACTCACTCACTCAAAGTGAGTGTGTGTGTGTACATGTGAATACATCTCGCACATAATCATCGTTTCATTTACATTAAATTCAATACATGCTTAGACATTCATTAATCACATTACACACTTTAAAATTCTCCCTTTTGTCATACAATTCATCTAGACATAATCCCTAGAATACTTCTCATAATAAGCTTCAAAAGTCATCTTATCAAGAATAAATTATAATCACCTTACTTCACATAATATACCTTCATGTCCTTTTTCAAAATATACAGGTTAGTTAACATTCATACAATTCAAGTAAACACCGCAACAAAAGTTGAACTATACCACTCAAGAGCATTTCATAAAGAAAGGTAAACAACATAACCAACTTTCCCTTTATCCAAACTTCTTTCACCTATAATATTTTACTTAGTATTTCATCAAAATATATCCCTTAGGGAAGAATCTAAACCTCAACATCAACCCAATTAAATTAAAGCTTATAACATGTTTTCAATGATTTTTTACCATTAAAGTCACCAACTAACATTACAAACATAATATTTGAATAATTTAAGACGTTTTCATGCAAGAATCATATTTAGAGTTAAACATATAAGAAGGGTTGAAAACATTTGTTGAAATCTTTGAGAAAGGAGCCCTTGAATGGAAGAAAGTTAAAAGATGGTTACCATACCTCAAATATAAGACAACCCACTGATTTTTGATGAAATAACTTCCACCCACATCCCTCCTAGTTCCTTACGGAGTCTTAGCTCCAATTGTGATTTGATAGAGTTTGTCTTTAGTAAGAGAGTTTGAATATTTGAAATGAGGGGTCTAGGCCTAGGACTTAAAACTAATCTAATATAACTTAAAACCCCAAAAATGTCATCCTAGGGTCATAAAAGAGTTGTGGTGAATTTACAAAACACCTTAATCCATAGCAGTAGTGTCCAACAACTTTTGCAAGACCACCATCGATGGAACCAAGCAACAGGGCATCGACTGAATGACGACCCGTGCTGCTGGGCGTCGTTTGTGTATGCAGTTTGAAAGATGGAGGGTTTTGCTCCAATACTAAGTCCAAACCTACGAACCTAACGAAAGGGCGTCGATTTCCTCCGTCGTTTGCGGCTGGTTTTGGGGCAGTTTTGGCAAGTTATACCTAGGTGTTTGGCCCTGTTCTGGGGCCCATCATGGGTCCTAGGTTGGGGCATACCCAGACGTTAAACCCCTAAACATAGTCGTATAGTTATTAGTAATATCCCATACAAATTTTAAGCAAAACGTAGATGTAAAACTCACTAAAACACATCAAGATGCACAAGCACTTTCTATGAAACATATTCCGAACGTCATGGACGTTCTCGGACATTTGACCCCCAAATTTAACAAAACATTAGAAACTGTTTAAGAAAATTATATAACTCATTTTAACACAAAATTAACTCAAGAAACATTCACGAAGCTCTAGTTCACCATAGTTCATTTTAGGATGTTACAACATTCCTCCTACAGAGTTTCTCCCTATGGTCAATGGACTTTCTTGAAATCTTTCCTTATGTCTTACCCGGAATTCTTCCGAGCGGGAAATGAATTTGTTATTGAATTGTTACTTGATATGAATCCCATTTCAATCACTCCTTAATGCATGGATTTTGCAGAGTTGAAAGAGTTAAAGCTCCAACTCAAATACTTATTACATAAGGGTTTTATTAAAACTAGTATTTCACCATGGGGAGCTCCAGTGTTGTTTGTTAAGAATAAGTATAGGTCCCTTATACTATGTATCAATTATCTTCAACTTAATAAGGTAACCATCAAGAAAAAGTATTCTCAATCTCGGATTGTCGTCTTGGTTGATCAACTCCAAGGGGCAATCTACTTTTACAAGATTGACATGAGGTCGGGGTATCACCAATTTAGGGTTATATGTGATGATGTACCTAAAATGGCATTTCGAACTATGTATGGTCACCATGAGTTCCTAATAATGTCCTTTTGTCTCACGAATGTCCCGACAACTTTATGGACCTTATGAATATGGTGTTCATGAATTACCATGATTCTTGTATGATTGTCTTCATTGACGACATCTTAGTATATTAGAAGAATGATCTCGAACATATGGACCATTTGAGGGTGGGATTACAAGTCCTTAAGGAAAACTACTTTTTACCAAGTATAGTAAGTGTGAGTTTTGGTTGATATAGGTGACGATTATTTGTCATATTATATCTACTCAAAGTATAAAGGTCGATCTAAAAAAAACTGAGAAGGCTAAGAATTGTCCTAGACCATTAAGGTCAACCGACAATAAAACTTTCTTGGTTTAGCCGGGTACTATAGGAGGTTTATGGATGGGTTTGCGTCCATTACTTCTACTTTGACTACCTTGAACCAAAAGATGCTAAAATTTAGTGGTCGGAGGCTTATGAAAGAAGCTTCCATATTTTGAAGGATAGTCTTACCTCTGCTGAAGTGTTGACTACACCAGAGGGTGCCAAGGGTTTTATGGTATATTGTGATGCATGCCGAGTGGGTTTTTGTTGTGTTTTTATGCATCATGGGTAGGTAGTATCCTATGAATTAAGAGAACTCAGGTGAATGAGAAGAATTATCCAACTCACAATCTTGAATTAGTAGCCGCAGTGTTTTCTTTGAAAGTATGAATACATTACTTATATGGTGTTCATGTTGATGTGTATACTGACCATAAGAGACTTCAGTATGTGTTTACTCAAAAGGAGTTAAATTTCCAACAAAAAAGATGGTAGTATTTATTGAAATATTGCTACATGTGTGTTCTCTACCAATCCTAAAAGGCTAATGTGGTTGCGGATGATCTAAGTCGTACGACCATTGGTAGTTTGTCTCATGTAGAAGAAGGGAAGAAAGACCAAGTGAAATATTTTCATCGGTTGTCTCAATTAGGTGTTCGGTTGGAAGATTTCGCAAATGGTAGTTATACAGTTCAAAATAACTCCGATTGATCATAAGTTGTTAAGGAAACATCTAAACAACATCTTAATCCATTATTGATGGAGTTAAAGAAATCGGTACTTAGCTAACTCAATGAGTCATTCTCCAAGAGGTATTGTTTGCTAAGGTACCAAGGTAGATTGTGTATACTAGATTTTTATGATTTGAGGGGAATGGTTTCGAAGAAGCTCATGGTTTCAGGTATTCTATTCATATGGGTGCTACCAAAATGTATCATGCCCTTAGAGAGGTATATCGGTGGGATGACTTGAAGAGGGACATACAAGAGTTTGTAGCTAAGTATCCAAATTGCCAACAAGTTAAAGTTGAGCATCTTATGCCTAGTATTTTAATAAAATAAATGGGTGTTCCTGCTTGGAATCGGGAGGAAATGAATATGGCTTCGTTGTTGGGTTTCTTCAAACTGGGAGACAAAATGACTCAATTTGGGTTATAGCGAATCGATTAACAAAATACGCTCACTTTATCACCTTTGATTCTTTTTATTCGGGGAGGGATTATGAAATGATGAACATTAATGAGATTGTGAGTCTCCATGGGATCCTTTTGTCCATCATATTAGATAGAGGTTCACGATTCACTTCTCATTTTTGGAGGTCTTTTCAAAAAGTGTTGGTTACTAAAGTGAAGCTTAGGACTGCTTTTTAATTCTAAATGGATTGTCAAGCGGAGTAAACTATTCAAACCCTAGAAGACATTTTAAGATATTGTGTGATAGATTACAAAGGAAATTGGGACAATCACCTATAGTTGATTAAGTTCTCCTATAATAATAGCTACCATTCAAATATTTCAATGGCACCATTTGAAGCACTCTATGTTATCGATGTAGGTCTCCAGTTTGATGGTTTAAGGTTAATGTGTCTTCACTCCGTGGTCCTGAAATAATATATGACACTTTGGAGAAGGTTAAGGTGATAAGGCATTGGTTGAAAATAGCCTATAGTCGGCAAAAATCCTATGCCGATAATAGAAGAATAGATCTTTAATTCGAAGTAGGTTATATGGTGTTTTTGATGATTTCACTTATGAAAGGTGTAATGAGATTTGACAAAAAAGGGAAGTTAAGTCCCCGTTATGTGGGTCCCTGTGAGGTTTTGCAACAAGTTGGAAAGGTTTCATATGAGTTGAGCTTACGTAGTAAACTAGCTTTGGTTCATCTCGTATTTCATGTATCCATGCTAAAGAAGTCTGTTGGTGATCATGTATCCATTTTTCCTATTGAAGGGTTAGGTTTGGATGAGAGTCTTTCCTATAAAGAGTTTTCGGTGGAAATTCTAGATCGCCAAGTTAAGAAGTTGAGGAACAAAGAGGCGTCCTTCGTAAATGTTCAATGGAGAAACCACCTAGTTCAGGGAGAAACAAGGGAGGCCGAAGCCGACATTTTTTTACCATTATCACCATCTTTTTCATAATTAATGTTAGTCATTCCTATTAATAATGAAAACAATGAATAAGTTTGAATTTTGCTTCATTTACTAAAATATGCATAATTATGGTAAAGGTTCATTCTAAAATGAGTTTTCATGTGAAAATTATTTTTCCCTTAATTTGCATTTATGTATGTTTTGTGTATTGTTGCCTTCATAAAAAGTATTGAGCATGCTAATGTGTTCAGAAGTTTTTCATATATAACTTGATGATCATGTTGAACTCGTGTTGATATTTAGAGGGTTGTTCCTGATGTTATGAAAATTGAGCTCTTATATTTGGTTAAGTTGTGTTTTTAGTTGCTATGTGTAAATGTATTTTGGTATGTTGATTTAAGTTGTGAATTACTCATATGGGATGTGACTCATCTTGATTTATGTTGTTGTATGTTGGGCTGCTAGTATTAAGTCTACTAATTTTCCTTATAAAAAGATTTTTAGTGTGTGTGAGGGACTAATGTTACTAAGGGGGAGATGATTTAACACTCGTGAAGTCGAAGACTTAATGTATATCCTCACATGGTGAAATAACACTTGTAAAACTTTTTATAGGACTAAAATAACGTATTCAATCTTGTTAAGAACTTTTAGAGTCAAAACGACAAGAAACATCCATGACGTTCGGTGAATTGTGAAATATGCACTAGTGTGCCTTGGAATGTTTAAATGACTTTTGAGAGTCGGAACTTAACGAAATTTTGTGGAAAGGTGTTAAAAATGTATTAGAGTGTGTTTAGAGTTAAAACATCTCGAAACGACTCTCTAAGGACAACTCTAGCGAACCTTGGAGAGGACCCTCCAATCTTACCCCAAAATTGTCAAATTGATAGTGTGCAACCATGAAGCCAATCAATGAGTTGTCAACTGAACAATGCTTAGTCGGTATCTTTGTTGGTTAACACTTATACATTTTCCAAAATGTTTAGAAATAAGAGTCTTGGAATCAAATGATGGTTTGCCAGTACAGTGTCGTCGTTTAATCAATGCCCCGTCGATAGGCAACCGTTGTTTGAGGGGTCTGTTCATTCTTAAGTTTTCTTAGTAAGTTACTTAATTAGTTAGTTTTTTTGTTAATTAAATAGGAGTTAGGGGAAGGTTAAGAACGTGAAATAAGTGAGTATATAAGACGTAACCCTCATTAAACATACCTAACACTCCTCAATTCCCAAACTCAAATCTCTCCACCTTCTCTCTACTTTCCCTCTGTTTCTCCAAAGAACACAATTGAAGACCAAGGCTCAAGATCATTAGGGCTTCAAGATTTCAAATTTATTTCCATATTTATTCAAGGATCGTTAAGATATGGAAGCTTTTCACTCTTGGGTGCTCTTTCCCCAAGAGGTTCCTTCAAATTTATTTCAAAAGATGTCAAAAACATGGGTTCCTTTCAAATTTCGTAATTTTTCTTTCAATTGGATTTAATGTTGATTTCCTTTGATTATTAATGATCGAATATTATTGTATATGGGTTGATTGTTGTAGTTCTTATTCATTGTCATAGTTTGATGATAGAATCTATGAATATGACCCATTAGCTTAACCTTAGTTATAAATTGGTCTTGTAGATTATTAGGGTTGTTAATATTTGTTATGTTATTTTTTAAATCACTATATTATAATGATGATGAGTGAGTTATTGGAAAATTTTGATGAATTGAGGCCGAGATTCTTGATGAAGATCATGGAGGCTATTTGGTAAGACATTGTGATCTTGAACTCTTTATTTCAATAATAATGGATTATATTTGATGATGATATGGTGCAATTGAAGTATTATATGTGATCAAATTAATAATATATGATATGAGGACTGTAATGTCATGATATTATTATGCTGAATTTTACATCATTGTGAGGCTGCAATAATGAGAGTTTGAAGATGGTTTCTCTAGTGTGCCTAAGATGATAAGATAATGATATGTTGATCTCAATAATGATGGTTTGTGATGAAAGGAAGTTCTCATCCTATGCCTAATGAACGAAATGATATTCTATACAAGGGGGATAGTCTCCTATTCCATATATTAAGCTATGATTATTCAAGAATGTGTTAATTGCATTTCAAAAAGGGACTTTAGCTTAGCACCGAGTGAACTTGACAATGAGAGGTGTTGACTCCCTATAGAAGGTATATTTACCAAACATTCTCATGAGAGAAGGGATCATATTTCTAATGGGCATGTAGAGAGTTTAAGACATATCCATTAGTTACTTAACTATGTTGCCTCCATTGGAATACTAACTAGTGGATCCACCTAGAATGTTATGTTCATTATTTTGTCCTTTCTCGGCAAGTAGACCACCTACTCTCGGTTTTGGGTTTCATGACACTAGATTCCATGTTTAGCTCATATGGTCTATTGTTATTAAAGGCGATTATTCCTGAAAGTGACATTGAAGAATAAAGTGAACACTTACTAAGGTGACTTCATGGATTCTTCTTAGTATAGGTAGGGGTATGAGACTCTACCTACACATCGCACTGGTTTTAACTGAGGGAAGTCCTAGGAGGTTGTTTCTATGATCTTATAAAGTAAATGATATGCATATGTTGACTTTACATGTTGATGATCCTATATGATGTTTGTTTTACTTATGAACATGTTATAGGTCTATATTGCTATATATGATGATGACTACTCATGATGCTATTTTATATAAAGTTAGGCATTACATATGATCTCTTCCTTTTTTTCTTGACTATGTGGGGTTATGAGACTTCAGATAGGCATTACACTTGGAGGCTTGGGAAGGGGTTGTGAGTAAGGTTCTTGTATGATGTGATGATATGAAGTCTTGTACATACTTTGTTGTTATGACTTAATGTTGGAGTTTATTTGTTTATTTAATCTGGATGTATTACTATTCATGTTGATATGACCTTATTTTGATATTATCTACGTGACTTGACTTTATTGATGATGTTGCTCTTGTATTACATATGAACTTGTCTTAATGAATATGTTATGGTGGATTTTTATGTGTTCTTATTGTGCATTAAGGCTTCAAAAGTTAATTAACATGACATTGAACAAAATATCCCTTTAAACATGATTTCAAAGATTATATGTGCATATGTTTCCATACTTAGTACAAGTGAATGTACTAACCCATATTCTTTCCCTTTTTTCAAACAGTGTAGGTTCGGTCCCTTGAGGTATGAAGGCCTATTGCAAGGATACTTGGACATCTTTCCTATGTTTATTAATGAGTCCTCAATGTTCAAGGATTGTGTTTTCTATCTAGCCTAGTAAGATTTTCTATAGTCTAAAGACATTCTTTTCTTTTCGAATGTTCAAGATGTTATTGTAAACCCTATGTAATGATTATAGATTTGAATGAGGGTTATGCTCAAATGTTCTACTTTATTTAGATGGTTTAATGTCAGATGGTATTGTTATACTAAATCCTTATATGTTGATTATGTTGTCTAAACGAGAAGCCTATGTAAGATTCCTATACAAAAATTCCAAGTAAAATCCATTAGTAGTATGTGAGAGGTCTATGTAAACCTCCACATATGAATGTTAAGACGAATGCTAAAAGACTAGTCTTCGCCCTATCCGAGGAAGAAGATGTCGGTTAGCTCTAGGGGGTGCTCCCTGGTCATGAAATGCAACGTGGTAAGGTGATAGCATTTACCTCTAGACAACTCAAGGTGAATAAGAAGAACTATCAAAGTCATGATCTTTAATTAGAGGCCATAGTGTTTTCCTTGAAAATATGGAGGTATTATTTGTATGGTGTTCATTTTGATGTATTCACCGACCATAAGAGCCTTCAATATGTGGTCAATTAAAAAGAGTTGAATATCTGAGAAAGAAAGTGGTTGGAACTTTTGAAGGATTATGACATGAGTGTGCTCTACCACCCCAACAAGTCCAATGTGGTTGCAGATGCTCAAAGTCAAATGTCAATGGGTAGTGTAACCCATGTTCCCGACGATAAGAAATATGTAGTGAAAGAATACATAGATTTGGTCGGTTGGGCATTTAGTTTGAAGATTCTCCAAAAAGAGGGTCTATAGTTTGTCATAATTTTGAATAATGTTTTGTTATGGAGGAGAAGTCTAAGCAACACCTTGATCCTATATTAATGGAATAAAAGGAATCGGTACTTAGTAATTTCAAATTAGCGTTCTCTTGAGTGGGGGATGAGGTACTTAGCTACCTAGGTAGATTGTGTGTACTGGATGTTGATGGTCTAAGAAGAAAATTTTTGAAAGAAGCTTAGGGTTCCCGATATTCCATTCATCCGGGTGCCACTAAAATCTATCGTGATCTACAAGAGGTCTATTGGTGGAATGGGTTGATGAAAGATATAGCGGAGTTTGTCACAAAACTTCCTAATTGTCAACAAGTCAAGTCCGAACATCAAAGATCGGAAGGGTTAACTCAAGTGATGAATGTCCCTACTTCGAAATAATAAGATATCAGTATTTAATTCGTTGCAGTTTTGCTCCGTACGCAGACGCAAAATGATTCCATATGGGTTATTGTTGATAGGTTGAAAAAATTTACCCATCTTCTCCCCGTCAAATATACATATTCAGCATAGAAATATTCTAGGTTGTACCTTTATCAGATTTTGAGTTTGCATGGGATTCCATTATCTATGATCACGGATAGAGGTTCCCAATTAACTTAAATTTTTGAGGTCTTTCCAAAAGGGGCTAGGTACTCACGTGAAACTTAGTACCGCTTTAACCATCCAACGGATGGCCAAACATAACGCACCATCAAAACTAGTAGAAGATATGTTTAGAGCATGTGCTATTGACTTCAAGGTTAATTGGGATGACTATCATCCATTGAAATAATTCTCTTACAATAATAACTACCATTCGACTATATCTATTGCACCATTTGAAGCACACTATAGTAGGAGGTTTCGGCCCCCGGCTGGGTCGTTTGAGGTTAGTGACTTTGAAGTCCTTGGTCCCGTGATAGTCTATGAGGCCATTAAATTTTTTTGGATCATAAGGGAAAGGGTTAAAACTTCCTTTAGTCGGAACAAATCATATGCCGAAAATAGAAGATGAGTCCTTATGTTTGAAATAGGTGATTGGGTCTATTTGAAGATATCACCCATGAAAGGGGTGATAAAGTTTGTAAATAAGGGGAAACTTAGTCCCCGATATGTGGTCCCTTGTGATATACTGATGAGGGTCGGGTAAGTTGCTTATTATTTGAAATTACCAAGTGAATTGTCCCTGGTTCATCCGGTATTTCATGTCTCTATGTTCAAGAAATTTATAGGTGACCTGGTGTCTATTCTCTCGATAAAATTGTTAGGGGTCAATGCGTCCCTTTATTATGAAGAGGTTCCGGTTGAGATCCTAGATTGTCGAGTACAGAAATTAATGAATAAAGAGGTGACCTCTATAAAAATCCTATGGTGAAACCATCTTGTTGAGGGTAAAACATGGGAGATCGAGGCCGATATGAATTACCTTATCCTCATATTTTTCCTCTTAATCCTAGCCAAAGTTGAGGTTAGTAGTCTACCTTAAGAGAAAAACTATGAATAATGTTGACATAGCTTATTTTTCTAGCATGTGCATATCTTTGAAGGTTCATGCTTAACTTGAATTTTCATGAAATCTGTTCTCATGATTAACTAGTACATCTATGTAACATGCTATTATCTCTTCATGAGAGAGTTGTAGTAAACATGTTTGATATTGTTTTGAGAAGAAAATAATTGCATGTGAATTCCTTTATGTTCAGTTTAATCTCGTATTGAACTTGAGAAGGTAGTTCCCCATTATGTGGTAATGAAATAGTGAGCTCTTGTATGTGGTGATTTTTAATTTAGTTTCTATGTGCCATTCGGGGACAAATGTTCTAAGGAGGGATAATGTAACACCGGAAAAGTCCTATGACTTCGACTAGATTATCACCTATTAAATAATGATAAAAATTATATTTACATACCTAAACTAATGTAATTAACTTGGTTTAAATGTATTGGATCCTAGACGTCAAAGGACGATGTTTATGTCTGAAAACTACCGAAATTGAACTAGTAGACATCCTTATTTTGTGAATGTTCGGGAGTGTCATACAAAGTTTAAAACTTATTAAAATACTTTAAACAGATAAAGTAATGTTTATAGGGTCAAAACATCCAATTACTACCCCCAAGGACCCCCCAAAGAGTCTTCGAAGAGGACTCACGCATTGGCAACGAGACTGGAAAGGAAACATGCAAGATATGATGGTGGTGGCGCGTCACGCAGCCCACACTAAAAATTAAAAAAGGTCCTTGATGCGGGTCTGTCACGAACCATTCTGCCTCAAGTCGGATTCTAGAAACAATGATTTGGAGGTGCCCCCACGACGCGGAGCCATGTGCTAGATTTGATCGCGTCGTTTTGAGTCAAATGACTTCAAAAAAAGACCTAATGAAGTAAGGGCATTTTTGTAATTTTAGGTCATTTTTAATTCATTGTTTCCCTCCAAAATCAATTCCCCAACTGAAACCAAAATCACTCTGACTTCTCTCTTCTTTCTCTCACTACTCCATAGGTCCCCATTGAAGAAGAAGACCAAGCTTTCTCTAGGGATTCAATATCAATAATTACCTCATAATTATTCAAGGATAATCAAGGTATTGAATTTATTCACTTTTGGGATCCGTTTCAACAAGAGGTTCCTCGAAATTTTGATTTCAATATTCTTCAAAAACCTTGTTTTCATCAAATTTCGTGGGACATTTTTCTAAATTAAATTTTTTAGTCTTAATTCGATAATTTTTTATGAATTATGTATATTTATGTGTGTTTTAATGTATACCCTAAATCTTTGACCTAAATCTCTACAAACACCCTTGAATCCTCTTTTTCTCCTAACCGTAACTTGTGATCTAGGTTGAGTTGTGATTGAGGAAGATATAATTGAATGTGTTATTAAATAATTAACTATGATATGATGATGATAATTGTATTGTTGGATGAATATTATGGAATCAGGGGTGAAATCTTGAAGGTGTTTCTTGGAGGCTAATGGTAAGACTTTGAAGATCATGAATACTTTACTTCAATTATGTTGGTCTATTCTTGACGTTGTTGTTCAATTGTTGTGTGATATTAATGATTTAATGTAATTCTTTTACACCTTATCTCTATGATTATGATATGATGATATCACTAAATGTTGGGTTGTGATGTAAGAAAGTTCTCATTCTAAACCTAAGAGTTATAATCACGATTATACAAAGGGTTAGTCCCTAAGGACTATATTGTAAGATAATGTAAAGGATGATATAAAGATATTTCACAAAGGGAATTTTGCTTAGCACCGAGAGAACTAGAAAGTGAGAAGTTTTCTTTCTCAAGAGAGAAGGTAGGTACACCATTGTTCTCATGAGATGGAGACTACAATTCTAATGTGCATAAAGAGGGTTTCCAATACAAATATCCTAGTTACTTAACTATGTTCCCCATTAGGAATACTAGCTAGTACATCCACCTAGATTCTATGATTATGTAGGGTTCTACCTAGGCAAGTAGAACAACTTCTTTCGGTGTGGTTTTTCATAAAACCAAAATTACATGTTTAGCTCACATTGTATATCATCGGTTTTGGAAAATGTTCCCAAAAGTTAAATGAATGAATGAAATTAATAAGGACACTAACTAGGATTAATTAAAGAGTACTACTTAGTGTAGGTATGGGACTTTACCTATGCATTGCACAAATTTGCCTTGAACGGAGTCCAAGGAGGAGTTCTTATGTATTTATGATTGAATGATATGTATGTTGTTGGTTCTATATAATTTTGATCTTATATGATGTTGGTTCCAATGATGTCACATGATGTTGGCCTACATTTCTATATATGATGTTTTCTACACTTGTTATGATGTGGTATGAGGTAAAGGCATTGCTTATTGTCTCTTTACTAGTTTACTTGTTTTATATGCGGTTACAGGGCTTCACATGAGCATCACACTAGTTGGCTCGGATTGGGATTGTGAGTAAGGGTCTCGTATGTTTTGATGATATGAACTCTAAAACATGAAATGTTGATATGGATTATTATGATATTATTAGAGTATATGGAAATGAACATTTATCAATATGGTTGTGATCATTTGACTTGTATATGCTCATTTGTGTGCATTAAGTCTTTCAAAGTACTTACCATGCTTTTCAACAATTGTTTGTTTTAGCATGTTTCTAAGGATTTTACTTGCATGTGTTTCCATACTTAGTATATGTGGTTTGTAAAAATTCATATTTTCTTCTATTTCTAAAATAATGAAGGTTTGGGAAATTGAAGAGCTTCAAGTCCATTTTTAACGAGACTTTGATAGTTTCCAAGTAATTAGTGAGTCCTCAAGTTCAAGAATGAAACCCATTAGTCTAGTTCTAGCTATTTGGGTTCATCTAAGACAATAATCATTTCTTATCTTTTGAGACATTGTTGTAACTTCTATATGAGACATATTCTAATAGTCTAAGGACTATGTCCCAAATATTGTATTTCTATAATAAATAGTTATGTGTGAGACAATAATAGACTATGTTGAGAAATGAGAAGTCCAAGTAAACTTTATAAGTAAAGTTTGAATTATTCCGCATTTTCTCTACCTATGATATGCAATGATGTATTCGAAGGGCTAGTCTGAGACTTCTTTGAGGACAAAGACACATTTTACGTCTAGGGTGTGGTCCCTTGTCGTGACATTTATCTCCATAGTACTTTACTTTCTCATCACAGGTCACTTGTAAATCATCTGTTCATATGGTTACTTGTCCTCCTCACCTAGCGTTGGGGTGTGACAAAACTTGTGTCAGAGTTGTTCATCATAGGGAGTCTTCAAAGTCGTGTCTAGTAGATCCTTGCTTATGACTGTATTGCGCACCATATTCATATTTAGGAGGTTTCTTGGACATTTGGAAAATGTTATGTGTCTTCATAAGACAGATCGTGGTATAGAGCGAAGTTAAGAAGTCACTTTCCAATTGTCCTGATCATGTTATCCATATTATACTTGCTATGATTAAAGTTAACGATAGGTAAAGTGTCAACATGTAACATACATAAAGGGATCTTAAGTTACAGGAATTTAAAATAGATTTATCTCACTTTATTTGACCATCTCACTGCACATGGTATGCAAAGGCTTTTACATTATTTACATCTAAAGTTCCATTTCTACAATTTTTATCAGATTGTTTCAATTGAGAAAGATATAGTATATTCTTACAAAAAATGTTTGGTTACCTAGGTACATATATGAGTTGTAGCATTTCTAGACACATATTCTTAGGAGGATGTAACCAACTTTTGAGTTCTTTATTTCCTCCATACGTTTAAGATCTATTACTATAGAGGAACTTGTTCTTAGTCTGTGTATACATAGAATTTCTAGCAGTACAGATGTTCTCGAAATTTATGTTGTTGAACTAGATTCCTTTAATTGGAAGAAATTAGTGTCATAATTTGATAGGTTGATGTATCTATGCAATAGAGATGCCCCAAATTAGTTGAAAGGCCAAAATTCTTACCATATATCATCCCGAAGTTGTTAATATTTGGTTTTTTATGGTATGTGCCAACAACACCGAATAAGTACTAATCAAGTTGTATTCTTTTCATGGTTATAAAACTTAGTGATAAGTGTGCCAAATTTTGCAAATTATATATATATGCTAGTTCCTATTATTATCTATGTGTTGTCTATAGAGAACGTTATGTTAATAAAGGGTTAGGTTAACAAATGGAAATTGATTGATTAGACCTCGGTTGTGATTCGTCATGTTGTACATAGTGGGATTAGAGTACTTGAAGCTACTAGTCTTGATTAAATGGTACTTCTTGGATAAGAAGCATGTGAGAATCGATGTTGAATTACATGGGCCAAATATGTACGTATAGCTTCTAGTTAGAAAGAGATTCGATATACAAACATTGGAGTAGGGGTTATATGAGGATGCTATAAGGAGTAAGATATGTGGTTATGAAAGGGTGATTGTTAAGTGTATGATTCAAGAAAGTGGTATCAACTATTAGACCTTTATGAGTTATAATGGCACACATGGGAACAACTTCTTTAACCTTTGTTCGATAGAGAAGGCAATTTAGTATTGATTCATGTCTTGATATTTGGTCTTAATAGAAACGAGAAAAACTACATGAATAAAAAGCTGACCTAGATAAAATATACATGGGCCTAGTTCATCCACATCATTAGTGGAAAAGTGAAGTAGAGATTTATACACATGTATAGACCTCCATCAAATTTAATTGATCTACTATAGAACTAATGTAATATGTGCATGCAATAATTCGTCCATTATAGTCTAGTTAAGGGAGTGAAAACATTAGTACATGCTAGTTGTTCTTATTTGCTATCTTGCATGGGAAAAAAGTTGGAGCACCCTCACTTGTTAGAAGAAAAAAAATAGGAAATCCGTTAGTATTGCTAGACCAATCTATTTAAGCCAAAAGTGGCTAGCTCTAAGACGTTATGAATCATGATATAACTTTATAAGTACCTGAAATATACATGTTACTTGAGTTCATGCTTTGTGGTGCGTTCATGATTTACTATTTATTTTCTATTATGAAGTTCAAAATTCACCATACTTTGTCTATAATGTAACATAAGCTAATAATGAAGCCAAAGTTGACCTCGTCCTCTTACTACAAAATATGATGTATTGAGGTATTTTCTATCTCTATCTTAACTATAGTATTTATATCGACCTAGAAGGAAGCCAATTTCCAATCGAAGAATACCTATTAAAACTCTTAGGATATTGAAGAGAATAAGTGGTGAAAATGATTGTATGTTTTTTAAGGAGAATTAGGAATACTAGAAGAATTATCCCACTAGTGACATAACACTTAAGATAGGATATCTTGTAATTCTGAAATATGATTCGTTATGTAACTATACATGTTGCGTGTTCTATACTTATCTATTTCTATGTCATTTTCCCTTTGTGGATTACTTTCTCACAGGTTACCTAATGTCATTGAATGCTTGCATATAAGTCTTGTTCTTTATTAAGCACCCTTGTTTATTTCTAAATGTTTCTGTAGCACCTTTTCCTTAAATTTAATTTCTTACACTAATACGTTCCTAACATTACATTTCCATATTGTGTGTGTACAATAAGATAATTGATCATATGAACATTTTTATATATTTTGCATGCCTCGTAGCCTACTTGCTTAAACATTACGAACCTTGTAGATTTTTTGGCCATATGTCATAGAGGTCAGTTGCTCATATTTCATGTATACTCATTGACATGCTAGTCCACCTTTCAATGCAATATAAAACACTTCATCAATGTAATTTTTGTTATGTAGTTCATTTTGTTTATGTCCATATCTTTTACATTCTACTTTCTTGCATATTATATTTCTTACCTTTAGTACTCATGCATCATGTGCTCACCTTTTCATTTCCTAGATTCCTCATAATAGTTCATTCTTCACGCCCTACAGTAAAGTTCATATGCGCTTGTATACCACATATTTTTATACCTTAATGCATGTGTATCATGCACTCCCTTTTGGGATAGTTCGCAGGCATGTTTCATACCCAATATGACTTATTTATCCATATACTATGCCCCTCTATTTTTATTGACTTGATTTTTAACAATTTCAGATAACGTTTTCTTGTATCATTATGTACTAAAAAGTTTGACATGTAAAGGCTAGAAAAATATATGTAAATTTTATAACATCCATCGATAAATACCCTAGCATATTACCTTATTGGAAGGTGCGGCATCAAACATTAGAGATATTATTAACAGTTATGCATTCGTATAAGATTCACCATTGAAAAATGTCATAAGATCAAAGAGAAGGGAAAGTAGAGCCCCGATATATAGAGCATGTGATTTTATATGTCAGTTCTATAAAAATATTGGGAGATACTATAGTATTTCTTAACTGGTAAGGCCTGGAAGCTAAGCACGAAAGGTGTAAGATCCATTGAAGTATTGTGGAAGGATTAGAATATAACTGAGGAATAGAATATAGTAGAGATCCTAAATACCCCTCATTCTAAACATCTACATATCAATATGAGATCATGTTGTCCCTTTACCTACTCATAAATCCTTCTAGAATTTGTTCATTGAATACATTATTTTCATGTTTTGTGCTTAGATATATTAAAGTCCTTATTTTTATGGGTTCTACTTGTGTATCTTCATTTAATTTTCATGGTCCAGAAAATTGTTTAATTTGTCATATTACTATTTCATGACTAATATCTATTGAGAATTCATACTAGACTTGTCTATGCCTGTTTTAGGTTAGTCCATGGATTATGGATAGTCCTATTTACAATGGGAACTGTCATAAATCTCTATATGAAATTCCCAGGTTAACTAAGCTACAAGCTTCACCTATCAATCAAGGACGAATGATCATAAGTGTAACACTCTGGAAGTCTATAACCTTAGTTAGAGCCTCAAATGATGAAACAAGACTTGTAACATTATTTACACGCCTAAAATAACATGTTTAAAACATTTAGGAAGTTTTGTTTAAAACATTTAGGAAGCTTTAGATTCAAAACATTAAGAAAAATCCATGACGTCCGATGAATTGTCAAAATATGAACTAATGTGCTTTGGTATGTTTCATGGGGATTTAACAATCGGAATTTAAAGAAACTTAGTAAAAGGGTGTTAAACATATGGAGAAGCATTTTTATTGTCGAAACATCTTGATAGGACTCCTCATCGACTACCTTGACCCCAAAAGTGTCAACTTGACAATGTTCATCCAGGAAGCCAATCGAAGAGTCGTCGATGACGTCATTTTCCAAAATGGCCAAAAATAATAGCCTATAAATAAAACAAAGACTTTCCATTACAGTGCCGTTATTTTATCGACGCCCCGTCAACGGGCAACCATCGTTCGAGGGTCGACTTTCACTTCCAAGTCTATTAGTGAGTGACTTAATTAGTTATTCATTTAGTTGGTTAATTAAGGATTAACAGTAGGGTTAATTAAGTTTGTTGAGGGACTATATTAAGTCTTAATCTTTTTTAAATTAACCTAACATCACACAATTCCCAAACCAAAATTCTCTTTAACTTCTATCTTCTTTCACTCTCTATTGCAAGACCCCGTTGAAGAAACACTTAAAGCTTGAGTAGTAATTCAAAACTTATACATCAAACACTAAGGAATCCTAAGGTATGAAAGCTGTTCACTCTTGGAATCTCTTTCTCCAAGAGTCTTTTCAAAATTTATTTCAAAAACATGTCAAAAACATGAATTTCATTCTAATTACGAAATTGATCTTTAAAATTGAGTTGATATTTGTTTATTTTGATTATTAGAAATTTATTATGATTATATGTTGATTAATTGTTGTAACTCTATGATAGAATCTATGAATTGAATCCTTTACCCTAACCTTAGTTATAAATTGGACTTATAGATGATTAGGATTGTTGGAGTTTTTTTTTTTTATTTATTATATTATGATGATGGTGAGTGGAATAGTGTATAATTATGATGGATTGAGGATGATATTATTGATAATGTTCATGGAGGCTGTTTGGTAAGACTTTGTAATCTTGAACTCTTTACTTTAATAACGATGGATAATAATTGGTGGTGATGTTGAGAAATTGAAGTAATATATGTGATGGGATTAAAAAGATGATTACATGATGATTATGATGAATGTCTTGACTATATGAATTGTGAGATTATGTTAAGGTTATGTTGATAGAAGGTTGAATGTGAACCACTTGTGTGACTTAATATGATATGATTATGATAGGTTGATCTCACAAATGAAGGGTTGTTATGAATGAAAATTCTCATGGAATACCTAATGACCTAAGGACATGATTTACAATGGGTTGGTCGCCTATGACCTATACTAAGTTATGCTGACTAAACATGGCTTAAAGTCATTTCAAAAAGGTACTTCAACTTAGCACCGAGTGAACTTGACAATGAGAGGTGTTGACTCCCCATCGAAGGTAAATTGACTAAACATTCTCATGAGATGAGGGCTCCAATTGTTAACGAGCATGTAGAGGGTTCAAGAGGAATACTATCTAGTGGATCCACCTAGAATGCTATATTCATGTTTTGATCCTAACTTGACAAGTAGACTACCTTCATTCGTTGATGGGTATTATGACACTGGATTCCATGTTTAGCTCACATGGTCTATGTTGGTTAAGCTAATTGTTCCCTAAAGTAAAATAAAAGTAATGAAGTGAGAACTAACTACGGTGACATAAGGAATTCTACTTAGTATGGGTAGGGGTATGGAACTCGACTTATACATACAACAGTTTGACCTTGAGAAACTCGTCGGAGGTCGTTATTATGTACTTATTATATGTATCAATTCTATATCATGACTTTACATCTTGATGATCCTATATGATATTATTTTCAATGATAAACATTCTATTGGTCTATGTTGATGTACACGATTATGAACATGCATGATATGAAGATCTATGAAATGTTGATATGATTATGATTATTTACTTGGTTAACTTTGACTATGTGGGGTTATGGGGCTTAATATAGGCATTGAACTTGTAGGGTTGGGAAGGGGTTGCGAGTAACATTCTTATATGTTGTGCGAACTTTTGATCTCTAGTATATGAATTGATGTTGTGACATGATGTTTGAGTTATTATGCTTATATTATATTCATATGATAACATTCATGTTGATATAACTTATGTTGATAATATCAATGCTGACTTGAATTTTTGATGGTATTGGTCGTACGTTAAATATGAACTTGACTTCAGTAATGTTATGTCTATTAGCTTGTATATGTGATTGATTGTGCATAAAGGCATTTGAAAGTGACTCTGCATAGTTTTGAAAAAATTGTCCGTCTAAGCATGTTTTCAATGTTTTATGTGCATATGTTTCCATACTTTGTACATGTGGTTGTACTAACCCATATTATTTCCTTCTTTACCAAACAATGTATGTTCGGGCCGTTCAAGTTTCAAGTACTCTTGCAAGAAAACTTGGACTTTTCCCTATGTTTTTGTAGGTCTTCTAGTTCGAAGATGGTGACACGTATTCTATCTTAGTAGTACTGCTATAGTCTAGAGATATTCATTTCATTCCTATCGTTGAAGATATTATTGTAACCCCTATGCGGCAATTATGACTTTGTATATGGTCTATGTCCGAATGTTCTACTTCATTTTACATGGTTTATTGTGATATTGCATTATTAGAATAAATCCTTATATGTTGGTGATATTGTCTAAACGAGAATCCTATGTAAGCTTCCTATACGAGAAGACTAAGTATACTCTAAATGTACTATGTGAGAGGTCTATGCATACCTCAATATTTAAAAAGTTTTAATATTTCCGCATTTTAACCTATGATATGTTATGAAGAATACTAAGAGACTTCTATAAGTCCTCTCCAAGGACGATGATACCAGTTACGTCTAGGGGGTTCTCCCCGGTTATGACAAACATGGTATCAGGGCATGAGGTTAAAGTAATATTATAATTGATGTCTCACTAAAACACGTCTATGTAGAGTATTTTTCATTGGTATGAAGGGGTTCTCACTTATGAATGCGGGGCTATGTGACGCTTAGGAATTCTCACTTAGTGGTAATCTCAAAAGTCATGCCTCGAGAGTTTAAACTCTATGTGTCCTTTTTTCTTCTAATCATTTCCTTGTGGATAAAGGAGATTACTATGAGACCGGCAGCCGCAAAGAGAGTGGAGGAAGATTGGGTTGATGCGGGAGTTCCTCCCCAAAGAAACCAATCTCCTCCACAGGACCAAGCCTGTTCATTCCTCCACCCATGACGGATGGAGAGATAAGATCGGCATTTGTGACATCTTCTCAAGCTATGGCTAACAAGAGGTATGTAATCAAGCTCATTCCATGAAGTCTCAAGAATATTGAGACGCTGGACCTCGTGTGCAATAAAATGCAATTATTATGGCTTCTCGCTTAAGGGAATTCACAAGGATGAACCCTCCTTTGTTCATTGGATCTAAGGTGAATGAAGATCTCCAAGACATTCTTTATAAGGTCTTGAAGATCCTCTATGATATGAGAGTAAGTTCAAATGAGAAGGCTGAGCTAGACTCCTATCAACTTAAGGATGTGACTTAAACTTGGTATACCAAATGGAGTGATAATAGGGCTTTGAGAGTGGGTCCTATAACTTTGGAAGTGTTTTGAAGGGGTTTCGTCGATAGGTTCTTTGCAAGGGAGAAAAGGGAGTCAAAGGTGAAAAAATTCATGAACCTTCGATGAGGAGTTATGAGTGTGCAACAGTAATCCTCCAAGTTCACTAAATCGTCCATGTATATGCTCTTTCCGTTGTATCTAACCCTAAGGATGAGATGAGTCGCTTTGTAACGGGAGTGTTGGATGACCTAGTTGAAGAGTCTCGTTTAGAATTGCTATATGATAATATGGATATCTCTCATTTGATGGTTCATGCTCAAAAAGTTAAGGAGAATGGACTCAAGAGGAAGATAGGGAGTTTAAGAGGGCCAAGACATATGAGGGAGGTGCTCCCAAGGGTAAGCTTGAAATTCAAGACAAGCCAATGTTGAGGAAGATGGTCTCCAACCAATTTCCTTCAAATTTCCCTAACGCTAACAAGGATTGGTGTCTAACCCTAAGTCCAAAAAGAGAAGAAGTTGAAATTCACTTAGCGATGAAACTTTTTGTGCATAGTGTGGTAAGAAGCATAGGGGTGAATGCTTCGTGGGAACGGGAAATTGCTTGGTTGTGGAAAAGAGGGCCATAAGTTTAGGGATTGTCCTAAAGTGAGGAGTCAAGAGAAGGGGAGTGTTAAATCTCAAGCAAGTGGCCCTACTTCTGATGATCCAACGAGGAACAACTTTTAATCTCTACCCTCTAGGGGTGAGCAACATAAATCTACCTATGTGGTCACTGGTATGTTAGAAATCTTCTCTATTGATGTTTATGCTTTACGAGATCTCTGTGCTACTTTATCATTTTTAACTTCTCTAATATCTATAAAGTTTAATATTCTATGCTATTTTACTAAACCATTTTTGGTTACAACCTCAGTGGGTGACTCCGTTGTGGATAGAATAGTGTTTAGGAGTTGTACTATACGTTTGTCCAATAGAGTTACATGGGTGGACTTGGCAGAGCTTGATATGGTTGATTTTGTTGTCATTTTGGGATTAGAGTGGTTGCATTCTTGTTTTGCTTCCATAGATTGTCGAACAAGAGTGGTTAAGTTCAATTTTCCTAATGAACCCGTCTTAAAGAGGAAGGGAGGTAACTCAATTCCTATATGTTGTATCATTTCTTTCCAAAAGCTTGTAAAAATGATCTCCAAGGGGTTTATTCATCATATTGTAAGATTCAATGATCTTGAGTCCAAAATTCCTCCAATAGAGTCGGTCCCCATAGTGAAGGACTTTTTGGATGTCTTTCTCGATGACTATCCAGAGTTCCTCCCGAGAAGGAAATAAACTTTGGTATTGACTTATTATCGAATACGAATCCTATTTCAATCCCTCCTTACTGGATTACTCCAGTGGCTTTGAAAGAGCTAAAGATTCAACTAAAGGACATATTTAGACAAGTTTTTTTTTCAAACTAGTATCTTCCCATGGGGAGATCCAGTGTTGTTTGTTAAGAAGAAGGATGTTTCCTTTAGGACATACATTGCTTTATCGTCAACTCAATAAAGTCACCATTAAGAACAAGTATCATTTCCTTCAGATTGATGACTCGTTTGATACACTCCAAGGGGGAAGATACTTTTCTAAGATTGATTTGAGGTCAGGATATCGCCAACTTAGGGTGAGAGGTGAGGATGTACCTAAACCGAATTTCAGAACTATGTATGAGGACTATAAGATCCTAGTGAAGTTTGTTGGTCTCACGAAGGCCCCCATGGCGTTAATGAACCTTATGAATAGAGTGTTCCATAATTACCTAGATTCCTTTGTGATTGTATTTATTGATCAACATCTTGGTATATTTGAAGAATGAGGGTGAACATATGGACCATTTGAGGGTGGTATTTTAAGACTTTCAGAAATACTAACTATTTTCCATGTTTAGTAAATGTGAGTTTTTGTTGAGATCGGTGGAGTTTCTTGGTCCTATTATCTGAAGTGAGGGTATAGATGTTAATCTAAAGAAAAATGAGGTGGCTAGAAATTGGCCTAGACCATTGACTCTAATTGATATTAGAAGTTTCTTGTGTTTAGCCAAGTACTATAGGCAGTTTACGGGTGGTTTTGCGCCAATTGCTTCTCCTTTTACTACCTAGACCCTAAAGAGTAGTAAGTTTGAGTGCTTGGAGGCATGTGAAAGGAGCTTCCAAATTTTTAAAGATGGGGTTAACTCTGTTCTGGTGTTTACTTTATTGGAGGGTACTAATTGTTTTTTGGTATATTATGACACTTCCCGTGTGGGTTTAAGTTGTGTCCTTATGAAACATGGAAAGGTTGTAGCCTATGCCTTTAGTAAACTCAAAGTGCATGAGAATAACTATACAACTCATGATCTTCTAATAGCATTCGTGTAGTTTGCTTTAAAAATATAGAGGCATTACTTGTATGGTTTTAATCTTGATGTATATACCAACCATTAGATTCTTGAATATGTGTTCACTCAAAAGGAGTTAAATCTGTGGCAAAAAAGATGATTGGAATTATTGAAAGATTACGACATAAGTGTTCTCGACCACCCCGACAAGGACAATGTTGTTGCCAATTCTCTAAGTCGTATGGTCATGGGTACTGTGTCTAACGTAAAAGAAGGTAAGAAGACCTAGTGAAAGATAATTATAGGTTGGTTCGATTGGGAGTTCAGATGGATGATTCCCCAAACAGTGGTTTTATGATTCAAAATAACTCTGAGTCATCATTAGTAGTTGAGGTAAAGTCTAAGCAACATATTGATCCGCTTTTGATGGAGCAAGTGCTATTAGTTACTCTCCGAAGGGGGATGGTGTGCTTAGGCACCAAGGCAGGTTGTGTGTACCAAATATTGATAATTTGTGGGGAAAGATTTTGGAAGAAGCTCATGATTCCCGATATTTTATTCATACGGGTGCCTAAAAAATGTATTGTGACCTTAGAGAGTTATATTGGTAGTATTTATTAAAAAGGGACGTACCGGAGTTCGTAGCCAAGTGTCCAAATTGCCAACATGTCAAAGCCTATCATCAAAATCTAATTGGTTTGAATCAAACAACGTAAGTTCCTACTTGGAAGTATGAAGAAATTAATGTGTATTTTTTTGTTGGGTTGCCTCAAACCCAGAGGAAAAATGACTTAATTTGGGTTATAGTGTATAGATTGATGAAATATGTGCACTTTATCTCTATTAAGTGTACTTCTTAAGCGGAGGATTATGTAATGGTATACATTGATGAGATAGTAAGCTTATATGGAACTCCTTTGTCCATTATATCGGATAGAGGTTCTAAATTCACTTCTCGTTTTTGGCGGAATTTTAAAAAAGAGGTGGGTACTTAAGTGAAGCTAAGCACCTCTTTTCATCACAAAATGAATCATCAAGCGGAATGTACTATTCAAACCATAGATAATGTGTTAAAAGCTTGTGTGATAGATTTTGATGGGAATTGGGAAAATCACCTACCATTGATTGAGTTCTCCTATAATAATAGCAATGATTTGATTATTTCCGTGGCGCCTTTTCAAGAACTCTATGGTAAGCGATGTAGGTCACCGGTTTGGTGGTTTGTGGTTTGTGAGTCTTCACTCCTTGATACTGAAATAATCTATGGTGCTTAAGAGAAGTTACAGGTGATTATGGATAGATTGAAAACATGGTATATTTGGAAAAAATCATATGCCGACAATGGCATAAGAGACCTTGAATTTTAAGTAGGTGATATGGTGTATTTGAAGATATCACCTATTAAAAGGTTGATGAGATTCGGCAAAAAGGGAAAGCTTAGTCCCCCGTATGTGGGTCCATATGAGGTTTTGCAACGGGTCAGAAAAGTTGCATATGAGTAGAGGCTACCTACTGAACTAGCTTTGGTTCAGCCGGTATTACATGTATACATGCCTAAGAAGTGTATTGGAGACCCCGTCTTCATTCTCCCTATAGAAGGGTTAAGTGTGGATGATAGCCTTTCATGTGAAGGGTTTCCGGTGATAATTCTTGATTGTCAATTCAAGAAGTTGACAAATAAAGAGGTTGATTACGTAAAAATCCTATGGAGAAACCACCTAGTTGAGGGAGAAACATGGGAGGCCCAGGATGACATGAAGTCCCTTTGTCCTCATCTTTTTCCTCAAAAATCTAGAAAAGTGGAGATTAGTAATAATCCCATTAACAATAATGAATAAATTTGAATTTGTCTTGTTTAAATAAATATTAATATATATTGTAAAGGTTCATGCTAAAATGAGTTTGTATGTGGAAATACTCTTTTTCTTAATATTCACTTATTTATGTTTTTTGTATTGTTGACTTCATGAAATAGTATTGAGAATGTTAATTTGTTTTGAAAGAAGGTTGGTATAAGTGACTTCATGATCATGTTAAGATCTTGTTGATATTTAGAAGGTAGTTCCTCATGGTATAAGCTTAAGTTTTTATATGTGGTAAATGTGATATGTGTGTCTATGTGTAAATGTCATGGTTTTGTGTTGAATGGAGTTGTGAATTACTCCTTTGATTTGTAACTCATGTTGTTTATGTTATTGTTGTTTGAGCTGCTAGTATTGAGTCTCATAATTCCCCCTACCAAGATTTTTGTAGTGTCATTCGGGGATTAATGTTCCTAAGGGGGGAAGGGAGAGGGGATAACGTAACATTCCAAATTCGATGACCTAATCTATGGCCTCACATGATGAACCAATACTTGTAACTATGTTTATAGGCCTAAAATAATGTCTTTAAAACAATTAGGAAGTGTGAAATGTGCACTAGTGTGCCTTGGCATGTTTAATGTGGTTTTAAGAGTCATAACTAAATGAAAATTAGTAAAGAGGTGTTAAACATACACAAAAGTGTGCTTATGGTTGAAACGTCTGGGTACGACTCCCGAAGGATTTCCCTAAGGGTCCTTGGAGGGGACCTTTCAATTTTACCCCAAAACTATAAACTTGACAGTGTGCATCCACGAAGCCAATTAACGAGCGGGCGATTGATTGACTCTCTGTCGATGGATCCATTGGTTTGTACTTATTAATTTTCCAAAATTTCCACAAATTATAGCCTATGAATCAAACGAGGGCTTGCAAGTACTTTTTCGTCGTTTGATTGATGACCCGTCGACGGGAAACAGTCATCCGAGGGTCTAGTTTAACTGTCAAGTCTTTTACTTAGTGACTTAATTTGTTAGTTAGTTAATTAGTTTGTTAGTTAATGGTTAATGGAGGGCTAATTATGTTAGTTGAAGGACTAAATAAATACTTAATCTCATTTAGACTAACCTAACACCCCACAATTCCCAAACCCAAATTCTCTCAAACTTCTCTCTTCTTTCTCTCTCTATTGAAAGACCCAATTGAAGAACACTTCAATGATTTAGTAGGACTTCAAGACTGAATTTTTTTTATCAAATACTATGTAATCCTAAGGTATGGAACATCTTCACTCTTGGAATCTCTTTCCCCAGTAGTCTCTTCCAAATTGATTTCAAGATGTCAAAAACATGGGTTTCATCCTATTCAGAAATTGACCCTTCAAATTTATTTGATATTGCTTTATTTTAATTAATATAGTTAGATTATGATTACATATTAATTAATTGTTGTAGTTCTATGCTAAAATCACTTAATTAAATACTTTACCCTAACCCTAGTTATGAATTGGACTTGTAGATGATTAGGATTGTTTGAATTTGTTATGTTATTGTTTAATTCATTATATTATGATGATTATGAGTGGGTTATAGTACAATTGTGTTGGATTGAGGGTGAGATTCTTCATTAAAGCCATGGAGGCTATTTTTTAATAGTTTGTGATCTTGAACTCTTTACTTCAATAAGGATGGATTATAATTGGTGATGTTGTTGTGCAATTGAAGTAATATATGTGATTATATTAAGAATATAATGATATGATTAATATGATCAAATGTCTTCACTATATGAATTGTGAGATCATGTTAAGGTTATGTTGATACGAAGTTGAATGTGAACCACTTATGTGCCTTATTATGATATGATTATGATTTGTTTATCTCACAAATGAATGGTTCTTATGAAAGGACATTTTCATGTAATATGTAATAAGAAAATGACATGATATACAAGGTGTTAGTCTCCTATGACTTATAAAAATCTATGATTATTAAGAACAACTTAAAGACATTTCAAAAAGGGACTTTAGGTTAGCAGCGATTGAACTTGACAATGAGAGGTGTTGACTCCCAAAATAAGGGATATTCACCAAACATTCCCATTAGATAAGGGCTCCAATTTCTAATGGGAATGTAGAGGGTTCAAAACATATCTTCTAGTTCGCTATATATTTTGCCTCCATATGAATACTAACTAGTTAATCAACCTAAAATGTGATGTTCATGTTTTGTTTCCACCTTGACAAGTAGACCACCTTATTTTTGTGTAGGGTTTCATGACACCAGATTCCATGTTTATCTCACATGGCAATGTCGGTTAAGGCGATTGTTCCTGAAAGTAAAAGAAAAGTAATGAAGTGAACACTAACTAGGGTGACTTAAGGGGTTCTACTTATTATAGGTAGGGCTTTTGGGCTCTACTTATACATGGAACAAGTTGACCTTGAGGGAAGTCCTAGGAGGTTGCTCCTATGTACCTATGATATGTATGAATTGTATATGATGACTTTACATGTGGATGATCCTATATGATATTAGTTTTATTGATAAACATGCTAATGGTTTATATTGATGTACATGGATGAACATGCATGATATGAAGATATATGAAATGTTGACATTGCTTATGATCCTTTACTTGGTTTACTTTACTATCTGGGGTTATGGGGCTTCACATAGGCATTGCACTTGTAAGATTGGGAAGGGGTTATGAGTAAGGGTCTTATATGTTGTGTGATATTATGAACTGTAGTACATGAATTGATGTTATGACATTATGTTTGAGTTGTTATGCTTATATGATCCTAATATCATGCCAATCATGTAGATATGACTTATATTGATAATATCCATATTCACTTGACTTTGTGAAGGTACTGGTCTTATGTTGAATATGATCTCGCCTAGGGTAATGTTATGTTTATTAGCTTATATATGTTCTTGATAGTGGATAAATGCTTTTGAAAGTGACTCTACATGGTTTTGAACAAATTGTCCCTTTAAGAATGATTTCAATGTATTATGTGCATATGTTTCCATATTTAGTACATGTGGTTGTACTAACCCATATTCTTTCCCTTTTTCTCATACAAAGTGGGTTCAGGCCGTTGAGGTATCAAGGTCGCTTGCTACAAGACTTGTATTTTTTCCCACATTTTTGTAGGTCCACTAGTTTGAGGATGTTGCAACAGATTGTACCTTAGTAGTATTACTATAGTCTAAAGACATTCATTCCTTTGTTGTAGATATTGTTGCAAGCCTTATATGGCAATTATGGATTTGTATAAGCGCTAAGCCTAAATGTTCTACTTTATTTCAAATGGTTTGGTGTGAGATGATATTGTTAGACTAAATCATTATAGGTTGGTTATCTTGTCTAAACAAAAATCCTATGTAAACTTCCTATGCGAGGAGTCTAAATAAACTCCATACGTAGTATGTGAGAGATGTATGTATACCTTAATATGGAAAATTTTTTAATTTTTCCGAAATTTATCGTATGATATGTTATGACGAATGGTAAGAGACTTGTCTAAGTCCTCTTAGAGGCCACCACCGCCGATTATGTCTAGCGGTGCTCAATGGTTGTGACAATAAAGAGGGGGAGGATGTAATATTCTATATTCTACGAGTACTAGTTTTATTTATATGATGCTTATAAATTGTCTTGAGATGTCATAACTTGTATTATGAATATGCTTGTTCTATTCTACTAATACTTCACAAAGCCTTATAGTATAGGTAAGGGACTATATTTACTATATGATTAACATTGGGTTAAACTGGGTACGAAGGTTATGTGATGCCTTGCACGTTTTAGCATGTGAATTTTAAGTTAACACCAATGGGAGTATTTAAACTAGAGACAGTAAGGTGGTAATTGAGCTTAGAGTTGAAACTTAAGTGCTATGTTAAAGCAAAAAGAATTAGTAATTTAGAAAATGGAATAAAATAATTTAGTTGTTTGTTTGACTTAACTAAGCTAGTAGATGACAAGCAATTGCATCACCTACTTTGACTTATTGATTAGTCCAAAGGACCAAGTCGGCGCATCACCTAATATCAAGACTAAGGAGCAGCCCCTAGACGTAACCGACGTCTTTGTCCTTGGAGAGGACTTGGACTAGCCCTTAGCATTCTTCTTAATATTATAAATAGGGAAAATTAAAATCTTTTACATAGTTAAGTATACTTAGACCTCTCACTTAATGAATATGGAGTTTACATAGACTTCTCGCTTATTGAAGGTTACATAGGATTCTCGTTTAGGCAATAGAACCAATACATAAGATATAGTCTAATAACATTGTTTCACATTAAACCATCTAAAGAGTACTAGAACATTTAGGCAAAGTACATACTTCAATACAATGAACCACATATAGGCTTACAACAATAGTCTCAAAGATAATGGAATGATTAAGTGTCCTTGGACATAACAACAACATAGCTGGAATAGTGAAAAGGTAACAAAGTGGCCTCCTATACTTCAATGGCATGTACTATGTATCGAAACGTATGCACATAAGACCCTTTGAAATCAGGCTTAAAAGGACATTTTGTTCAAAACCATGCTAAGTCACTTTTAAAAGCCTTCTTGCTCAATTAACAACATATACAAGCCTATGTCATATTATCACCTAAGAGAAGTCCATATTAAACACAAGACCATTATCATTTTAAAGTTAAGTGAACATAGATATCATAAATAGAAGGTCACATTAAATGAATAGAATCAACATGAATTCATAACAACAATTCATGTAATAAAGTTCATATCATCATTGTATACAAGACCCTTATAAAAAATCCCATCCCGAGCCGACAATTTCAATGCTCATGTGAAACCCCATAACCCCACATAATCAAGTAAACAAGGCAAGAGATCATAAGTAATGTCTTGATTCATATATCGATAACATCATGTGTAGCCATCCTCATACGTAGAAATTTCGACCAATAGAATGTTTATCAATGAAACCAACATCATATAGGATCATCAATATGTAAAGTTCACATATGATTTCATTCCCATCATAAGTGCATAAGAACAACCTCCTAGGAATCCTGTCAAGTTCAACTGGTGCAATTTATAAGTAGAGTCCATACCAATACCTACACTAAGTAGAACCCCTTAAGTCGTCCCAGTTAGTGTACATCTTCATAAACTACAATAGACTATATGATCTAAACATTGAATCCGGTATCATGAAACCCACACCAAAAGAAGGTGCTCTACTTGTCAAGGTAGAACAAAAACTTGAACATAATATTCTAGGTGGATCCACTAGCTACTATTCTTATGGAGGAAACATAGATAAGGAACTAGGAGATATACTTGAAATCCTCTTTATGCACAATTGCATTGTAGTCTTCATCTTATGAGAATCATTGTGAACCTAACATCCCACATTGGAAAGGGACACCTCTCATATCTAGTTCACTCGGTGCTAAGCTAAAGGAAGTTTTTGAAATCTCATTAAGCCTTTATTAATCATCATTTCTTAATATAGGACATAGGAGAATAACCCTTATATAATCATGTCATAAGCTCATTAGGTATCGCATGAGAATTTCATTTCATTAAAACCCTTCATTTGTAAGATCAACATATCATAGTCATATCATAGTAAGGGACACAAGTGATTCATATTCAACCATGTATCATCATACCCTCAACATGATATCACAATTCAACATATTTATGACATTTTTTCTTAATCTAATCGCATAATCATACTTCAATTGAACATCATTATCTAGTATCGACCATTATTATTGAAGTAAAGAACTAATAATCATAAAGCTCTTACCAATTATACTTCAAAACCTTCTTCAACATCATACCCTCAATTCATCACAATTATCCAATGATCCACTCATCATCATCATAATAAACTGAATTAAACAATAACGTAATCAATTCCAACAACCCTATTCATCTACAAGTCTAATTCATAGCTAGGGTTGGAGAAAAGTCTTCATTCATGAATTCATCAAAGAGGTAGACTCCATCCCAAAAAAAAAGCTTTACAATAGGCAGTTCATGAAAGGAGTAGCATAGTTAACACAAGTCTAACAATCAATGTATTCATTACTTCCAATCAATTCATAAGCAAGATCAGGACTTATGGAAATCGGGGAAAGGTCATGGATCACACGAAATTCACATTAATAAACATCAATTACCCAATAATATACACTTAATTAGCCATAGGTAATCACAATTCGTCATAATTAATCATCAATTTCATGTTTAGTAGAAAACTCATTAGTAGAGAAAATCCCTCGGGATTGGGTGATTTAGAAATCGACTTTGAAGGGACCTCTTGGGGAAAGGAATACTTGAATGAAGAATACATACCATAATAAAGACTAAATTGACAAATTAGAGAAGAAAAGTTGAGAACTTTGTCTTCTTCACAAACCTTCCAATGCTTTTCAATGGAGGTTGAGTAGATTGAGAATTTAGAGAGTAATTTGGGTGAATTGATTTGGGTGGTTAATAATGAGTTAAATATGACCCTAAATAAATATATAGTCACCTCCCCTAAATTTACCAAAATACCCCTCACTTAATTGGGTCTTTTTGTGAAGCTAAATTTACTTGAAAACGACACGATCGAATTTGGGGAGTGGCAACGCATCGCCAGGGCACTTCCAAATATTTTTTTTCATATACGGCTGGAGGAAGGGAGCCTCGTGAATTCCCCGCGTTGTGAGGCAATTTTTTCCTCTTAAGTGTTCAGGGCACGACGCACCATGGCCTTCAAATCTTTGTTGGTCGCAAACTGCTTTGTCAACCTGCTTGCAATTATTCGGGTCCTCCTTAATGACCTGCCGGGTGATCCTTGGGGTGTCGTGACTAGACTTTTTTACCCTATAAACATTATTTCACCTATTTAATGTCTTTTTAAAATCTTTAGACTTCATAAAACAATCCCAAATCTTCACAAAACATAAGGACGTCTACTAGTTAAATTTTGCTAGTTTTCATATGTCAAGGTATTCCTTTAACATATAGGCACTAATATTTGTAAATCAAACTTATTACATTTGTAAAAGTTTTTAAGAAAAAACATAATATTTGTAATTATTAATAGATGAGGCTCTATTCTATTTCATAGGACTTCTGAGGTGTTACATTACTTGAGCTATAGGGTTTTATTTAAAAAGGCCAAGGTTTATGTATTAGATTTTTTGCTATGCAAATGGACTCACTTGAGTTCTAAACTAAGTTAAATAAAAAACAAAATGAGATTTAAAGCCCATAAGTCAAATTGTAAGGATCCCAAAATGAATAAGATAAAACTAGAACCTAACATGTGTTTAATGAGCTAATAAGGTCTAAAAATAGTGAACTATTGCATTAGAAGTTAGTTTCAGGATTTTGGAGGTCAAACGTCCAAAGGAGACCAAGACGTCTTGAATTAGCCTTTGAGTGTGTTAGCGTACCTTAGTATGGTTCATGGGGTTTTAAGTGATGTTTAAAGTCTAAAATGATATGGGAATAGATTAACATGAATATGGTCGTGTTTAGGGTCAAAACTCCTAGTACGAATCCCCAGATACCACCCTGATTGTCCTTGAGGAAGGACCAAAACGCTGGCAAAAAAAACACTATCTTGGTAGTGTTAAACCATGCCTTGCAGATGACGGACCGTAATCTAGTGTTCGACCTGCTGACTAGGGGCGGAGCCCCAAACTTAGAGGTGGTATATTCGCCTCTTTTTTGAGGAATATCTGATCGAAACCACGGACCAGCAGTATAGTACGTTGGTTTATCCATGCTCTGTCAATGCCAACGCCGACTGACACCTTCAATTTTCTACAAGTGTCTCGACCAAGGCTGGGGTAGTTTGGTAAATACATATAGCATAAAAATAAATAAATGGGAGATTATTTATATTTTTTAAAGTATTTTAATTTTATTTAAGAAATCAATTAGCCATTTTTACTCTAGACTCCAAATCAAAACTTGTCCCTTACTAAAACTCTCTCTAGAACGCTATTGAAGAAGAAGAGAAATTGGATGCACTTTCTAGGACGAAATTCACCAAGCTTTCAAGCTAGAATTAAGGTTCTATAATTAATGTTATATTAATCTTATTCGTCCATGGATTCTTCCATCCATAGAGACCCCATAGTTATCCCTAAATTGTGAATCAAGAAGACTCCAAACTTGATAGGGTTGTTATTGCATTATGAGTAAGGCCTGATTCTGATACCAATCTAGTGGGTAGCATTCAACTATGTTTATACGATGATTTTGTGATATTTTCATGTTATTTCCTTGATGAATTTATGTTTTGATGTTGAGGTGATCATGATGGGTTTCAGCCATTAGAGGAAAGATTGAAGATTCTAGTTCATCTTCTTAATTACATTGTGTTGAATACTATTGATAGTAATAGGACCACCTAGATATGAACTGACCTAGGTCTAATTAATTGATCAGAATCTTGAATTGTAATGTTGAAATTGAACCTATGTAATAAAGTATGACTACAATTACATTCTAATGATCAAATTGAATGAAATAACTTGTATTTGAATATGGATCATGATAGAATGAAGTTAGCATTTGGTTATAGGTCTTGAATGTAATTGTTGCTAGGGATTTGGGGGTGAAGTCATTATGAGGGCATTGTGATGAGTTGTTCTCTTTCTCCTATACACATAGACATGAAAAATCTAGGTGAAGCAAGTTCTTTCACATAGATAGATTCTAAGCTTACATTAGAACCTAAAATGAATTAAGGCATGATCAACATGAATAGCGTGAGGTTGTATTGTATAGTCACTTCTAGTGAAATTGACTTGGCAAGATGAGACCAAGGTATAATATCATGAGGTTGAGTTATGACTCCTTCATGGAAGCTTGAGATGAGGAATCTCATGGTACCTTGAGATGATGACTCTCATGGAATCTTGAGATGGTAAATCTCATGGAGGCTTAAGTTGAAATACTTATGGTAGCTTGAGATGATGAATCTTATAGTAGCTTGGGATTGACGAATCAAGCTCTCCCATGTTTAGCCTAATTTTGTGTTGCAAGGAATGGTTGATTATGGTATCTTGCATTAGTAGTAGGAAATAAAACCTAAGATGGAGGATTGATACTCTCCTACGAACAGCTTAAAGTATCATGACTTAAGTGCCTTCATGTTAGCTTGATTTGGTTAGGCCAAATCCTTTTCATGGAAACTTTAAGAAAAAGGCCTATACTCTCCTAATAGTAGACTTATTTGGATTCGAGGTGCATTTCATGGAACAGCTTGAGATAGTATTCTCATATTACATTAGGGTTGAGGATTCATGCTCCCCTATGTTTTGCTTGAATCTACATGATTGGTTATCAGGTTTGTACTTTTATATCCTTACTTTGTTAGGGTAGTTTGTATGTTAACATACTTTCCAAGATGGTAGGTCTATTATGTTAGCATGTCAAGCTTAATATACAAGAATGCAATACAAGTTTTCTTGGTTTAAGATAGCCTAGAGAAGTACCAAGTATGGATGGCAGTATGGGATGCCATTCATATATGGCACTAGGATGACTTGAAGCTACCTATGACATAACCCATATGTGATGTATGCTTAGTTTGTATAGTGGATATAGTTTCTCTCATGACATGATTGACTTAAGATGGTAGTTCTTTGTCAATACGCAATAGCTCAACTGGTGACATATAAAGTAAAATAAAATGGAATAGGGTGATTTCAAGATATCCTGACCATGTGATGTAGGATGCCTCACATGCATTGCACAAGTGTTCTTTTAGGTGATCTAGGGGCATACTGCTCATATGTCATGAAGAACTTAGGTTTTATTTATGAGAGTCGCGTATGATAAAGAATGACCAAAATGAGGTACTTAGCATTGGTAGTAGTATGGGATACTACCTTGTCCTTGTACAAGTATTCTTGGAGGTGTCTTGTGAAATACTTTGCTTTAAAAACAAGGACAATGATCTAAGTATGAACTTATGTATGCTTTATGATGATTTCTTATTCTTATGATATTCATGTTATGTTTATGTTATTATCGCTTATGATTATGTCTATGTTGACTAACCCTTTGAGATATCTTACGTTTGGTATGATAGTTTCCATAATTGGTACATTTCTTATTAAAACATATTTTGCCTACATTCTAATACAATGTAGGTTGTTGAAAAGATTGAGTTTCTTTGAAGGGTAGATTTTCCAACTCTTTCGAGGAGTAAACATTTGTGCGTCCTCATACATCCGAGGACCCCACCACTATGTTGTCTTTAATATCTTTACTATGCTTAGACTTTTATGGGTTGTGTCCCAAGTCATTTGTACACATGTTGTCATAGATGTCTTTTGAGACATATTTTAGAAAGGCTTCAACTTTATGGAATGATTTCGCGTTACATTTTAAAGAAAAAAAGTTTTAATTCCGTGCTACTTTTCATATATATTCAATGAAATATATCTAAGGGCTTGTACAAGATCTCCCAGAGGTCAAGTACTCCATGTTAATTATAAGGGGTGCTCCCCGGTCATGACACAAATATTCAAAGTCCCAATATAGTTAACCCCGAGCGAAATCAAGTAGGTGCAATCACCTAATTTGACCTTTTGAGCTGCTTGATGTATATAAGCAAGGGTGTCACCTACTTAACCAACTAGTGGCGGAAAATCAATCCAAAAAGAAGGAGGTTCTAGAGGATATTCTTATAGAAGAAAAAGATCAATATAAGATATAATGGCTTCTATTCACACTGGTTTTTAATATTGAATATTGACAATTAACTCCAACTCTCTCTCTCTCTTTCTTCTTTTAAGGTTTAAAAATACCAACTTTAAAGTTCTTATAGGGTTCTCGAAGAAACCCTCATATGTGCAAACAAAGGTAGAAGAAACATTTTTTGATATATCTCAATTCACCCATGGAAAACTAGAATACAAGTTATTCATGCTTAATTATAAGTACATGCAGAAGTTTGTACAAGTTGCTGCTTACTTTCCTTAAATATTAAGACACTTTTCTCTTATTGTTTGGTTTAAGCGTGAGGAGAAGTTCAAGCTCTAGAGGAATTAAAGTTATAAGGTGAAGTTGCAGAAATTAAGGTAAGGTGCTTTTCCATTTTCTTCCTCCTTATGTATGAATTTGAGTAAGGAATTTTGGTTGTAATATCATAAAGAAATCAAGTGGTTGGTCAGTTCAATGATAGGTTATATGATAAAGAATATTTGAGGTTGTTTTATGTGTCTTGATTTTGGTGCATCTTGGGTAATCTTAGAAAAGTATATATAATGTATGTATTGGGTAGACAAGTAAGTTATGGTGTTACTACTTTATTTAAGGGCAGTATGGGCTCAATATCCGTCAAATCTAGGTAAGGTTTTATGAGGCTCAGGTGTGATATCTCAAAATTTTAATTTATCATGATATTTATTATAGATTAAAACCTAAAAGGGGAGTGTCAATCGTGATAGTTCTATTGGTCTAAAGATAACTTATGTAAGGCTATTCGATTTCTTATTTCTTTGGCCTGAGTCTAATACTTGTATTACAATGTAAGATTTATAAGTTCACTTGGTACTGACTGATTCTTAGTTGTTATTTCTACTTCATAAAGTTTTAAAGTTATTATTTTAATATGAGTTTCTTATTCTAAATGTACATGCTTACTTTAGTAAGTATTAGAATGCAAGGCTTAATATTGTTTCATTGTTAAAGTACCCTTGGCACGTATTCCCCTTACATAAATAAAAATGATCCTAGATTACACATGGTACATATGTTTATATGTTGGTCATACAATCTACCCACATCATGCAAACTTGTTTCACTTTTTATTCTAACATAAATGAAATATTTTCTCATGTTCATATTTTCCCTTTTTTTTAATTTTACTCCAACTGTGTTTGTCATGACCTGAGAGCAATCCTATTCGTGAACGGCGTCTTCGTCCTCGAAGTGGTCTTAGAAAAAACCTTAGAGTTCATCCTTGCATATAAGATAGAATAAAAGCAGAAAATTTAAATTTTCATTTGAAGTTCAACTCACTTCATATATGAAAATAGAAACTAACATGTCTCACATTTCCATCTAGACACAAGAGTGCAAAAATTTGGACTTAGTCCTTACATCAATAACAAGTCTTAGAGTACAAATACAACATAGCCTATCAATAAGGAAAGTTGAACTAGATTGAGAATCACAGCATTCCGTCCTCGGACTCGAGGACTCACAAACTTGAGAATAACAATCCAAGTTTCTTCAAGAATGGACTACAATCACCTCAATGGCCCGAACCTACACTTGTTTAGAAATTGGAAGAAATATGGGCTACTACAAATAACATGTAATATTTATGTAAAAAATGCAAATAAAACATTTGAAAATATGCACAAAATGACATTTGGTTAAAAACATGCTATATTTGATTTGAAACCCTTTATGCACATTCCAAGAACATATACACAAGTCCATACTTTAACAAGGCATGTCCACAATAATAATTACATCATTATAAGACAACATTCCAACAGTTCATGTTAAAGTTCATTTTATCAATATTTAATAAGTCCTCACTAATAACCGCCAAGTGAAGTCTACTAGTGCAATGTAGATGTGAAGCCTCGTAATCCAACGCATACAAAACAAACCATCAAGAAGATCATAAGTATGATCAATCTCTTCATACATTACCATACCATGTGTAACCAACACCATGCATGCCAAGTAAAACCACATCATCCATATCAAGTGAAACAAACATAATGCATATCATTGCTAATAAGTATATATAAAGAACCCACCCTAGAACCCTTCTCATGACACACCTGCACAATGTGTAGGTAAGTGATCATAACCTTACCTACACAAAGTAGCATCCCTTAAATAGTCCTAGTAAGTGTCCATCTTCTTACTGCCAATCATTAATTTTAGCATTCGGGAATCTTTGTCATAACCAACATATACTATGTGAGCTATATGTAATATGGTCTAATCCCCTCACACAGAAAGGAAGGTGTCCTACTTGCCAAGGTAAGACAATACATTCGTAATAGCATCAAGGTGGATCCACTAGTTAACATTCCTATGGGGGCACATAGTTAAGGAACTAGGAGGTTGTTTCTAGAAGCCCTATTTATGCTAATTAGATTTGTAGTTCCATCCCATGAGATAATATAGTTTGAACCTCACTTCCTTTGTTAAGGAACAACTTTTAATTTCATGTTCAGTCGGTGCTAAGTTAAATTTCCTTTTTAAAGTATATTAAATTCATTCATAAACATTAATTAATAATATAGGTCTTAGGGACTTAACCCCTCATATAACATGTACATATTTGATCAGTTTTAGGATGAGAAAAACCTTTGATCACAAACGCAACATTTTGTATTATACTTCATAAACATAGTCTTAGAATGTTCATAGGAATTACCTTTAATTCAACATCATAACACACCATCCATTATCTAACAACCTTCACATTCATATCATGATAATACATTCATAATCTATCATTCATACTTTATGTTATCAACCTTACTAAAGATAAACCAATAATTCTATAATAGCATGTTCATAACCTGGACGGTCTTACTCATGGCCTTCAAGATACCCTTCCAAAGAAATTCATGATATTAGTTATTCAATTAGGTTAACATAACAATAAAATAGTGAATTATACAAGAACATAGTGAATTATACAAGAACATACTCAATTACATAACCTCTAATCATCATTCAACACAATTAAAGGGTTAGGGTTAAGAGACGAGGAATATTCAAGGGTCTTTAAATAATTAGGTCAAAATACAAACAATACTTGAATTAATTCATAAAATTTCACACGCAATCACTATTAATCAATTCTATACTAAATAAGTCAAGTTTTAAAGAGACCCACGAAATAGAGAAAAACTTATAAATTTTGATGAACATTGAAATCAATTTTTAAGAATCATCTTGGGAAAATGAGTCCTAAGATTCAAGAGTTTGAATACCTTGTTAATTATTAAGGATTAATGGAGAAAATTTTTGTTCTTGAATAACTATAGAAATATTGACCTTCTTCTTCAATAAAGTCTTTAGTTGAGAGAGGTTTGAGAGAATTTGAGTTTGTTTTTAGGAGTTTAGTTAGAATTAGTTCGGGTCTTATTGTTAGGTTTCGTTAGGTAATTAAACCACTAAATACCCCCAGTAACCCCTACTTAAAAAACTAACTCGTATTAGACCTTTGACTTAAAACTAAAATTTAAAAAACTGCTACCACTTAGGGAGCGTAGGTGGTGTGACGCGTCGTCCTGCACCTCCGTGATTCTTGACGGAGAGGGGTGTTGGGGAAGGCCTTTTGGGGAGAATAAGTCTCATCCCACATGCCTGACCTATGGGGCGTCACTCCCTAGATGGTCTGTCAAAGGCATTCGTGGGTGGCTGGTGCAATATGGCAGATTTTGGGTCCAAAAGTTGGTTCCTCTTTAAGGACCCTTAGTTTGGTCCTTGGGGTGTCGCATCCCGATGTTTTAACCATAAACATAATTTATACTTCATTAAAACATTTTACATGATTAAATAAACCGCACAACACTTCCAAACCTTCACAAGACCTAAGAACACTTACTAGTTAAATTTTTACAAATCTTCTAGACAACATGGTAGTTTCTTGATGTTTAGGTACTAACACTTCTAAATAAAGTTAATTACATTAGATTAGGTTTATAAGCATAACTTAAACAATTTTTAAATCATTATTCATGATGCAAAGCTCTATCTTAGGTCATTGGATTTCATAGATGTTTCAATACTCCCCCCCCCCCTTAGGAACATTTATCCCGGAATGACACCTTAAACCTTTCTAGGGAATACAATGACTCAAGACTAGTAGGACAACCAACACAAGGTATATAACAATTTCACAACAAATAAGGAAACCTCAACTCCATTCATAAACACAATAATGCATCATCATGAGGTGGGAACTACCTGAACCACCAAATATGAACATATATCATCACTTCAGAGTTATAAAAGGAGGAAATTACCTTTTCCTTCTCATATAGCTCAACATATACATCAAAGAGTCACTGCATCATTTTATCAATTCATACTTGAGCACTTTTATCACAATACCTCATGAAGTCAAATACTCTAACAACATATAAAGTGCCATCAGACATGAGAAAGATATAATTTATGGAATTGAAGACATGTCACGACCCAAACCCGAGCCGCGACTGGCACCCACACTTACCCTCCTATGTGAGCGAACCAACCAATCTAAACCCTAACATCTCAATATAATATCAACAAAAAGTAATGCGGAAGACTTAAACTCATTAATAAAAACCAATTCAATAACTTCTAAAATTCAACATCTATTATTTCCCAAAATATGGAAGTCATCACCACAAGAACATCTATGATCAAATTACTAAACTAAGAGTATTCTAAGAAACTAAAATAAACAAAAGCTAGTCCATGCCGGAACTTCAAGGCATCAAGACATGAGGAAGAAGATCCAGTCCAAGCTAGAAGCATTAGCTCACCCTGAAATCCGGTGTAATGAAGACTGGCTAGAGTTGCGGTTGAGTTGAAGACGACGGTATGTTTGCTGCATTCCACAAATAACAAGGAAAACAAATACAAGTAGGGGTCAGTACAAACCACGGGTACTGAGTAGATATCATCGGCCAACTCAAAATAGAAAACAGTATATATCAGATAATATCATAAATCAACTACAATACTCAACGTGTAGCAACAACAAGTTCTATAATCATTAATAAGCACCGCCAAGTTCACACATGAGGACTCAAGCCTCAATACCATACTCTTTTGGGAATTAGGTTCATTAGATTGAGTATATTAACATCTTTCAAGATTCTTTATCTTTATTCCTCTTGTGTCGGTACGTGACACTCCGCTCCCCTACTACTATGTGTCGGTACGTGACACTCCGATCCCCTAATTCTACGTGTCGGTTCGTGACACCCGATCCCCTAATTCTACGTGTCGGTTCGTGACACCCGATCCCCTAATTCTACGTGTCGGTTCGTGACACCCGGTCCCCCTAATTCTACGTGTCGGTTCGTGACACCCGATCCCCTAATTCTACGTGTCGGTTCGTGACACCCGGTCCCCCTAATTCTACGTGTCGGTTCGTGACACCCGATCCCCTAATTCTACGTGTCGGTTCGTGACACCCGGTCCCCCTAATTCTACGTGTCGGTTCGTGACACCCGATCCCCTAATTCTACGTGTCGGTTCGTGACACCCGGTCCCCCTAATTCTACGTGTCGGTTCGTGACACCCGATCCCCTAATTCTACGTGTCGGTTCGTGACACCCGGTCCCCTAATTCTACGTGTCGGTTCGTGACACCCGGTCCCCCTAATTCTACGTGTCGGTTCGTGACACCCGATCCCCTAATTCTACGTGTCGGTTCGTGACACCCGGTCCCCTAATTCTACGTGTCGGTTCGTGACACCCGGTCCCCCTAATTCTACGTGTCGGTTCGTGACACCCGATCCCCTAATTCTACGTGTCGGTTCGTGACACCCGGTCCCCTAATTCTACGTGTCGGTTCGTGACACCCGCTCCCCTAATTTCATTCTATTAATTCATCAATCCTTCTTTATACCAAGGCATCATCAACCCCATTACTTTAGTTCATCAAGCCTTCTTTTATACTAAGGCATCATCAATCTCATTAACAAAGTAGATTAGGGTTTTTCAAGATTTGGGATTCAATAGCTTCATCATGCTTATTTTATCACAATTATATACAAAATCACATCATGCATGCACACAATTAAGCATATAGAAGGGTTTACAATACTACCCAATACATATCATTCGCTATTAAGAGTTTACTACGAATAGCATAAACCATAACCTACCTCCACCGAAGATTCGTGATCAAGCAAGCAAATTCCCCAAATTCTTGTTGTCCTCTTCGTTTCTCTCTCTCTCTACTCGTTCTCCCTCTCTTTCTGTTCTTTTTCTTTTTCTTATTCAAACCCTCTTTCTTTTACCCTAATTAGCATATAATTAAGTATAAAGATGGCAATAATATCCCACTAATTAACTCAAGGTTACCTCTTTTAACCCCCAAGTAATTAGACTTATTAACATTAACCCACTAACTTTATAATTAAAGCAGGAATAGTCCAAAACGCCCCTTAAATTACTAAACAGAAATCCGACCCAGCCTGGGATTATGCAGCCTGTGACGGCCCGTCGCGCCTGCGACGGTCCGTCCTGCTGCTCCGTCACAGAGTTCAGAGACTCAATTTCACTAAAGGGTCTGTGATGGTCCGTCGTGCCCACGACGGTCCGTCCTGCCATTCCGTTACGAAGTTCAGAGAGTCGATTTCAGTACCCAAATTTCAGAATTCTAAGTGTTTTGGAACGAGACCCCCTCGACGGTCCGTCGTGCCCATGACGGTCCGTCGTGGGATCCGTCGTCTCAGCCAGTTTTTCCAGAAATAAAATCTGCAGCTCAAAACGACTAAACAGGTCGTTACAATAGATACCAATTTACCCATCGTTCGTCCTCGAACGATCACAAGAAGAAAAACAAGGGCAAAAAGGAGTACCTGAATCTGTAAACAGGTGTGGGTATCTTTCTCGCATATCAGCCTCCTTCTCCCAAGTGGCCTCTTCAACTGGTCGATTCTTCCATTGAACTTTGATGGATGCAATCTCCCTTGATCTCAACTTGCGAATTTCTCTATCTAGAATGGCAACAGGCTCCTCCTCATAAGTCAAATTCTCATCAAGCAGAACTGAATCCCAACGAATGATGTAGTTTCCATCCCCATGGTATCTTTTCAACATAGACACATGAAATACCGGATGCACTCCGGACAGCCCTGGAGGCAAGGCTAACTCATAAGCCACCTCTCCTACTCGCTTAAGTACTTCAAAGGGACCAATATACCTTGGGCTTAGTTTACCCCTTTTACCAAACCGCATCACCCCTTTCATGGGCGAAACCTTCAGCAAGACTTGCTCACCCTCCATAAACTCCAAGTCTCTAACCTTTCGATCTGCATATTCCTTTTGCCTACTTTGAGCCGCTAAAAGCTTTTCTTGAATAGATTTCACCTTCTCTAATGAATCCCTCAAAAGGTCAGTACCCCAAGGTCTAACCTCAAATGCATCAAACCAACCAATGGGAGACCTACATCTCCTCCCATACAATGCTTCAAATGGGGCCATGTCAATACTTGAGTGATAGCTATTATTGTATGAAAACTCCGCTAAGGGTAAGAAGCTATCCCAATGGCCACCAAATTCTATCACACATGCACGAAGCATATCCTCCAACACTTGAATCGTTCGCTCAGACTGTCCATCGGTCTGAGGGTGGAATGCAGTACTAAGGTCCAACCTAGTACCTAATTCAGCATGCAATGTTCTCCAAAACTTAGAAGTAAACTGCGTACCTCTATCTGATATGATGGAGAGTGGAACTCCATGCAACCGAACAATTTCTGAGATATAGAGTTTGGCTAACTTTTCTGCATTGTAAGTCACCTTGACCGGAATGAAGTGAGCAGACTTAGTTAACCTATCCACAATTACCCAAATGGAATCAAACTTACCCAATGTCTTTGGAAGCCAACCACGAAGTCCATTGCAATCCTTTCCCACTTCCATTCGGGAATGGGCATTTTCTGAAGTGTTCCTCCGGGCCTCTGGTGTTCATACTTTACTTGCTGACAATTTGGACATTTGGCAACAAAATCAACAATGTCGCGCTTCATTCTACTCCACCAAA
>NC_028641.1:16168707-16209822 GCF_001406875.1 Solanum pennellii | reverse complement strand
CCCTTAAATAACTAACAGAAATCCGACCCAGCCTGGGATTACGCAGCCTGTGACGGGCCGTCGTGCCTGCGACGGTCCGTCCTGCTGCTCCGTCACAGAGTTCAGAGACTAGATTTTTACCAAGAGTCTGTGACGGCCGGTCACGCCTGTGACGGTCCGTCCTGTCATTCCGTTACGAAGTTCAGAGAGTCGATTTCAGTACCCAAATTTCAGAATTCTAATTGTTCTGGAGCGAGACTCCCTCGACGGTCCGTCGTGCCCATGACGGCCGTCGTGCCCATGACGGTCCGTCGTGGGTTCCGTCGTCTCAGCCAGTTTTTTCAGAAATAAAATCTGCTGCTCAAAACGACTAAACAGGTCGTTACAAGACAAAAGTAAAATATGGATTCTCAAACGCCATGCATACCTAAAGAAATCTTCAAAAGTTCAAAAACTCCATATCACTATTCATAAACCAAAACTAGGAGGGATTATGAACCTTTGTAGACACATAATTTTTTACCAAAGCTAATATTTTACACCATTTTTAGAATTTAAATATTTTAAAAATCTAAACAAAATATTTTGATTCTATATTATTTAATTATTTTATTTTCAAAAGATCAGAAAACTATAAAAAATAGAATCACACTTTAAGGTACATTTAGTTTTATTTATTTAAAGTTTTAATTATAAACGAATGATTCTAATTTTTTAATATTTTATCTAGCTATTGAATTTTTCTTAGTTAATATTAGTATTATATCTATATTTATTAACGAAATTTTTTTTTTTGAAAAAAAACTAAAATTAAATTCATTTACCCCATTACTCCAACCCGCCTACACTTACACAATTACCCCCCTAAACTTCTACCCCCACAACCCACCTACAGACCTCACGACTCACCAACACTACAATATACACGCTACTATATACAAAAACTATCAGCAAACAGAAAAGAAAAAAAATCATTCAATACACATACACAGAAAAAAAGTTATAGAATCACTTCCGAAACAAAATTTTATTTTTTATTTTACTCGTCTTTTGAAAATAATCATTTGCAATCTTTTCTTCTTTATTCACTATTTTAATACCAACAAAAATGCATATACCAATACAAATAACCTACATTAACTTGATGGTTGTTCTATTCGAGGTTCGAGCAAGGTTTTGCGGTATTCAACTTTACTTGACTTTTAATTCATAAATTTAATTTGATATAATTAATGTGGTAAGTTCTCTTACACTTTTATTTTATTCGTGATTTGATTTAAACGAAGAATGTTGAGAGTTATATTTTTTTAGTAGTTTTATTTGATGAAAAATTATGGTTGTTCATTTTATTCAATAAAGAAGGAGATTTACTTTAGAAATTTGTCATTGTTTTGTTTGATAATGAAGAAATTACTCTATAAGTATACCTAATTTTGACATTAACTTTAAGATAAAATAAAAGTATAATATCCGTAGAATTTTAACATTAACTTTAAGGGTGGATAAAAATAAAGGAATACAAGATAATTCAATATTATATTATACCTTCGAATTTTAATATTTTATTTTAGTTGATCACTATTTATAAATACTAACTATTTTCTTTTAACATAATATAAACTTTTAGATACGCTAATATTATTTTTTTCAATTAAGAATGTGTTTTGATATCTTTTTTGAGGCATAAAAAATCACGGATGCAGTGATGCACCTTGTCAATTGATATAATTAAATTTTATTACACTTATAGAGAATTACTAGGCGAAATACGAAGAAGATAATTATGTGTCAAAATGTTAAGATCGATAATGCAGTTATACATATGGTTTAAGACTGACAAAAATTAAACAATAAAAGTATGAGTGAAATTGTGGCATATAAAATATATCCTAAAACAAAGTTACAAGAAGTATAAGTCAATAAATGAGATCATGCTAGAACTACAGGACTCGAGGGATGTCTAATATCTTCCCCTCGGTCAACAAAATTTCTTACCCCAATTTTAAGTTTGCCGACCAAATAATGAGTCTTTTCCTTTTGATTAGGGTTTAAACAAAAAGGTGTCTTGGAACACCAAGTGGCGACTTTGAAAAATAAAATAATCCCTAAATCGATAAAGTCATTTAAATTAGAAAAACCATATCCGTTCATGCGCGAAAATAGGCGTGACATCTCTGACGAGTGTGCTAGGTAATAACTAGAATTTGAGCTTGTATATTGACTTTTATTTGATTTTATTATTTTATTTTATTAGATATATTTTTTTGATGGTCTAATGTGCTACTTGCTGCACATTTTTTTCTTTTATATCTTTAACACTGGTGAAGGATATTTAGTCATATATCTTAGGAAGAGTTGGACCAGCAATGAAGTTAGAATAGCGCTATTGTCGATAAGTTGCACTCTCGGGCTCAAGTATTCCACTTGAGTAAGACAGTACAGCCACCTATCTCTTTTAGGTCATGGTTACCACTACTAAGCTCCACTCATTTGCATAATTTGAATTTGACTTAGTGACTTGATATAAGATTTGCATCCGTCTAGGACAATTATGCATTTCATACATGACACTTAGTTCTTTTTATGAACTACATGAAAAATGTATTTGTTTAGAAAGTCTTGAATACTAATGCATTTGTCAAAAAAGGGCTTTTAATATCATGAAATTTTTAATTATCCAAATTGGTTGAACTACGCACATCAGATTCTCAACTCGATGAGATACGTAGGCGACTCTCCTCGGGTTCGATGATCTTAAAAGAAAGAACTATTTCTTATAAAATATAAAGTTGTGTTTACAATATTCCTGAACTATGTTCGAACTGATTGTTGCTTTGACAAGATACGTACGCAGCCTTATGTTGAGGTTCACCCTAACAAAAAAAATCTAAAAAGTCTCCGTCACAAAAATCGACGCAAAAAGGGATTTTTTCTATTTAGAGAAATTTTGACTTGGTTCGTACAAACATACTTAGGAGTTTGCATAAGAAAAATAATAATGTGTTAAACTATATGGCAAGACAGACCAACATTGTTAGGACCTATAGACTTCTTTCGGTATCTTTTAATATATTTATGCAATAATTGAGAAACTTATTTTCTTAAAAATCAGGATAGAATATATTTGAACTCGTGTTTCATGTGCATTGTGTGGTGAGCACTATATATATCATTCAATGAAATGACAGTGTTAATCTAGAATTTGGCCCGAATATTGATTTATGCGAAATATTGAGCAACATCTAACTTGGGGAAGAATTATAGTCATTCTTTGATTCGGTTGTGCCTTTCGAGCCTACCGAATGACATGTTATCCATAGAACACCCATTTTAAGATTCAACCATTTTTATTTGAATAACAACATATTATCATATAGCCTTCGGAGTGCAATAAAAAATACCTTGGTTCCACCTCCCCGAGCATACTATCAATTATCTACAAAATGCCAAAGATCTATGTTGGACAAAAAAGTGAACTGGTCAAATGTACAAATTTAAAAAATGACAAAAAAAAGATCGATAGAATAAAAAATTAAAAAAAATCTCTGGTAAAAGGAGAAAAAATGACAAAAAAGAAGAAGAAAAATAAGGACAAGACTTCAAGAAAACAAGGGTCAATGGAGAAAATTAAAAAAAAATTAAGATCATTACGCAAATTTTAAGGAAAAATTAGTCTTTTATCCCAATGAATATCCTATATTTCCCTAATAGTATTACAAGCCAATGACCGGTCCTATTTGATCTCATTTTTGGTGTTCTCACATTAATGGGTACTTACATAAAGGCCAAACATATAGTATCTCAATCTCATGCAATGAATCTCTTTCTTAGTGTGAGTGACTTCTAAAACGTTCTAAGATCATAACATTTCTATTTTTTGAAGTAGGACTTTAATTGTTGTTAGGACACATAAGATATGATGATGTGAATTAATTTAATCTCTTAATATATGCAAGATTAACATATCAAATACTTAAATATGTTTCCTATACCATTTGAAACTATATGAATTAATTACTTGGAGTTGACCTTAAATCTTTCCAAAAGTATTTGAAGTGAATTCATACGCATAATACTAACTGTTGGTACCATCTAAACTATAAACATTGTCAACCATGAGCTGATTCATTTCTCAAAAGCTGTATTTTGTAGAATAAAATCTATAAAAAAGAAAAATATGTTTTTATTATTAATTTTATGAACTATGTTTGACCTGATTCTTCTATAAAAGATACGTAGGCAGTCCTACAATGAGATCGGTCTCACAAAATAAAATTTTATATCCTTGAAGTAACGAAATTAAATCATTTATTTTTAAAAAATCAAAAATATGATAGAAAAAATATTTCAAAATTCCTTTAATACAATAATACGAATATGTTTATTTGTTAAAAAAAATCACTCTCATTACTAGGGAGAAAACATCCTATTTGATTATTGACCTTAGAGAATAAACAATCTTACATCATCTTTAATTTCTATGGAACAAACACCCAAGTTAGATATTGACTTTCTGGAGGAAACACCTTAGAGATACCATTTTTCATTTCCAGGTATCAAGAACCTTAATTGCAACAATGTCTTGCATTTTTCTTTTGGTATAAGCATTTCTCTTTTATGTTAATACCTTAAATGATACTTTCGAGGTGTAAGCATGGAAAATAATAATGTTGTCGTGATTTTGTTTGATGATTCGGTTAAGCGAGATCTTCCTAAGGAAGGAAATTAGTATAGCATGATTCTCCTGGACAATGAGATTAGAAGTACCCTACTACATAATGAAATTAGAAGGACCCTCCTATATAATGGGATTTAGCAGGACCCTCTTACATAATGGGATTAAAAGGACTGTCCTACATAATGGGATTAGCAACATCCTCATACATAATGAAATTTTGATTAGCAGGACCCTCCTACATAATAAGATTAGCACAAAACATCCTACATAAAGAGATTTATACTAGAAGGACCCTCCAACATAATGACATTAGTAGGACCCTCCTACATAATATAATTTAGACTAGTAGGACTCTCCTACATAATGGGATTAGTAGGACCCTCCTTCATAATGTGAATTATTTATTTTCTCTTAGGATAAACGCTTGCTAGTCTGAGATCGTTATTTTTTCTCCTTGGATAAATACATCCTAGTTTGAGACAATTATTTTTATTATATCCTATAATAAACACTTTCTAGTTTGAGATGTTATTTTTATTTTCTTCTAGGATATACACTTCCTAGTACGAGACATTATTTTTTATTTTTTCTACTAGGATAAACACTTCCTAGTCTGAGACTGTTATTTTTATTTTCTATTAGGATAAATACTTCCCAGTATGAGACGTTATTTTTTATTTTCTGTTAGGATAAACACTTCCTAGTCTGAGATCATTATTTTCTATTTTTTTTTCCTAAGATAAACACTTCCGATTTTAAGACATTTGTTTTATTTTGTTCTAGGATAAACACTTCCTAGTATGAGACATTATTTTTATTTTCTCACATAATAAACACATCCTAGTATGAAAGGTTGTTTTTATTTCCTCCTAGGATAAACATTTCCTAGTCTGACACCGTTATTTTTTATTTTCTCGTGGGATAAACACTACCTAGATTTGAGATCGTTATTTTTCATTTTCTTTAAGGATAAACGCTCCGTAGTTTGAGACCGTTACTTTTTATTTTTCTCCTAGGATAAATATTTCCTAGTAATAGACCGTTTTTTTTATTTTCTCCTATAATAAACACTTCCTAGTGTGAGATTTTTGTTTTTTATTTTCCCTACGATAAACACTTCCTAGTCTAAGACGTTATTTTTTATTTTCTCCTACGATACACACTTATTAGTCTGAAATTGTTATTCTTTATTTTCTCCTAGGATAAAAACTTCATAGTAAGAGACTATTATTTTTTTATTTTATTTTTCTCCGTGATAAGTATTTCTTAGTCTGAAACCATTATTTTTCATTTTCTCCTAGGATAAACACTTACTAATCTAAGACCGATATTTTTATTTTCAACTAGGATAAATACTTCCTTGTTTGAGACGTTATTTTGATTTTCTCCTAGGATAAACAGTTCTTAGTCTAAGACCGCTATTTTCATTTTCTCCTAGGACATACACTTCTTAATCTGAAATTGTTATTCTAACTATGATAAACACTTGCTAGTCTGAGACATTTTTTTTTCTTCTATGGTAAACACTTTCGAGTATGAGACTACTTTTTTTTCTAGGATAAACATTTCCTAGTTTGAGACCGTTATTTTTATTTTCTTCTACGATAAACACCTCCTAGTCTGAGACGTTATAGATATTTTCTCCTAGAATAAATATTTCCTAGTCTAAGACCGTTATTTTTTATTTCTCCATGGGTAAACACTTCCAAATCTGAGAGCATTATTTTATTTTCTCCTAGAATAAACACTTCAAATATGATTATGTTTCTTTAAATTATTTTTCTCCTAGGATAAATAGTTCCTAGTGTAAGATCTTTATTTTTATTTTCTTCTAGGATAAACACTTTCTAGTCTAAGTTTTTTTTTAATAAAAATTATATTTGCGAATAACTCACAAATTTTTTCCAGTGAAAACTGGGGAAAAATTTGTTTATTTTTTTCGTGATGGTTTTCAAGATTTTTCATGCAAAACATGGATATTAAATTCAAGAGCAAAGTTTCAATTCTATTCAAAATGATTGATCTCCATGGTAACAAAAATTCACTTCTTCAATGCATATAGCAGCCTAACTTACCGATGTCTATTTCTATTCAGCTTGTAATAAAGAAAACATCCATCCAAGCAAGAACCCATTAAAATTGTCATTTTGAAGATTGTAAAAAGGTCGGTCTAAGTGGCAAGTTAAGCATCAAATCCATCAAGATCAAGATAATCACCCAAAAAATCAAGGTGATATCTGAAAGTCAAGACTTAAGTGAAGACTCAAGAGAAGTTTCATAGATAGGAGTTTGTACTTTTATTTTCCTTTGATGATTAGTTTTAATTTTTTATATCAAAAAGAGCCGCAAACTAGAGCCTCGATGGAACTTCACTTGACTTTCAACTCATCACTTCTATCTCCTTGAACCTCACGTGACCTAATTTCCTTTAAATCCTGGATATTTAGGATGTCAAAAACTAAGACTCGGTTGCAAAAAAAATTCTATCAAATATAAGTCGGATCAAATTTGTCACGTTATCTACTTCTTTATCTCAAAACTCTTTGTGTTTCCGATCAAAGAGGGGCGAACTGTAGACATGTAATTTTTTACCCAACCTTATATTTTACACCATTTTAGATTTTAAATATTTTAAAATCTAAATTAAATATTTTGATATTATCTTATTTTATTATTTTACTTTTTTAAAGGTATGAAAACAATACAAAATAGAATCACACTTTAAGATACAATTATTTTTATTTACATAATGTTTTAACCATAAGTTAGTGATTTAATTTTTTCGATTTTTTTTCTAGATATTGATTTTTTCTTAGTTAATATGATTATTATATTTTTATTTATTAAAAAATAAAGAAAACACATAAAATTAATCCATTTACCCCATTACCCCAACCCACATACACTTACCCCATTACCCTTACAACCCACCTACGGACCCCACAACCCATAAACACAAAAACATACACACTACTATATACAAAAACAATCAGTGAAAAGAAAAGAAAAAAATTCACTGAATACGCACAGGCACAGGAAAAGAAAAATTAAAGGACCACTTCCAAACAAAAAAAATCCATTTTTATTTTATTTTTCTTTAAAAATTAATCATACATTCACATCTTTTCTTCTTTATTCACTATTTTCATATCAACACACAAATACATGTACCATCACAAATCACCTAAAAAACTTGGTAGGTGTTCTAATCTAGGTTCGAGGAAGGTTTTGCAGTATACAACTTTACCTTACTCTTAATTTAATTATTGAATTTGATGTAAATATTATGATAAGTTCTGTTACACTTTTATTTATTCGTGATTTGATTGAAACGAATAAAGTGTTTCGAGATATATATATTTTTAATATCTTTATTTGATGAAAAATTATTGTTGTTCATTTTGTCCAATACAGAATGCAGTTTATTGTAGAAATTTGTCACTGTTTTGTTGGATTAATATGAAATTACCATACACGCATGCCTAATTTTGTTATTAACTTTAAGATAAAAATAAAAAGATAATATGTGTAGGATTTTAAAATTAACTTTAAGGGTGGATAAAAACTAAAGAATAAAAGATAATTCAAAATTTATATTATGTACTAGAATTTTAGTATTTTATTTTAGTTGCTAATTCTTTGTAAAGACTAATTATTTTCTTTTAACATTAGGCAAAATTATAGGAATGTTTCAATGAAGAATGTGTTGCGAATCTTTTTTGAGACATAAAAAATCAAGGATGCATTGATGCACAGTGTCCTATAATGTAATTAAATTTTATTAAATAAAGTAACACTTATAAATAATTATTAGGTGAAATGCAAAGAAGAAATTTATGTCTCTAAATGTCAAGATCGACAATGAAGTTATACATCCTATTTAAGAATAATAAAATTTGAACAGTAAAATATAGGCGAAACTGTATCATATAAAGTAAATCAAGAAAATTGTCAAAAGATGTATCAGTCAATAAAAGTGATTGTGCTAGAACCACGGGGCGCGAGGGATGCCTAATATCTTTCCCTCTTCCAACATAACTACATATCCAAATTTCTAGTTTACACACCAAATAACGAGTCATTTCCTTTTTAGTAGTGATTAAACAAAAAGGTGACTTGCAACAACAAAACTCAATTCCAAGTGGTGACTCTAAGAATTAAAATAATCCCTAAATCAATAATGTCACTTAAATTGGAAAAACCCTATCCTTTCATGAAAAAAAGGGGTATGACAACCTCAACATTGACTAAGAGGGGAAGGAAAAAGATGAGGATATCGGGACATAATATCGGCCTTGGCCTCCCAAGTAGCACTTTCCACAAGATTATTCATCCAAAGAACCTTTACTGAAGCTACTTCGTTATTCCTAAACTTCATCACTTGTCGGTCTACAATCTCAATCTGGACCTCTTCAAGGAAAGGTTATAATGAACTCCTAATTCATCTAAAGGAAGGATAGACACCGGGTAGCCTATGCACTTTTTGAGTATTCATACATGGGACTCTAGATGAACCGCAGCCAACTAAATAGGTAATTCAAAGTCATAAGTAATATTTCTCACATGCTTTAAAATCTCATATGGACCCATATATATTGGGGATTATGTTTCCCCTTTTTACCAAACGTCATCACCCCTTTCAGAGGTGATATCTTCAAATCGACCATCTCACCTACCAAAAATTCAACGTCCCTGTTCTTATTGTCAACATAAAAAAAAATTCGACTTTGGGCCCTCTTCAATCTATTCCTTATGAGTCGGACTTTATCCATGGCCTCATAAACTATTTTCGGACCTATAGAGAAAATTCACATACCTCAAACAACCCAATCGGAGATCTACACCTTCTCCCAAAAAGAGCCTCAACTGGAGACACGACTATTCTTGAGTGATAGATATTACAATAGGCAAACTTAATCAATGGTAGATGGTCATCCCAATTACCCATAAAGTCAATTACAGAAGCCTCAATCATATCTTATGAGTTTGGATAGTTTATTCCGCCAAACCATCCGTTTGTTGATGAAATGTGCTACTAAGTTTCACCTTTCCAACTCAACTTTGTAATGTCTTCCAAAAATGAGAACTAAATTAAGTACCCCTATCCGAAATGATAAACAATGTAGCTCCATGAATTATCACAATATCCTTAAGATACAATTTAGCATAATGTTTTGCTTAAAATGTATCCTTAATGGGAATGAAATGGGTTGGTTTGGTTATCCTATCAACAGTAACCCAAATCGAATCATGTTGCCGTCGCATACGAGGAAAACCCGAAACAAAATATATATTGACATTTTCCCACTTCCTAGTGGGTTTAGCTATATCTTGAGAGAAAACTCCGTTCTTTTAGGTCTGGCCTTGGCTTGTGTACAATTAGGACATTTGTCCACAACCTCCGCTATATTGATCTTAAAACTATTACACAGATCTCCCATATGTCGCGGTACATCTTTGAGGGTTGCGGATGAATGGAGTATCGTGAACCATGGGCTTCAAAAAAATTGTCTTCTTAAGTCATCCATTTCGGAATGCACAACCTACCTTGATACCTAAGTACCTCATCTCTCGCTTGGGAGAAAGCTTCAATGGATTTCCCAAGCACATTTTCTTTCAATCCTATCAAGATGAAATTAAGGGTTTAGTTAGCTTTCACATTATCAATTAAGGAAGACTTGAAATTATGTTGGATCATGAAACAACCCTTAGGATAATAAATTGTTTGAACTCCCAACCGGTCCAATCTATGCACATCACAGACTAATTATTTTTTTCTCAACTTCAACATGAGCGACACAACCCATGGACATTTGACTCAAAGCATCCACAAATAATATTGGTCTTTTTGGGATGGTAGAGGACGTTCATATCATAATATTTCAAAACCTCTAATCACCTTCTTTGTCGGAGGTTTAAATCTTTTTTGGTGAACACATACTGGAGAATTTTGTGATCGGTGAACACATCTATATGCATTGTATATAGATGGTTTCTCCATATTTTTAAATTAAACATAACTTTCTTTTGGGTTAGGGTCGTCAATGGAGAAGTAATAAATGTGACACCATCAACAAATCTCCTCTAATACCTGGCTAAACCAAAAATTCATTGAATATCGATGGGAGTTAGGGGTCTAAAGACAACTCTTAACAACTTTTGTTTTCTTCGGATCAACCTCTATAGCCACACTCAACACAATGTGACTACGAAAAGCAACTGATCTTAGCCAAAACTCGCACTTACCATATTCAGCAAAAAGTTAGCGTTCATTGAGTACTTGAAATACTATTCTCAAATGACTCATGTGTTTATCCTCACTTTTGAAATATATTAAGATATAATCAATAAAGACAATACAAACGAATCAAGATAATTCCGAGAAACCCTATTTATGAAGTCCATAAAAGCCACCGGGGCATTAATTAGACCAAAGGACATGAGTAGGAATTAAAAGTGACCATACCTCTTTCTGCCTCTAACTCTAAGTTGGTGATACCCCGATCTCAAATATATAGTTCAACATATCTAGTTCTACAATATCACATCAAAGTCCAACATATCTAGTTCTACAATGCCAACCCATGTGACTCTATTGGGAAATAATATGAGACAACTCCTATATACTCTATTAGCAACAATATAGAGTCACCCTCCATGGTAGACACCAAAAAAGATTCTTCTAAAACGTCAAGGAGTACGAAACATGTTATAGCAACCAAAGGAGTTATAAAGATAAAGTGGCACCGGATCTATTAATGCATAAACATTATTTGAAAATACTTGGAACATACTAATAACAATTTTGGCAGAACCCTCTTAATGACCTCTAAATTTGAGAGCATAGAAGCGGTTCTTCTTTGGAGCATCAAAATTAGGACAACTTTTTGTGCTTGGTTACTCTCTCAATCTTGAGTCTTGGTCATGGAAAATCCCTCACCATTTTACCACTCTTTCCACAACAAAAACAATTTTCCGTAGCCACTAGACATTTACCCATATTGTTCTTTCTACATTTGGCACAATTTGGTTTCTCACTTTGTGAACCAATACCTTTTCCCATTCAAGGATTTGGGTTAGGTACCCTATTCTTGCTAGCTTTTGATTAATTAGAAAGAACCTCCTTTAAGAATCTCTTCTTACACTTTCATTTGTCTTGTATCTCAAACTTACCTTTAGAAGTACCTCCATCATAGGTTCTTTCACTCTTGGAATCCCTATTTTGCTTCTTAAGCCTACTCTCCTAAACTTGTGGAGAATGCACATCAAACGAGAAAGGTCCATCTTATCATGAAGAATTGCCACATTACACTCTTCCACAAGATCATCGGACACACCCATGACAAAACAACTCATTTAATTAGACACCAAAGACGAATAATGTATATAAACTCAAAGAATTTAAAGGAGTATTCTTGGAAACTCATACCTCCTTGACGAATGTTGACGAATTCTTCCACTTTAGCCTCTATTTTCTCTCTTGGGAAAAATCTATCAAGAAATTGCTTCCTAAAGGTTTCTCAACTTATGGGACCCGCTCTCAAATCCCGATTGTCCTTCCATTGGGTGTACCCTGGTTGAGCCAAATCATTGAGTTGATATGAGGCTAATTCGGCCTTCTCATTTAAAGTTACCCCATAGCATATAAAATTTTATAAAACTCATATTCGAAGTATTGAGGATATTCATTCACCTTAGACCCAAAAAACATTGGAGGATTCATCCTATTGAAGTCCCTCTAACGTGAAGCCAAGGTACTAGCATTTTGATTCACAAGGGGTGCACCTTCCAGATTAGCTTGTGCCATCATAACTTTAGCTTTGCTAGTTATGCTTTGAGTTTGATTAAACATTACTTGAGTCAATTTTAGGAATGTCGCTCTTACATCACCATCTGTCATGACCGTAGGATTGACAAGCGCTTGGCCACCTAGAGGAACATGCTCGTGAGGAGGAGTTTGGTTGTCTTGGGGAGGAACTCCCTCATTCGCAATATCCTCTTCAACCCTTCTTGTGGCTTCCCTTCTAATAGTCATATCCTATATCCATAAGAAATGAATTAGAAGTAAAGGACACATAAAGTTAAGACTCTTTGGCATGACATAAGAATAACAAAATAAGTGAAAATTTCCTAAGCGCCAAATACATCACGACTTAAGAATAACAAAATAAGTGAAAATTTCCTAAGCGCCAAATACCTCTCATTCATAAGTTTAGCGTACTTCAAAATTATTAACAATACAATACATATACTAGGTTTTTCGAGACAACATTCCTAACATCATTCAACATCATTCTCTGGTACAAAGTTTTCCACAAATTGAGAGCACCGCTAATCGTAACGGGCGTCTTCGTTCTCAAAAAGGTCTTAGAAAAGCCCTTAGCATTAATCATTGCATATTATATAGAACAAAAGAGGATGATTTAAAGCTTTTCATTTGAAGTTCAACTTCACTTTATATATTAAAATAGAAACTAACTTGTCTCATATTTCCATCTAGACATAAAAGTATGAAAAATGGGAATTAGCCCTTACATCGATCACAATTCTTATAATATGAATAAAACATAGTCTTAAAAGAAGGAAAGTGAAATAAGATTGAAAATCAAAGAATTCCGTTCTTGGACTTGAGGACTCACCAACGTAGGGATAACAATCCAAGTTTCTTCAATAATGGATTAGAATCACATCAATGGACTGAACCTTCACTTGTGTAGAAAAAGGATGAAATACGGGTTTGTACAAACCACATGTTTTAAATATGGAAACTATGCAATTAAAACATTTGAAAACTTACTGAAAAGGACATTTGGTTAAAAATGTGGTATATTTACATAAGAGCCCTTATGCACATTCCATAAACATGTACAAAAGTTCGTACCATAAAAAGGCAAGTCCACAATCATAAGTTCATCATGATAAGACCTTACTTCAAAATTACATGTCACGGTTGATTTTATCAATACTTTATAAGACTTTACTCGTAACCCCCAATTCAAATCTATTAGTTCAATGTATATGTGAAGCCCCCAAACCCCACACACACCAAGAAAACTATCAAGAGGATCATAAACATGGTAACTAACTTAATACATCACGATAACATGTGAAACAAACACCATGCATACCAAGTGAAACCAATATCATGCATATAAAGTGAAACCAACATCATCCATATCATTCATAATATTCATCCGTTAAGTAGTACTAGTTAGTGTTTGTCTTCTTACTTTTATGCATTAATTTTAACATATGTTGAACTTTGCCATAACCGACATAGACCATTGAGCTACATGCAATTTTTGTGTCATCCTCTCATACCGAATGGAGGGTGTCCTACTTGCCAAGGTAATACATTGCATTCGTAATAACATCTAGGTGGATCCACTACCTAAGATTCGTATGGGGGCACATAGTTAAGAAATTAAGAAGTTGTTGATAGAAACTCTCTTTATTCTAATTATCAATTTAGTTTCCACCCCATGAGACAATATAGTTTGAACCTCATTTTCTTCGTGAACCTCTCATTGACAAGTTCACTTGGTGCAAAAGTAATTTCCCTTTTTGAAGTATAATTAAGTCTTTCATAAACATCAATTAATAATATAGGTCTTACGGTCTTAACAACTCATATAACATGTTCATATCTCATAGGTTTTATAATGAGAAAACCCTTTCATAACAAACCGAACATCATATAAGAATAATAGTTCATAAACATAGTTAAAAAATGATCCTAGGAATTACATTAAATTCCACGTAGTAACACACCCTCCATAATCTCACAACCTTCACATTCATATCATGATAATATATTAATAAAATATCATTCATACTTCAAGTAATCAACCTTAATAAAGATAACTAGCAATTCCATATTAGCATGCTCATAACCTTGAATTTCTTACCCATGGCTTTAAAGATTCCATTTCAAGATCTCATTCCAAATTAATGATACTCCTCCATAGATTAGGTTAACATCACATAAAAATAAATAATTATACATGAACATACTCAATTACACAACCTCTGATCATCATTCAACATAATTCAAAGGTAACGGTTAAGAGAAGAGAAATATTTTTGAGTCTTGAAAGAATTAGGTCAAAAAAACCAACCAATATTAAATTTATTACTAAAAGTTCATATTCAATCATTATTGATCAATTCTAGACAAAATAAGTCAATTTTGAAAGAGACCCAGGAATATAGAATAATCTGGAAATTTTAAAGAACATTGAAATCAATGTTGGGGGAACCTCTTGGGGAAAGGAGTCCCAAGAATGAAGAGTTCCTATACCTTGTTAATCCTTCGGGATTAATAGAGGAACGTGTCAATCCTTTAGTCACTCTCATGTTTCAATATGCATGAATGTTCATGATAAATTGAAATTTTATGTTAAGATATAGCTTGGAGTGATTCTCCATATTTAAATGCATTTCGATCAAAATTGTATTAATTATGGGTTGTAAGTTTCTCTCCTAGTCTATTGATGCAAGATTGAGTCCCATTTGAGTATGAATGTTCCCAAAGGGGAGATATTTTAACACTAGGGAAATTTAAAGTTTTAATAGAATGAAATCCAAAAAACATTACTGAAGATGGTTCTATAAGTCAAACCTACGAAATATTTAAAGTCCTACAGGTTGTATGAAAGAAGCCATAGACTAGGAAATGCACTTATGGAAAATTGAAATATCAAGTTTGACATATAACTTTATTATATGAGCCTTAATAGATTTGATGAGTCATACAACTGACCCGTAAGATAGATTAAGAGATTTGATTCAGAACCTCAAGTGTAAGAAAGGAAATGACGGGTTATAATGGATTCTAAGAACTGTATAAAGGTACCATACTCAATGCAAATTTTGTGGGTATGCCTTTCTTGCGCTAAATGAAGAAACTGCCTCATTAGTCATGCCGGTGATGCCTCACAAGGCAGTGAGATGAACACGATTGTCAATTGTTGAATGATGATAATGTCTCCCTTGGTATTGACACTAATGCCTCACTGGGCAGTGACATTGTATTCCTCAATAATAAAACATGAATGACCTAATGGGTAGTGGTACAATCTCATTCAACAATACAATATAAATTACATTATGGGAGAAGATACTATCACGCTCGATGATATGATGTAGATCAATATCCTCCAAATATTTCTAGCTGCTACAATATTACTATGTGTTTTATCCTTCAGATTTCATTTATTTTGTCTTAGAAAACTTGGATATTTATTATGGATCTCGCGTTCCAAGGAATTTAAGAAAAATAATGTTATTCACACCTAAAATTGTTTCCTTGTTATCAAAAGCATGAAAACTTTTCTTGCATCCATAAAAAATTTATTACTTTCAAACTGACTTGTGTCTCTTCAGCTATGTGATCCTTCTCTTTATATCTCTAGTTAATTACTCCAATATATCACTTCATGATAGATAACACAAAATAATTTATGGAAATATATTTGAAACATATAGAAATGTGTTTGAGGGATGTAATTCATCAATTAAAAAACAATTGAAAAAGGTTATTGTCAATTGTCATGTCACATCAAGCTTAATGGACACCTTATGGTTAATTCTTCGAAGTCTATATGGTAACTTGATAGATCGAATTTGAAGATTCTTGAATTTTGATTGATCATACCCTTTATATTTGAAGATTGTCAATGTCTACTTCTGCTCTCATAATTGTATGGGGGATCACTAGGAGTTACTTCAGAACTTCTGATCATACTAGAGTTATTCAACGTTTTCTTACACTTCTGGTGAAGCCTGATCAAATATTTGAGGACATCATCAAAAAAATTTATCGTAGTTAATAGACTTGGGGTATGTTGAACTGTTGATGAATGAATCTTGGAATTGTTAGAATCTTTTCAAGATCATTCCTTATTGCAATATTCAATGTATTATTAGCCTTGACTTGATGAAGAAATGAACTTTTTCTTGAGAATTATTGAGAGCCTTCAAAAACAATATTCCACTTTCTACTGCAAAGAAAATTAGATATCTTACGGGAGATATTCCTCAGATGTTGTGGCGGTTACGTATCTCATTTAGGCAAAAATCAGGTAAACATAGTTTCTTTTTCTTGAGGATAAAAGAAGTAGGAAGTTTCATAAGAAAAATAACTTAGGCCTACATAGGCCAACTAAGTATCTCATTCTAGAGAATTTAGGTCCAACGTAGTTCAATATATGGTGGTAAAATTGTAAACATAAATAATTATATGTAAATAAGAGCAATTGCAAGTAAGAGAAAGAACTATGGACTGATACTTCAAACATAATATATCTTGAGAATATCTAAATTTATCGGTCTAGGCAATTTTGTCCCATCAATATCTGACAGGACCATGGCACCTCTACATAACACCTTGCGAACCATGTATGGTCCTTGTAAATTTTATGCGAGTTTCCCTTGTTACTCATCGTGATGCGGAAAAATGTGTTTGAAAATCAATTGACCTACTTTGAATATCATGTCCCTTACACTTCTTCAAAAAAAATGAATCATTGTTTGTTGATTAAGTTTACCATCAAAGACAGAACCCATTCTCTTTGCATCAATCTATTCCAAATGATCAATTTCTTTACGAACCAAATAAGTACAAATCAACTCAGTTTCATGGATTTTTCTCAACGAAGATAGTTCAACGTCGGTAAGTATAAAAACTTCAGTTCCATATAAAACATGTATGGAGTTGCTCCAACACACGTTACGATAGTCAATGCGCAGCCTAAAAAAGAATATGAAAACATCTTATGCAAATCTTTATGATTGTCATTCATTTTCCTCAAAATCTTCTTATTTTCTTGTTGGTAGCTTCCATGGATCCATTAATTTAGGGACGATAACTGGTTTCGTCGCGTTGAGTTATCTTAAATTGCTCACATATCTCTTTCGCCAAACAACAATTCAGATTCGCTCTATTATCAGTAATAATGGAACCGGTATTCAAAACCTACATATCAGGTTGTGTCAAATAAAATCCACTATAACTTTCTCGGTTATCAGTTTTAATGAGGTTGATTTATAAAAATTTTGAATGTAGTCAATAAAGATAAAAATGAATCTTTGTACGTTAAAGGCGGTTGGCTCTACGGGACCAATCACATCTATTCTCCAATATACAAATAGCTAAACAGAACTCATAACATTGAGTTTGTGAGGCGGTAATCGAATCAAATATCCATGTACTTGACATTTATGATATTTCTGCACAAACTTGCAACATTAATGCTCCCTTTTCATCAAAAAATAACCAGCTCATAGAATCTAATATGAGTACCACAAACTCATGCATGTATTTTCTCAATAAGTTTCTAATTAACGTTTCAAGGACACTTCATACAATTCTAAGTGTCAACGATCGCTAGTCAGTACAAAACAAAAGAAAATGTGTTGGGGTCGAATCACACTGGGAGTGGTACGTGTTCAAGATTCACTAAAAAAGTGTGAACATGGTTAAGTCCATCATAGGAATAGACAATAGCAAATGTAAATATAATTCAAATTCAGGATGCCACAAATGTAAAACAAGGGGGTTTTGGTTTTATGTAATCAACCGCAACATCAACAAACAATACAAAAAAATATTAATGAGACATTTTTTGAGATGTGATTCAATTGTAGGATAATATAGTCAAAAAGGTAATTGCAATTATTAGAAAACAGCAGAATATTAGTGTGTAAGCAAAGCCATAGAGGGAATAAGATTTTTGTCAAAATATTTATCCCGAATCAAGTCTATTTCTCTCAAACACCATCAAGAAAGAAAAATAAGAACAACCTATGCCTTAGTCCATTCATTCCCTCCAACTGAATGTGTGAAAAAAGGGTTTAGGATTCACTCTCTCGAGCTGAACCCATGACAACCCAATACCCACTATCCATCAATGAATAAGCGTGGTTTTAAAACCTCATTCTCGAGCAATACAAAAACATGAAGGATTGCATTGGCAACTATAATTCTTAAATAAAACAACAATTACTAGTTAAAATCACTGCTAAACCATATTTAGATGAACAATTAGCAATACCTATTAACTAAATCAATCCATAAGATAAAAATCGTTATCAAATTTTGTTTCCATGAATTGATAAGATTAATTTTGTCCTTAAAATAATCCAAATCGAATAAACATAAAGACCCATTTCCAATTTCTCGATAGTGAAAAACTTCAATGCTTAAAATCTAAGGAAACCTTGTATTAATACTCAAACTTCAGTATAATTAAAATATGGTACTTGCTAAGTGATAAAAGATTCTAAACTAAATGTTCAAAAACGTATTTATAGTCACCCAAATTATGTTGAGAAGTGTTAGTTGACATAGTAAGTTGGGCTCGGTTATCCACCCTTTGATCAAGTACATCGCCTTTTTTCCTTGGCCTTCAACATCCTCTTAGAGTGTAACTTTTTGCGATCTAACACTTTATCGGGAAGTTGAGTTTTGATTTGAGTTTATATGCTTAGTTAGAATTACTTAAAGTCTTAGAGTTAAGGTCTTAAAGTGAGTTTTAGAAAATTAATTAGTTAACTTTGAACCCATAATTAAATAACTAACTAAATATAAGACCCCTAACTAAAAATTAAAAACTCAAAACATGGTAGAACCTAGGACCCTCCACTTACGCACTGTAGGTTGAGCTAATGTTGGTACTGCATGTGCATAGTTTTAGTAAGACAAGGGTGTTGGGGAGGCTTTTGTGAGGATAATAAGACTCAACCAATGAATACAATCCATGCCCCGTTGATCCATTGACGATCCATCAATGACCTTCGTAGGTCATGAAATCTTTTGATTGCTTTTTGGGGCCAAGTTGGGCTCTTCTTCAAGGACCCCTAGAGTAGTCCTTGGGAGTCGTACCTGGAGGTTTGGACTCATGACATGTATTTATACATGGTTAAATCATTTTTACAATATTTAGTCCTCATATGAAACTTCAAAACCTCACTACAAGACTAAGACCACACTAGTTCAATTTACTACTTTCCGAATTTCAAGGTCGTTCTTTGACCTTTATGCACAACACTTTCATACTATGTTAGTTACATTAGATTAGGTATTAAAATATCAATTTCATACTTTTTAATTCATTATATATCATGTGAGGCTCTAACGTAGGTTATTAGATTTCTATGGTATTACATTATCTTCCCCTTGGGAACATTCGTCCCTGATTGTTGACCAAGACACCAAATAAAGTTTCATGCGGGTTTCCATATCACAAGATAATGTAATTTGAACCCAACTACATGTGTAAAACAACCCATCTCATAATCATATCTACTGGCTTCTAAGCACAACTTCGTTTACAATATCATTTAGTCTTTAGTTATGAATTACTTCATAAAGAATTCTTTTACATAACTACTCAAATAGTGTATAGCTCAAAGGTTTCAAAGATTAGAACAATCCTTTCATTAACAAAAATAAAATACATGAGAGAATGTTCCTTCGTATAATATTCATATTGCGTTTAGGAAATTTGACTTTTTATCAATCATATCAACACTAACATAATCATATCATATCATTCATATTCATATCATGACATAACATTCATATCATAGCATAATATCCATGTTCATATCATACTATGATATACTTGCTCATATCATAACATACCTGATCATAATTATGATTGTAGGGAACAGGGACAAGACTCAACACCACATCATAATTCAAGTAAGCACCTCCACCATAAGTGGATCAACAATTTAATATAAGACTATAGAACAAATAAAAATCTCCACAATAGGTGGATCAATAAGTCAACATTAAACTATGATAAAATTGAAAACCTTCTTCATAGACATTAAGTCTTTCTTCACGATACAACTCTAACTTGATTATATTCATTCATCATTTAGGGTAACATCATAATACACTATCGATTCACATATAAACAACCTAGAGTCTCATCCTTCATTCATGAACCAAAGCATACAAGGGTTTAGATTTGAGAAAAAACGGGAAATTCATGGGTTTTGTGGGGATTTGTTCAATAAACACAAACATTACTTGAATTCATAAATAAACCTCATATATCATCATAAAAAATAAATTAAGAACAACGTAAATAATATAGGAAACAGACCCAAATTGAGTGAAAACTTTTAATATGGGGAACCTTGAAATACAATTTTGAGAGAACCTTTTGGGGAAAGGATCCTAAGAGTGAAGATCTTCAGAAACATTGTCTATTCCTTGAGAATTTATGGATAAAATAGATATTCTGGGATTCCTAGTCGAACCTTGGTCTTCTTCTTCAAAATATACTTAGACAGATGATTTTAGAGAGGGAAGTTGATTTTGATTTGAGATTGTGAGTTTAGTTAGAATTATTTAAAGTCTTAGGTTTAGGGTCTGATAGTTAGTTTTATACATGTAATTAGTTATCTAAACAACAATCATAAACTGTTTTTAAATAACTAACTAAACATAAGACCCCTAACTAAAAACTAAAAACGTATAACATTGACTAACCTACGACCCTACAGTAGGTGAAGTAAGCGATGGGTGTTGGGGAGGTTTTGGTGAGGATAATGAGTTTTAAATCATTAAAAAAATCCATGCCCATGGATCCATTGATGATACGTCAATGACCTTCGTAGGTCATGTCGTCTTTTGACAACTTCCAGGGTCCAAGTTTTTGTCCTTCTCAAAGAAGCCTATGGTAATCCTTGGGGGGTTACACCCGGATGTTTGGACGCTAAGCATGTACCTATACATGGTTAAATCATTTTAATTATATTTAGTATTGATACAACACTTTAAAGCCTCACTACAAGACCTATGACCATAATAGTTCACTTCACGACTTTTCTGACGTCAATGTCATTTTTTGACGTTTATGCATAACACTTTCATACTAATATAAATACATTAGATTAGGTCTAATAACATCATTTTCATACTTTTTAAGTGAGTATACATCATTTGAGACTCTAGCTTAGGTGATTATAAATTAGTGGCCTTATAGATGTTGTTGTTGTTTAAGCCAAAGAAGAACCGAGAAGCAATATTCTAGTCCTCCTTATCAATGGGGGCCCCTACCATGATCAAACTCAACTTCGTATCTGAAATCAACGGTGCAATCCACCCGTTTTACTTATCAAGGGAGTGAGTAGTAGGCAAGCCCTCATATACAAGTGTAGCACCTGGGCCCTATCGAGTACAATATTAATATGATCTCTACTGCACCCGACTTCCTTCACCGGGACTATGAAAGACTTTAATGCGCTAAAGGAACTGGACTTCTTATTCCCATCGAGAACCAGCTCTCTAAATAATGTATAAAACTCCTAGAGCCATATAGGAATATAAAGGCCTCAAAGAATGGTGAACTGCTCGAACCGATGGAACTGTAGGGTGTCCGTGACTGTGGAGTATCTTCCCTTTAACTCCTCTATGGATAGTAACCTTTCCTCTAAAATTATCCTAAACCCGTCAGATTTTAATCTGCTTAGTAGGCGAGGAAGAGGAGACTACAGTGGGGGTACTAGGGCCACGGGCGATAGCGGAGATGGATCTGTATCCATTTAAGTGCAAGTTGCTGGAGGTCTTGAAGAGACAGAGAGAGACCTAGCACGATTATCTACTCTCCTAGATTTCATAGATTTATCATCAGTTGGCTTGGGAATGCTAATTAGGAGTTAGAGGATTGTTTCTTATTGCTGGAGTTGTGCTCTGGAACCTCAATGATGGGCTTCTTGCCCTTTTTTACTTAGCCTTCATTTGGATGCACTGGTCTTCCCTTTTTAAGAGGACTGACACCTCCTTCATTTATAAATATGCCCCATGCACGTTTACGGGGTTGCATATCAAGGTTAGTCCTATCCATATCTGCATAAACAATGTTAAAATTAAGAAATAGATCCATCAATAGTTGCACATAGACTCACCGAAATGATAGGCGAGTTGCCGAATCACTTTTGCGATCAACGTTGGTCTCGCATAAATGATTGGCTACAAGCATTTAAAAAAAAATGCATGTCAGTATTGGGTGAATCGCCGCCAACATTCAGTAAGTAAAGACAAGACTGCCAAAACTAACAGTATATTTTAGGGGTTAGGGGCGAAGAAAGGGTCATCAAGAAAGGCTTTTGGTGAGTCATCGAGTGCACTCACCAAACACCAAGTTCTCATCGGAAGTTACAGAACTACAATCAATCTTATTATGAAATGAAAGACGATATTGGGGGATTCGGCTAAATGCCGAGTGGTTTGGCGAGCTCGACTAAACTTGTCAATTGACCCAACGTGCCTACTCTTAACCCCAACATCCAAAATTCAACCCTGCATCCCCCAAAATTAATATCAAAGCATACACAAACCTAATTGGACATCTACCCATAAGACCCATTTTCCTCAAATACTCACACATCTTTTGATTTGGCAAATTTAGAATTTGACTAGTTTAACCCTTAAGAATTACGTCAACTACTCCATCATAGGGAAAATATGTCATTTGACATAAATATGGGTTATTTAAACTTTACCCACATATACCCAACTACAAATTAGCACAAACCCACAATTTGTATCAATATTAAAGCAAAAAAATTGTGGGAAATAAATAATTAATCATTTCAGGTAAGATATTAAAATAAAAACGGGCATACATGTACACAAGTACAAAAAATAATGAAATCAGAGAGGCCGAACACACTTCACTAAGATGAGCACAATTGTAAATGAGTAAAAATTGCTAGAATAAATTTCAATTATTAAAAAAACAACATTAATGTCAAATAAAAAATTTGAAATGTGAGGGGGAAAACCTATCAAAATCTGAATAGAAAATCGACAACTAATACGTAGTAAAAATACAAAAATATTGAAAAACATAGTGTGGGTGTGAGTTTGGGAAGTTAGAAAGTGAAGGAATCTGAAATATTTTGAACTTTTGAACTTTTGACCATTAAAATCGTTCCGCTCTCGCCCAGTCCGCGACATTAGTTTTGCTCGCCTCACTGAGATATATAGGACCTCTAGTAAATATGGGGGATCCAAACGGTGAACAAAGCCGTGATTTACGACATGTTAATGGCACACTGATTTGCTCCCGGTCTCACCAAGTTTTACGAACTCTTATTTAAAAATTAATGAGTCCAATGGTGGTTTTTACTACGTATTCGATGAGTCGACTATTATACTTTTACCTCGTCAATCACAACATTTCAAACACATTTCATACTTTAACCTACACAATCAATACATGATATCTTCAAAAAAAATAAACAAATATAGCTTAGGTTTCCTCCCAAAGAACATCTTGGTGAACGTCACGGAAAAACATAAGTAAAAACTCTAACCTCATTCTTAGGGTTGTCCATTGTGTCACTGGGAAATCACCTTCCTTTCTTGGGTGTAAATTAGACAAAATTTTACCCATTTTGGTCTCCAACTATTTGGTGAAGACGTAGTTAGAGGTGACTGCCTGGCTAAGGGCAGATACATTGTCCTTCATCTCTTTCAAGATTTTATCAGACCCCTACTCCTTGTTTAGGATACGAGAGAGCATATCCTTAAAATGACTACCCTAAGAATTGTTGTCTTTTTAGCACTCGTGCGGAGGAATGTACATGTCCTTTTCACCATCCCTTTTCTTCTAAGTGGGATTTCGATCCCTCCACTCCCTATTAGAATCTCTCCAACCTTCATCTATGCTACAACCTTGGTTACCACCTTGCGTTGGGTAGTTCTCATGTTAACCACCTCATTTGTAGGCTAGGAAATTCACCTCCTCTTTATTCAACGATTAGAACTTGGTCTCTTCAGGGTTCACACACGCTATACCCACGACATTGACACTCCTGACACTATCTCCCATGACATATTAAGAAAACATGTCAAGTTGAGTCATGATAATGTCCATATTTTGATCCCTCACTTGGTCTTTTTCCAGCTGCCTCTTGGTCAATTTGAAAGTGAGAAAAGAAATATAGTCTTTACGGGTGTACCATTCATTGTAGATCTTTTCTCATTCTATCTAAGAGTTGTGCTTCTATCAAATAAGGTTTTTCCATCAAACCACGTGGAGAAATTTTGTCAGCAACGTCCTTGCTTACCGAATCAAGGCTTCAGTAAAAGCATTACAACAATATGTTGTGAGGAAAACCATGAGTTTGGCATTTCAACACAAACTTTTTGAATCATAGACATGTCTTATTGATTGGCTCGCCCTCCAGATGATTGAAGCTCTGAATGTTATACCGAAGTGTCATAATCCCCGAAGGAGGGAATAATCACAATTGAAATGTGTTGGAAAGATTTTCCGATGAAGTGATTGAGTCTCGTGTAAATTCAGAACCACTTACACGCTTCCTCCATTAGAGAAATGGGACAACCTCAACCAGAACGACACTTGTGATATCATTTTGAAAGAGAACATCCCACAAGCATCAACAAATTTTTTGATATTCTCATAGGGATCCTCATGAGCCAATCCACCTAGTAGTCCCTTCAATTGCAAGAGCTGCAGCATAGTGCTTGTAATATCGAACAAAGTGTTGCCTTCAACCACACTAAAGCAAATGGCACCTATTCCACCCATAAGATGAGGTTCATTAGAATTTGACTCATTGACATTGTTGAGGTTACAGATTTAATCTTGGTTGTCCCACATAAATGCCAATGCTTCCTTTCACACTCATACTCTTTGTCCAAAAGAGTAAGATACAAACCCAAATAAAAACAAATAGATTTACATATAACAAACAAGAGAAAAATCCAACTTAACCAAAGAATTATAAACAACACGAATCCCTAGCAGCAAAGCCATTTAATTAACGTTCCAAGTACATTTTATCCAATCAAAAGTTAAAACAATCGTTAAACAGTGTTAAACCAACTAAATGAGTTGGGGTTGAATCCCACTGGGAGTTGTACATGCTAAAAATTCTATAGAAATGTGTGAACATGGTTAAGTCAATCACAAAAATAGATATTATAGAATGAAAACATAATTCAAATTAAGAGGTGACACATAAGTCAAATAACGGAGTTTTGGTCCGAAATTATCAACTACAAAAACATCAAATAAAGGAAAATAACAATAAATAGATGGGTTCTTTGAATGTGATTCGATGTAGGCTAATGTACACAAACGGATAATTGCAACTATTAGGAAAGAAATAAATATTACTGATTAAGATAAGTCATTGAGGGACTAAAATTTCTCTCAAACAATTTACGCCGAATAAATACGGTTACTCTCAGACACCAACCAGACACCAACAAGAAAGCAAAATAAGAACAACATACGCTTTTTCAATTCAGTCTTTGGAGCTGAATGTATGGAAACGGTTTTAGGATTTACTATGTCTAGCTAGCCCAATGAAAACCCAATACCCACTTACAGTCAATAAATAACCTTGGTTTTAAAATCTCTCTCTCTCTCTCTAGCAAGCGAAAAACACAAAGGTAGAATTGCATTTGCAACTACAATTGTCAAATTAAACCACAATTACTGATTAAACTCACTTCTAGTAGGATTTAAACTAACAACTAGATATATCCATGAACGAAATCATTCTATAATCACATACAAACATTCCAAAAATTGGGGTTTTATCTAGGCCTCATAAAAAATTAAAAAAAAACATTAAATAATTGTGTTTCCATCAACTGGCAAGATTAAATTCATCCTTTGAATGGTCCAAATTGAGGAATCTCAAAGACCCACTTTCAATTTCTCGATAGTAAAAAACATCGATTCTTCAAAGCTACGGTTGTCTCAATAGTAAGAGTTCAATATCCTATAAAATATAGTACTTGCTTATTGATAAAAGATCATAAACTACATGTTCGAAAATGTATTTATAGTCGCCAAAAATAATCTGCAAAGGGACATTCGTCACAATAAGTCAGGCTCACTAATAATCTCGGCAATCCGCACTTTGGTGATGTCCTTCGTCTTTTTACATCGTGCTTCAAATTCCTTTAAGTATGTAACTTTGGGCAATCTACACACTACATCAAGGAACCGTTTGGCGATTCGTCAATAACTTTATTTTTTCCCCAACTTGATTTATCCTTTATGGCTTGTCTCACTTAGAACTTTAGGTAATCAAATGGCTTCTCGGTGACACGCCTATGCTCTCTTTTTATCCCTCTTTTTTCAGCTTTCTTCCTTCCTTTTTGCAAATTAGTGTCCTTGCTTTGTTCCTCGATCCATATACCTAGAAATTAAGGATTATACAATAGTTATTGGAACAAAAACGTTTTGTGACACTAAATTTATACAAATAAAGTCCTAAATGAGTCAATCTTGGATTCGTCAATTTTACAACCTCAATAGCATCAACCCATATGAGAAGACCTAAATTTAGAGTCGTTCTATAAAAGACTTCAAATATTAAAATAAATTTTTAGCCAATATATTGCCTTGTTTTGATTGAATATGAGATTCTCATGATATGTTCTAGTTTCAAAGTATTTCATTATGTCAAAATACAAAGGCAAACCGTCTCACTCTACTTTAACATCAGAATAATTAACAGGTTGTTTCCCCTCTATATCAAAATAGTTAATATAACTTGTATTTGGATATTTGATGATTCAATCAATGGTGGCAAGAGGATCAGACAAGTCATCGTGTGTCATGGGAGTGTGCGTAAATTCAATCTTATGAAAAACTTGGTGCATAATGATATTTGGTTCCTTGAAGGTCCATGATCCTTGAACATGGCGCATTAGGAAATTTTAAATCACCAGTACGAACAACTCAGTAGCTTTCATATTGGTAGATGTAATAACCCTAAAAATGGATATGCTAAGTAATGCTTAATGTGTCTAGAATTCCAACTATTAGACCGGGTTGACACGGATTGAGCGCGTAGGAACAGACCTCAGAACCCTTGCTACATCCAAGCCAACTAACTTGGGGATTTAGTTGAGCTAGTAAAGGTTGCTTCCAACCATGTAGGGATCTCGAATACAAATATTTACTCGAAGGAGTCTTTACAGGACTTAAATAGTGGAAATCATAGGTTGGGAGGGTCTAGGGGTAAAATGGTATTTTTCCAGGCTAAGGGTAGTATATTATTACCCTAAATATATAATAAATGATTTAATTAATAAGTTAGAGGGGCATTTTTGGGGAGAGACGGCCGAAATTGGGCTCTTTATGTGAATTCTTGCTCCACCCGGGTTCAAACCTAGGTGGAAGCAATGAATAAAATTGTTTTTAATTTATGTTGGTAAATTAATGTAATTAATTTATATTTATTAGGTATTATCTGATTTAAAATAAAAGGAAATCAGTTTTTTAATTATAAAGTAAAACCTTATTTGACTAAGTCCAAAACTAGTCTCCTAAGTCTAAGAAAACTCTTCTCTCCCACGCTCATCTCTCTCTCTCACGTTTCTATCACTCTCACTCACGTTTTTCTCTGACAAATAACATACAGAACAGTATTTAAACCAATGTTTTTCACACTTTATGAACTCACAACGAAAATTATAAACAAACAACTAATCAAACATGTTAGGCAAATATAGGGTTTTTCCGTCAAGTTGGTGTTGAAGCTCTTTGATTTGGACGTGTGTTTGGAGGGGTTCTTTAGGCAGCAAGTCGAGGTTTGAACATAAAAAAGGGATGGATTCTCTTCTATCTTGGTCACTTTCCCAAGAGACCTCTTAATGTTCAGAATATTAATTCTGAAAACTTGGAATGCTCCCCATTGCATGTCCCTGTCACAAGCTCCCATTGAATCATAGGTTCGTTATGTTTGCTCGTAGAAAACTAGGGATGAAACGTATTTTCGTGATGATTATGTGTTTATGTGATTTTTTGGAATTATATGTCTTATGGTGATGTTTCCAAAAATGTAACTACGTGTGTATGTATGTGTTGATGTGGCTATTGTTCATGGTTTAGGACTTGAAATTGCATGATAGTTCTTTATATTTCATGTACACATTTTTATGTAAATGTGATGTTCATGTGGGTTGAAATGTGGCTAATTTGAGGGATAATCTCTTGTCTAAACGAATCAATGAAAACGCACCTAAAATGTTCTAAATGCACTATGAAATTCCCCTAAGAACTAAGGTGTAACTTGATGAAAGGATGATGAAAAATTAAAAGAAAAATTCTAGCTTCTAGTGATGAATTTTGGTCAGCAAAGAGGGTTCAAAATGTTGGGAAAAAATGAATTAAAACAAGTGAGGTAATGGAGGATTGAACTCCTGAACTCACAATGTTAAAAATTATGAAAATAAAGAAGTAAAAAGAAATGTGTTGAAGGGGATTCGAACCATGGTATTGGCTTGAAAATGTAACTTAAAAGAAAATAATACGAAATCAGATGAGTGGGATTCGAACCCACCACCTCTCAATCAGATTTAAGGAGGAGAATAAATAAAAAATAAAGGGGGAGGCATGTGGGAATTGAACCCACGACCTCTTAGGCATATTAAGGAGGAGAATACAAGAAAAATAATGGGGGAGGCATGTGGGAATCGAACCCACGACCTCTTAGGCAGATTTAAGGAGGAGAATAAAAGAAAAATAAGGGGAGAGGCATTTGGGAATCGTACCCACGACCTCTTAGGTAGATTTAAGGAGGATAATACCTCATAGTCAACTCGAAATAGACAAGGAGAAATAGATAATAAAAAAAATAAAGGGGTTGTGGGGGTTTGATCCCACAACCTCTCGACCAAATAAGATGTAATTCAAAGGAGAAAAATAAAGAGGAAACATTGATGTTGGGGCTCGATCTAGGTTCCCAATGTCATGTGGACGAAAATACAATAAATAAAAAAAAAGAATGTGTTATCTAAGGAATTTAAAATTGTGTTCCCTTGCCCAAATTCCATATAAATGCATAAGTCATACGTGAATTAAGTCTTTAAGAATAATTCTGCCTACTTAGATCAAAATCGAGATCTTGGCATACATATATGATGCATAAGTCTTGTACTACATATTCTTAAGAAGATATGAATCACTTAAATGAACTATGAATGATGTCTCATGGCTTGTATGTATAGTCCTATAAGTCTAGCATATTTTTTAAAATAAGTGAACCTAAGATGTATGTAATGAAATGATGTAATCCTAGAAGGGTTAAGTACTAGTGTAAAACTAAATGACCAAGTGCATTGACATATAATGAAATGATTATCATGTAATGAAATGATGAAACCCTAGAAGCGTTAAGTAAGAGTGTGAAACACACAAATGACCAAGTGCATTGGCATATAATGAAATGAACATTCACAAAAAAAGGGGCGAGTAATTATGAAGAGTAAATGGGCTAATGTTGATGACTGTGGTGACAACATGATATGAGACTAATGTAAAAGATAAGATAAATCTCAAATGATCCTGAGTAAATGTTACGAAAACGTACTCACCTATGAGAGTGTAAAGTTAATGAAGAGAGTAGTCTCTATGAACACTAATAAAAGTATTTAGATTAACACACTTAATACAAATGATAATATGAGAAATCATCTATGGATCTATGATGTCCTCATACTATAAGTCAGCTTCCATGAAGTATGAGTTGAATGTAATGGAACTTTATACGAAGCACCGATAGACTAGCTTTGAGCGGTGATGCCTTCTTTGGGGAAGGGCGGAGGTTCACGTAACTCTGATGAGATGATACTGTCCAGCATACCGGGTATGAGTCTCCTTATATCTCCTAGGCTTCGAAACTATACTGCCAATATAGGGATCTGGAGGGGTTCAATTCCCATGTATGCTAGCATGTTTTGGGTTACTTCGACCGATGATTCCACCTCTTTCTGGTGTGGGGTTTTATGACACATGATTTCATGATGCTCACATGATATATGTCGGTTAAAGTTAAAGTTCCCAATGAATGAATGAGGTCAGCCTCAAATGATGCACATAATGAAATGAATGATACCATAGGTATTAGGATAAGATAGTCAATAGGTGAATTAGATTCAAGTAATGACATTAGGCCATTCTTGGTCATTGCACAACGAACCCGATGAATGTCTTAAACTATATCCTAGGCATAGCTAGTGTTTACACTGGACCATGAATGAAATGAAATAAAGTACGTATGAATAAACGAAGAAGACTCTGTGTTTGTTAAAGAAGACTCCCTAGTTCAGGTCCCATAAGTTGAGCCCTCATTTTTGGGACGTCTTAATGTCAAGTCCATGATTCCAAGGTTTCATGGCATACGAATAAATGATATGAACAATGTTATGTGTTATAGGAATTATGATTTGTGCTATGTGTACGTTGTTGTGTGTTGTGTGCAAAATGTTAAGTATGATGAAGCATGTTATTGTCATGGCATAACTTTCCTAATCAAAATTTGGAAAGCTCATAAACTTTCCTATTTGAAATTTGGAAAGCTCACTCACATTCCTAATCAAAATTTGGCAAGTCCACTAACATGACCTTCGATAATCATGTTGTTAGGAAAGAGCTAATCTTACTCATGGATGTCCTTGGTCTGTGCTTGCATATACTCATACTTAGTACAAGTCTGTACTAACCCTATACAAGTCTAAACTTTTAGGTGCAGTCACAAGTGGACATTAGAGCTACAAGATCAACGCTGCAGTTATTCGGACATCAAGCATTCATCCGGACTCGGTAGGGCCTCATGCTTTCGAGGATGCATGACCATTTAAATTCTAGCTTAGTTGTAGGATTTATCTAGTGGAGTATGTTCCACTAGCGTTTCATTCCCATTTTGTTCATACATTGTATTGGTACAATTTTGGCAAGTACATCTTTATCATTATAATAAACTATTTCTTTCATTTGATGATCCTAATGTTAGATGGTTGATGGTGAACAACTACGTATGTAGTAGAATGCTTAGTAAGAATGTTAAGAAATAAAAAGTTTCAAATTTTCTGCTAAAGATAACCTAGATGATGCAAGAATTAGGTATGTAGGCATGAATGTGACCTCTGAGAGGTCAACAACGCCGGTCTCGTCTGGGGTCTAGACTCTAGTCGTGACAAAGCTGGTATCAGAGTCCAAGGTTAAATTACAGAAATAATAAGTTCACATAAATCACATTGAGTAGTTTCTAATTCATGGTAGTGAAGTGCACCACTCTCCTGAATTAGAGACTGCATGATGCATAGGAAAATCTCCCTTCTTCTGATCTTATCGTTCCTTCTCTAATGTCTGTTTCTTGTTGTTAAGAGCGTATCTAACATCAACAGTTGATATTCATAAATACTAATACGAGGATAAAAGAAGGCAGAGAAACAAGGTGTTCCAAAGGATAACCCACCTGCCAGCACCATGGCTAGCAGGTTAAGAGACTGCACGAGGATGAATCCTACCATTTACACTGGATCTAAGAATGCTGAGAATCTCGAGGAGGCGTGTAGGGCATCTATGTTGCATGCCAGCATGGGCCTTTCCATGCCTATGGTCCATGTTTAACAAGTAGAGGAAAATAGGAATAAAAAGAGTATTATTGGCAGGGAACATGTCTAGACAAGCTGAGAAGAATTTTTCAAGGAAGAGTAGTATTGAAATAAGGGATAAGCCCAGGTTTAAGAAGGAACTCTCCCACCAAGGGGAGTAAAGTTCGTCCAAGGATCGCTATGATAGGGATTCAAAGCCTAGATTTAAAAGTAGGAAGTGTGTAAAACTTCATGTAGGAGAGTCTATGACTGGCTCTAATTCCTGTTAGATTTGTAGCAAAACGGGTCACATGGTGAAGGATTGTCCGAATAGGAGAATTAAAGAACAATGGAAAGAGAGAGTTCAACCTAATGGTCCAAGTTAGGAGGCTCCCAGGAGACAACGATTCTTCGCACTAAAGTCTAGGGGTGTAGGGGAAGGCACCTCCGGTTATGTCTCGGGTACGTATCCTTAATTAGTCTTTCATGTACTTGATTGTGTATGGTGTTTATGCACTAGTATGAAGTTAATACGTTTTAGTCATCATGTTAGTTGCTGATTTGTATGGATTACATGTTTACTTATGTTATATGCTTCGACGAGACTAGTTTAGGAAAGAGTTCCTTAGTTTATTAATGTAAAGAAACTAGCAGGTTTCAAGGATGTGCATCATCCTGTAAATATGTGAATAGGATATTCACCAAGGGGAGTATTGATACCTATGTATGCATACATTCTATAGATGAATTACTTATTATTAGTAAAGAGTACATTCATTCGGGGAAGAATGTTCCTAAAGGGGGGGATAATGAAACAACCCTAAAAATGGATATGCTAAGTAATGCTTAATGTGTCTAGAATGCCAACAATTAGACCGGGTTCACAACGATTGATGTGCGTAGGGCCAGACCTTTGAACCCTCGCTACATCAAATCCAACTAACTTTGGGAGTTAGATGAGCTAGTAAAGGTAGAGTCCAACCATGCAGGGCTCTCGAATACGAGGATTTACTCGAAGGAGTCTTTACTGGACTTAAAAAGCGAAAATCTTATGTTGGGAGGGTCTAGGGGTAAAATGGTCTTTTTTCAGGCTAAGGGTAGTATCGTAATTATACTAAATATTATCAATTACTTAATTAATGATGTGGAGGGGCATTTTTGGGAAAGACGGTCGAAATTGGTCTATTGAAGTGAAGTCTCGCTCCATCCAGGTTTGAACCTAGGTTGAAGCAATGAATTAAATTGTTTTTAATTTAAGTTGGTAAATTACTGTAATTAATTTATATTTATTAGTTTGAGCTGATTTTAAAAAAAAAAGGAAATCAGATTTTTTATAATTAAATAAAACCTTAATTGACTATGTCCTAAACTAGACTCCTAAGCCTAAGAAAACTCTTCTCTCCCACGCTCATCTCTCTCTCACCGTCTCTATCACTCTCACTCACCTTTTTCTCTGCCAAATAACGTACAAAAATAGTAGGTAAACAAAAGTTCTTCTCACTTGAATAACTCACAACAAAAATTATAAACAAACAACTAATTAAACACGTTAGGCAAAATAGGGTATTTCCGTTAAGTTGGTGTTGAAGCTCTTGGATTTGGAAGGGTTCTTTTGGCAGAAAGTCGAGGTTTGAATATAAAAATTTATGGGTTATCTTAAATCTTGGTCACTTTTCCAAAAGACCCCTTAAGGTTCAGAATATCCATTCAGAAAACTAGGATTGTTCCCCGTTGCATGTCCCTGTCACTAGTTCCCATTGAATCATAGGTTGGTTACATGTAGAAACCTAGGGATGAAATATGTTTTCTTGATGATTATGTGTTTATATGTATGTTTGGAATTATGTGACTTATGTTGATGTTTTTTAAAATGTAATTACGTGTGTATGTGTGTGTTCCCGTGGCTATTTTTCATGGTTTAGGACTTCAAATGGTATATTAGTTCTTTATATTTCATGTACACTTGTTGATGTAAATGTGATGTTCATATGAGTTAAAATGTTGCTGATTTGAGGGATAATCTCTTGTCTAAACGAATCCATCAAAACGCACCTAAAACGTTCTAAATGCCCTATGAAATTCCCCTAAAAACTAATGTGTAACTTTATGAAAGGATGCTGAAAAATTAAAAGAAAATTTCCAGATTCTAGTGATGAATTTCGGTCAGCAAAGAGGGTTAAACATATTAAAAATGAATTAAAATAAGTGAGGTTATGGTGGATTGAAGCCGTGACTTCACCATGTTAAAAATCATGCAAATAAAGAAGTAAAAGGAAATGTGGTGAAGGGGATTCAAACCATGGTATTTGCTGGAAAATGTAACTTAGAAGAAAAAAAATAAGAAATGAGAGGAGTGGGATTCGAACCCACCACCTCTCAATCAGATTTAAGGAGGAGAATACAAAAACAAAAAAAGGGGGATCCATGTGGGAATCGAAACCACGACCTCTTAGGCAGATTAAGTAGGAGAATAAAAGAAAAACAATGGGGGACGCGTGTGGGAATCGAACCCACGACCTCTTAGGAAGATTTATGGGGGAGAATAAAATAAAAATAAAGGGGGAGGCGCGTGGGAATCGAACGCACGACCTCTTATGCATATTTAAGGAGGAAAATAAATCAAAATAAAGAGATGTTGTGGGGGTTTGATCCCATAACCTCACAACCAACTCGAAATAGACAAGGAGAAATAGATAAAAAAATATATAAGAGGTTGTGGGGGTTTGATGCCATAACCTCTCGGAAAAGTAAGGGGTTATTCAAAGGAGAAAAATAAAGAGGAAATGTTGCTTTTGGGATTGATCTAGGGTTCCAATTTCATGTGGACTAAAAAACAATAAATGAAAAAAATAATGTAGATTCGAAATTGGGTTCCCTTGCCCAAATTCCGTATAATTTCATAAGTCATACGTGAATTTTGTCTTCAAGAATAATGCTGCCTACTTAGATCGAAATCGAGATCTTGGCATATATATATGATGCATTAATCTTGTACTACATAATCTTAAGAAGATATGAATCACTTAAACGAACTATGAATGATGTCTCATGGCTTGTATGTATAGACATATAAGTCTAGCATACGTTTTAAAATAAGTGAACCTAAGATGTATGTAATGAAATCATGTAACCTTAGAAGGGTTAAGTATGAGTTTTAGACACACCAAATGTCCAAATGCATTGGCATACGATGAAATGATAATTATGTAATGAAATGTGAAACCCTATAAGGGTTAAGTAAGAGTGTGAAACACACAACTGACCAAGTGCATTGGCATATGATGAAATGGACATTCACGTAAAAAGGGGTGAGTAATTATGAAGAGCAAATGTGATAATGTTGATGATTGTTGTGACAACATGATATGAGAAAAATGTAAAAGATGATAGCAATATCAAATGAGCCTAAGTAAATGTTACCAAACGTACTCACCTATGAGAGTCTTAAGTTAATGAAGAGACCAGTATCTATGAAAACTAATGAAAGTATTGAGATTAACATACTCAATACTAATGATGAGATGAGAAATCATCTATTGAGATATGATTTCCTCATACTAGAAGCCAACTTCCATTACGTATGAGTTGGATGTAATGGAACTTTATACGGAGCACCGATAGACTAGCTATGAGCGGTGATGCCTTCTTTTGTGAAAGGCAGAGGTTGAGGTAACTCTCATGAGATGACACTGTCGGGCATGCGGGGTATGGGTCTCCTTATATCTTTTATTCTTCGAACCTATAGTGTCAATATAGGGATCTGGTGGGGTTCAATTCCCATGTATGCTAGCATGTTTTGGGTTACATTGGCCAATAATTCCACCTCTGTTTTGTGTAGGGTTTCATGACAATGGATTTCACGATGCTCAGATGATCTATGTCGGTTAAAGTTACACTTCCCAATGAATGAATGAGGTCTGCCTCAAATGATGCACATAATAAAACGAATGATACCAAAAAGGTGTTAGGATAGGATATTCAATTGGTGAGTTAGATTTAAGTAATGACATTAGGTCATTCTTGCTCATTGCACAACGAACCCGATGAATGTCTTAAACTACATCCTAGGTATAACTGGTGTCTACACTGGCCCATGAATTAAATAAAATGAAGTATGTATGAATAAACAAAGAAGAATCTATGTTTATTAAAGCAGACTCCCTAGTTGAGGTCCCGTTTGTTGAGCCCTCATTTTTTGGAAGTCTTAATGGCATGTCCATGATTCCAAGGTCTCACGGCATACGAATGAATTATATGAACAACGTTATGTGTTATAGGAATTATGATATGTGCTACGTGTACGTTGTTGTGTGCTATGCGCAAAATGTTAAGTATGACGATGGATGTTACTCTAATGGCATAACTTTCCTAATCAAAATTGGGAAAGATCATAAACTTTCCTAATTTAAATGTGGAAAGCTCACTCACAATCCTAATCTCAATTTGTCAAGTACACTAACTAGACCTCCTATAATAATGTTGTTGGGAAAGATCTAATCTTACTCATGCATGTCCTTGGTGTGTGCTTGCATATACCCATACTTAGTACAAGTGTGTACTAACCCTATACAACTCTAAACTTTTATGTGTAGGCAAAGGTGGATGCTAGAGCTACAGGATCAACGCTTAGTAGGACCTCATGCTTTCAAGGATGCTTGACCACTTGAATTCTAGATTAGTTGTAGGATTGAGCTAGGGGGTATGTTCCACTAGCGTTTCTTTCCCATTTTTGTCCAGACATTGTATTGGTGCCATTTTGGCAAGTGAATTTTTATCGTTATGATAAACTATTTCTTTCATTTGATGATCTTAATGTTAGATGGTTGATGGTGAACAATTACGTATTTAGAAGAATGTTTAATAAGCATGTTAAAAAGTTTCAACTTTTCCGCTAAAATTAACCTAGATGAAGGAAGAATGACGTTTGTAGGCTTGTCTGCGACCTCTGAGAGGTCAACAATGCCGATCTCGTCTGGGGTCTAGACTCCGGTCATGACAGTAGACATCTTAAAACCGAGGATTCAAGTCTCATATTCGGTCATGTTGTAGGTGAAATCTAATTAGACGCCATTGTATAGTACTAAGAGGATTGTGATACTATGCCCACTCCAATACCTTTTATTTTGATTCTCTACTCCGTCAAAGAACATTCTCCAACTACGATATGTTTTAGAAATATTTCCTCACACAAACATCAATTTTCCATGAAGGAAGTAAATTTGAGCGGTTCATATTCTTGATCAAGTGATTCTCTATGAGGTTATCATCCAAGGCTTGTTCTTTTATCGCCATTTGAGTCACTTACACAATGTAAAATTCACTTTGAAGAATTTTCCATTTAGCTAACTTCCCTATTGGACTTGACTTGAGGAAAACATACTTCGATCGATCAATATTGGGAATGAAGTATATAATATTAAAAGACAAATAAAATCTCAAATTTTTAGTCATCCAAGTCAATGCATAACATGTTTTCTCCAAAAGTGTGTACTGACCCTCGTATGGACTGAACTTCTTACTAAAATAGTATATCGCTAGCACCTTCTACCTAGATTTATTATGATGACCAAGAATGCATCTTATTGCGTTATCCGAGACAGATAAATACTGCAACAATGGACTTCCTTATCGTGGAGGCACCCACACCGATGGATTGGACAAGTAATTATTGATGGAATTAAAAGATGTTTGACATTCTTCGGTCCACTTGTCTAGTGCTTCTTTTTTCAAAAGCTTAAAGATGGTCTCACAAACTACAGTAAATTGAGGTATGAACTGGGTAATATAACTCAACCTCCACAAGAATCTTATAAACTCTTTCTTGGTCTTTCAAGGAGGTAATTCTTTACTCGTCTTGATTTTGAAGAGATCCATGTCTATTCCCCTTCTACAAACTATAAATCCCAATAACTTGTGAGTTGGCCCTCCAATAATACATTTAGCTAGATTTAGTTTCAAGTTGTATCAACGAAGGTGATCAAAGAACTTCCTCAAATGAGTAAATAGATCTGAAATCTCATGGGACTTGATGATTACATGAAAAACATATACCTTGATCACTTTGTGAATCATATTATTAAAAATAGTTTTGATTGCACTTATTAAAATAGAACTTGAATTCTTGTTGCCAAATGGAAACACCCAATAATGATATACGCCCCAAGTCGTGATGAAAGGTGTATTTTCTAGATTTTCCTTATTATAAAGATCTTATGGTGATAATATGAGTAGTATGTATGACACTAAAATGACCAGCATTTACCCCTCAAGATATTCACACGGACTCAAGCAAAGGATCTCCAAGGCCTACAAGCAATGTTCATGAAAACAGAAGCATTCAAGGAGCTTGAAGGTCCAAAGAAGGACATACATTGTGTGTACGGTACATCAAAATGAGAAGGAAGAAAAAAAGAGGCCATATGTGCAAATGGACATTTCATTACATCAAGAATTCACAAAAAGAATGTGAAACATAAAAGGCCCTTGTCTCAATAAGGGTAAAAATTTTAAAGTGTCTATGAATTTAACAATTCATAAAAAAAAGGCAACTAAACAAGGACCTTATCTCATTAAGGGTAAAAATTATCAAATAATTGTCTTCTTTATTTCATTAAAAAAATATTAATCTTTTATAATTTTTTCAAAACTTAGACTATATTGAATATTGACAATCAAATTGTAGTTTCTTCTTAATCAGCAATTAGTGAATTAGTAGGCTGAATTCTTTGGATTTCTAGTTAACTTCTTGAGTTTTATTAATCAAAGTGTTACCCTTTTGTTATTCCTTCTTTCATTTTATTATTCTTCTTTGGGTTGAATTTAGGTTGTTGAAGTAAATTGGGAGGCGAGGGTTTTAGTCGCTTGTTTCCCATAATTTTAATAGCTTGAGTATTAATCCACATATCCTTTATTTCTTTATTTCTTTTCTTTTTTTGATCCTTATCATTTGGTGTCAGAGCCTACGTATAGGTTTGTTCTTACAAATGTAGTCTTGGGTTGAAAAACAAATCCAAAAATCATCAAAAAACTAATTTTTTTTTTGTTATTTTTGACACTAGATCCTTGTTCTCAATTTTTTTTAGTTTAGGTTTTAAATTTTGTTCAATTGGGAGTTGTAGAAGTGAAGTTATCATTTAAGGGTTTCAAGCTTTTCAAAATTTTCAAATTTTGAATGTGGGTCTTTTGATTGAGGAGAAATTGGATGTTAATAATTGTTGAGGTCTGTTCTTTTAGTTGAAGGTAAGATAATTATAAATTTTGAAGCCAATTCCGAGTTGATTTGAGTGTATTGGGATTTATTGTGCGTTCTTGGTGTCTTCAAGTTGTTCTTGAAGAAGAAGAAAGAAGAATGTAAATTTGTATCAAATTTTAAAGTCAATCTCTGTCAAAGGTGTTTTTTGGGGTCCATTAGTGAAATTTTGAAAAAAAATGAATCTAAAGAAAGTTCAGTTCCATATGGACCGACACATCAGCAACCACATCAGACGCCATCTGCCACGCTAGCGCCACATGATATTGCATCAGCAATCAGCGCAGCAAATAACCTGCCAGCGATGCCTAGTCGCATTTCATGTGAGTGTGCTTCCGTTTCAGACATCAAAACCAATAGGTTTAGCCAAAGACCCCAAAAATATTCTAAATATGGGATGTTATTTGTACCTAGAATTTTTTTTAAGTGGACAAACTTTGTGATTATTTTTCTACCACTTTTCCCTTCAATCACTTAACTAATTAACAATTACTTAACATATTTGTTTACTTTAGCTAGTTTTAATTAACAAATCATCCAATTAAAGTTTTCAAGGGATGAACTTCTTTGATGCTTAAAATTTTTCTTACTGTACAAATTCACTTTTTCTTCTTCTAAACTTAATTTTTTTCTATTTTTTGAATATCCAACAATTAATCGACATCTCTAATTAATTGCTAACTAGTTTTTAATCATCAAATCGTTTCTTTAATACTTAAAATTAAGTAAAAACAATTCATTCTTCTACTTCTGTTACATTGTTTATTTTGTGTTCGAATTTTTTGGTGCTTCTTTACTCTACTTTTCTCATCTTTATTCTTGATAACCTTCTTGATTCAAGTTCGTTAGTTTTTTTGGGTCGTCCTTCTTACAAGATTCACAAGAATCCATTCCATAACAAAGGCTAGGTGATTCTGAGTTGATTGAATGGAGTTAGTTCACTATCATTTTTGAGACACCGCCATAGAAGGTGAGTTGAGAGCTACATATGGGTGACATGACGGTTTTTCTACTACCCTCATTTGTTGGGTTTTGGAGGTATTATGTCTAATATAAGTCCAATTGGGGAGTGTTCGGTGAACGTCATAAAGGTTCTTGCCAATGTTTCTAAGAAAATAGCAGAAATGTATAGAAAGATGGGAGGTATGAAGGAAAGGTTGGTATGAGTGGAAAATGAGAAAATTTAGAAAGAAATTCAACCCGAATATGAAGAGATGAGGAAGATATCAATGTATTCAACCACTCTTACTCTTGTACAAGTTCGTAATCTATGTTCTCCTCCACAAAGTCGTACACGAACTACAAACACCCCACATTAAAAATTCACAACTATCCAAACCACCTAGGACAACCTATGCCACAACCAAATCCACCACCTTATCACCCACCATAAGATAATCTTCTTTTCAATTGGCAACTAGTAAGAAATAATCTTTGTACTTAGTCCTAGCATGTCTTTATGAGACAACATATTTTGCGATGTGAACTTTGAGTAAATTAATGATCTCCCTTCTTTCAGCTTTAGTAAGTTGTACATTGTTTCTCACATCATTGACACATTCCGCGTCTCCTAGATTCACGGTCTTAATTTTCTCTAGATTTGGATTAATGGGGTCCTAAAACTTTTAAACTATTCAGCTACATGCTCGGGTGTAACGTTATATTATTCATAGTCCTTGCATTCATTATCATCTAGCTCATCTTGTTCATTCACCTCTTAACATGGCATAATGTTGTCATTAAGAAATTATAATTACCGAAATCATCAACAAACAAATTTGGGTAAGATATATGTGTATATATATATATATATATATA
>NC_028641.1:16119638-16168150 GCF_001406875.1 Solanum pennellii | reverse complement strand
ATATATATAAGTCAATAAGCATTTTTTTATATGAGGATCTTATTTAAATTTATGAGAAGTGGAAACTTTGTCCATGAACAAAGGTACATTTGCCTTTTCAAAACATTATGGGGGAATTCAAAACTTAATTGTGTAAAAATTGCATAAAGGGTGGGTCTCAAGCCTTTTCCAAACTGCCACTAATTTTCAACTAAGCATTAAAACACATATTTTATACCAAGACCAGACGGGAATCATAAGTGTGGGGGAGGTCCAATTAGGAAATTAATCCTACAAATCATAATCATGAATGCCCGATGTCTTGTTCGCCTCCTTGATGATTGCAACAACTTCTTTAACAATGTCTCGGATTCCTTAATTAAGAGTAGCATCATTAATATACTCCCGCACGTGAAATGACTTATATAAGTACGGTATTATCCTCTCCAATGCACGATCAACATTCTTGCTCATCATTTCTACATTATAATCTTCAATAATGACATATCTAAAACCAGACTATAGACCTCTAATGAGAATATGAATAAGCTTAATGATTCCTTAAAACCACTTCCCCAATTTCAAACCTAGTTCAAAACCACATCTAAGGATGACAATTTGTAACAACCCTAAAAAAGAACTAGCGAAACTGAGCCTACCCTGTGTGGATTCGATTTTTGTGTGATGTTTGACGGTGTTTGATGTTGTTGTATGTTGTCTCGAGTCTTTTTGTTGTGTGAGGGGTTATTCGTCAAGGTATGACTGTCCAAGGAAAACACAAATGGTCCTTGAGAAGGACGCTAAACTTAACCTCCAAGATCCCAAGAAAAACCAAGACTACCCAAAAGTGGAGTGATCCAATGAAGGGGTCCATGCCCTGTAGATCAGTCGATGCCCCCTGGATGGACTCCGTAGGTGAAGGAACCCAAAACCATGCCGCATACCCAAATCATGAATGCAAATCAAGAACCTTCATTCCATCCACGGTCCGTGGATGGGGAGTCGTCGTTTGGCACTTGCTTCTTAGAAAAGTCTGGCCATCTTAAGGGTGAATTTACCAAGTCCCAATTAATGTGTTGGTAGTTATTTTAAGTAAAATAAGATATTTTAAGAGTACTAAAAGTGTTTAAACAATTTTAGACTTTATTATTTTAAAAACCACAAAAGTTAGAAACCTCTTTTCTCTAAAACCCTCTCTCAAAGGAGAACTCCATTACTGGTAAAGAAGTCAAGGTTACAAGGTCAATTTCCTCAAGTTTTCAAATTATTTTCATCGATTCATCATGTATAAGGTATGGTGATCCTTTATCTAAGGATATCATCCATCCATAGAGTCAATTTCAAATATTTTCAAGTTAAAGAGAAACACCAGTTTAACTAAATCTCATGGGTTCTTCAATCAAATGATTTAAAAAGGTTTATAATGGTATTATATCATTGAATTACTATGTGACTGATGATTTATGATAAAAACTATATGAACACATAACTTCTTTCAATTTTAATATTGTGCCTTATGATCTGGGTTATTGATCATAAATTAGTGTTGATAATATCCCTAAATAATTTAAATTATTGAATTGTACCATCATCTATGCTTAATAATGGTTAATTATTGATGTATTCATGTATTGGTGTGTGGGTTAGTTTAAATTTAGCATTGAAGTCATATTATGGTCAATTTCTTGTTGAAGTAGAATTGTTAATGTGATGATAGATCCACATGAAAGTTGGAGGTTCTTATTTTCTAGTTATATGAATGTGAATTCAATGAAGTTAAGTTGATTATGTTCTTATGTATATATACATGTGATTTCAGTGATAGAATGTTGATCTCGTATAAAATGTCAATATTTTGTGATTCAAAGTAAATTTTGCACATACACTCATGAATGAAGAAAGAATGATTAATGAATGAAGCTCTTAAGTAATCAAAATTAAAAGGTGTTAATTGAAAGGCTATTATTTATTTGTACACTTTTGAATGAATATGGGGCTGGAGGTTGAAGCCTTATATTAGTTGAGACAGGATATCTAGTAACAATCTCTAAATCCCTTCCTAATGAATAAATGTGGGATTTGAGATATATGCTCATACCGTAGTCTAGGTGGGGTGTCTAGTAACAATCCCAATGTCCCTTTGAGCTTCTTAATTAATAAATGAATGATGGGTTGGTATGGATACTGTCACGTGAGTTGAGGCGGAGTATCAAGTAGCAATCCATGTCCCTTTTAATAAATGGTCGGTCTGCGATTGATACTCTCACATGAGTTGAGGTGGGATATCTAGTAGTAATCTGTCATACCATAATAAACGAATGTAATGAAAGTCTTACTTCATGGGGAATAATTCTAAGCCTCAAGTAGATAGTGATGTGAGATGGAAACTCTCACGTGAATTGAGGCGGGGTCTCTAGTAGAAATCTCTTGAGATGGATTCTCTCACATGAGTTTAGGAAAGTATGTTGTAGCAATCTCCCTATCTCATAAGTATGTGAACATATATGTTACAAGCTAGTGGATCTACTTAAACTAGAAATAATGACAATACCATAAGCAAGTAGGGATCCCTTACCCGGTGAGGGTGACTCCAGGATTCCATGAGTTGATCATATTGTCTATATCGTTTAAGCTTACCCCCACCACAAATGTTAGTGAACTATGTCTTCTTAAGTATGTACTACTTAGTGAGGGTGGCAGAATGGATGCCATCCATGCATTACAATAGTAGGAATTGGAGAGATGTCATGATGTTTCCCTTATAATGCTATTGAAATGAATGTGCTCTTATAATGACCTTTTAAGTATGTTAATAAAATATCTAATTAATGAGGGTGTTCCTAATAAAATGAAAGCTAATGAAGAATTTTCACTTGTACTTAATGTAAGGACGCATACTATACTTTGACTGTATTATGAGTTACTTCGTTGTCATCATTTATATTATATGAATGAGCCTTGTCTATGGTGACTTCAAAGGAGGACTTAGTATGAGTTGTATTCTGGGATGCTTCTTGGACATTGCACAAGTATAACTTAGAGTTGTCTTAGATGTTGGTCTTAATGTGATGATGTGATTCATGTGATGTTTATGTCTATTAGTTGTTTATTTTGTAATGGTAGAAAGGATGTATGGTAAGTTCACTTCTGTGACCTTAAGGTGGTACCTTTGTGTGTATAGTGGTATATGACGCTATTTACCCAATGCACAAGCTATAGCTTGAGGGTACTTGAAGTGGAGGCTGATGGTAAAGGTATTGGTAACTATGTTATTGTGCTTAAATGTTAAATGGGACTTGTATCTTTGTTGTGACTTACATTATTCTTATATTTTTAAATGTTCATGAAGTTTTACCAAATGGAATAAAAGCATGAATTTCAACAAAATGTCCCTTTTTAGCATATATTTGCTTTGTCATAATTCTTGGTGCTTAATTTTGATAACACCATCCTCTTCAAGTTTTTACTACAGGTGTAGGTTGTGGTAAATAGTGGATTTCCTAGATGAAGGCTTGGATTGCTATTCCTCCAAGATAAGGTATGTCCACATGGATTCGAGGACAAAGAACACTTATTATTCCATTTTGATGTAATAGACAAGTTAGTATTATTTTTCCATTGTAAAGGGTCGTGTCCCTGTTATGTTTTTAGAATGTGTCTAGGATGGACATGAGAGACTTTAGTATTCCATTGCTTTATAAATTAGTATTCGATTATTATTTTTATTAATAAGGGTTTGAATTACATACTATTTTAACTACATTTGTAATGAATGAATGTTAATAGAGATGTAAAACACCCCTTCGTAGTCATGTTGTTTTACAAGTAGAGGTGCTATCAAGTTGTGACACAATGGCTATCATCTTGTAGATAGAAGGACTAAGAAAATGCAAAGACAAATCAACACCGATGGCATTCACAATTTCTACTGTGTAGAAGTCAGAAAATCTAGAACTTCATCAACAATTTGTTCATACAAAATTTGAATGACTTCCTTAGGTATAAATTACCAATTCATGGTCACTTCATATGAACTTCATCAGTTGACGGAGGGTAGAAGGACCAAACCCGACCATATGCATTCATGGTCTCCCCAATAGCAAGTCGTAACTAGTGTTGATATCAATACCTAAAATTCAGAACTAATTTCTACACATCCCACTTGAATCCTTGATTTACCACTTTCAGTGTGTCTCTACTAAACCTTTCCTAAGTTAAAATTTAATAGTTTAAGGATTTTTAGTTGACAAATATTAAGACTCGATCCATCATCAACCAAGAAACGATTTATAATCTTGTTTCAACGCTTATTAGTGACATACAAAGCTTTGTTGTTGTTTAAACCCGCAAGTACACCCTAGATGTTAGGGAAACCTTTAGGTCAGAACACGGTGCAGTAGACCTCTTAGAGGTCCTGCACAAGCCCCTTATATATCTTTCATTACATAAGATATGAAAAGTTGTGTGTAATTAAAACTTTTCACAAGAATATAATACTAAGAAACATCTTTTATAAAAGCTAAGGAATAAGTCTCGTCGTCACAAGTCAATCTTAATACGCACCTTAAACAACTTAGGAACACGGACCTTTAAATTTAAAGAAATACATAAATATTTTAATACGAGTCTTAAAAAAGAATTAAACAAACATAGACTATGCCCTCGAATATATGTACATACTTAGTTTTGAGAGAGTCGATTCCCAAGCTTGCCTTCTAACTTTAATCATGCCTCCGACCTATACTTATAGATTATAGAAAAGAATGGGGTAGTTGAAACATTGTACTAAGTATGGAATTATGCAAAACTATTCAAAAAGGGACAAATTTAGTTGAAACACACAAGTCAGGCAATTTTTATAAAATCCTTCATCAATTAAGTTACAAAACCTCATATAGTATCATCAGTTAGCAAATAAGGTAAAACTTCAGTATTTCTTAACATAAGAGCATACTAATAGTAAACCCAAAATTACACATGAACTACTTCTATCCTAAGTTATCCTAAGGCTCCCCTAATTATGACTAGGAGATTGCCCATACAATCTCCTCAATGCCTACCTAAGTGATCCTTAAGACTACTAAGGATAAGGATACTTCATTTCATTTATACAAGTCACTAGTCAATGCAAAAGTCACTAGAGAAACATACATATACATAGGAACTTCAAATAAGAACCATACTCTAAGACGACTCCCAAGTAACATTTAGTGCAATGTAAAAGTAGCATCCCATAGTACTACTTCCACCTAGTGTTCCTAGGAATTACCTTAGAGTAGGCACTTCACATTAATCACATCAATAACTTTTATCATGCAAAATTGAATATCAACATGCTTCCTTAATATTAGAAATAAGTCATAATACTTTTATTTACATCATGTTATGACTCATTCATACATTTCATACAAGTTCACACCAAGACTCCCTCCAAATGTCTACTTGTGCAATGGATAGGTAACGTCTCATTCCACTACCTACCCTAAGTAGTACACCCTTAGAAGACATATTTTATTTACATACATTATTGGGGTCTAGATTTAACCGACATAGACAATGAGAGCTATACTTGGAATCTCGGTACAACCCTTACTGGATAAGGGATCCCTACTTGCCAAAGGTAGGGTAATATTCTTTAGCCTTTTCATGTATGCTCAAATAGCTACACCTACGCGGGCGCATAGTTAAGGGAAAAGGAGATTTCTTCTAAGTAACCCATTCTCTACTAATGAGGAGTACCTAACTCAAGAGGTATATTGGGTAGAACATCTCTACTCATGAAGTGTACCAACCTCTTCTTCAAATCCTCTTGGTGCTAAGCATAACTACCGCACGGAGTCTTAAACATTCATTGACCATAGGTTAAGAGATAACTATTGAACACCCCATCTCAACTCATGAAGCATACCAACCTCCAACCTATCTTTGGAAAGCGCATCGGGAAAAGTGAGGTTGCTACTAAACATTTCATCTCAACTCATGAAGAGAGGTTACTCCAAAATCCCCCTTCTCATACTTAGGAATAGAAGGGATGGTCTAGACACTTCATCTCTAATCACGAAGCGTGTCTAGCCCTATAATCACCCATTTTCATTCATTGACTTCATACATGCATTCAAGTGTGTGTGTGTGAGTATATGTTAGAACACTTTTCACATATAAGCCATCATTAATTAAATTGATTTCTAGACATTATCATACCATCAATTATCACAATTTACACATTATCATACCCCACATATCAAATACATACTTCATTTAGACATAAACCCTTCAAAATACTTATTTTAACCTTCTAAGACATATCATACATATAGATATCAAAATCACTACTTCACTTCACATATCATGCCTTCGGACATTCTCACAATGCACATATAAATTCTTATACTTCAAGTAAATAGCGCCACCAAAGGTGTACCATACCACTCAAGAGCTACTTCAGTATACCTTAACCAAGATAGAACAACTTACCCTTTATCTAAGCCTTTACCACCTTTCCTTAATATTTGACAAAAAACACCTTAATAATGTATAATAAGGTAGTAGATAATCCCATCACAATATAGAGAAAACCATACTTCTTACATATCAAACCAAGCACCTTAAACCCACTTCAAAAGCCAAAGTTGAGATATAGGATTGAGCATAGGGTCATTGAGTTTTAATCTTTAATTCATCAAATAACATTGAAAAATATCATATAACATTCTCTAAAACATTTTAATGCAAGACCCATGCTTAGAATTCAAAATGAATGAATTTGGAATTTGAAAACGCTTTTTGAAAAGTCTTGAAATGGGCTCCTTTAATCGAAGTAGAGTCAAGGATTGAAATACCATACGTCAATATGAAGAAATCCACAAAAATTTGTGAAGAAACTTAAAGAACTTGGTCTTCTTCCTTGGAGCTTGAAGTTTCTTGAAAATGGAGGTTTTTGGAGGAATAGTTTTGGAGAGATTTTTGATTTTATCTTTAGGGTTTGTAATGATGGGTGAAATGATATAGAAAAAATTCTGAATCAGTCTATAAATGAACCCCAAAGTTCTCAAAAGACCCCTACACTATATGGACCCTTTTCCAAGTTCATATTTGACTTAAAAACGACGCAGCCAAATCTGAGACTTTCTGCGAGTTGCGAGGTCACCTCCTGATCTTGATGCTGGAAATTATTTTGAGACAATAAGGTTCGTGTTGACCCCACGTCACAGGGAAAAATTTTCCCATCATGTGTTGGACGCATGTCGCATAGCAGACATCATCTAGGCTCCCTGGCGGTTTGGTGGCCCATTTTAGGGTCCTCCTTGGGGACCCATAGGCTGGTCCCCGGGGCGTCACTCTCGAGACTTTAGACCCTTTACATGTCTTTCTACACATAGGACCAATCGGTACTCAATTTAACCCTCAAACAATCACTCAAAACTTCACTACAAAACACTACGACACACATTAGTTCAATTTCAACTAGTTTCCGGACGTCTTGGACATTTGACTTCCAAACACTCATAAACTTAACAAAATGACTTCTAATGTTAAAATACACTATTTCAATACATTATTAAATCATTTAGCAAATGTCAATATCTACATTTACCTATTCATTTGGAGTGTTTAAAAGTTGTGCCTTCTATCTTAAAATATAGTTGTTCATCACAAAATTAGAAAGGGTGCCCTCAAATAACATGGCTTATCATAGATGCAGTGTTATCAGTATTTGTACCCATGGTTACATAAGTATCATCCTTGTCCTTTTGTGCAGTGGTGAGCTCATCACCAAAGCTCACATAGATATTTAAGCTTGTGTCTTTTCCAAATTCTTCACTATAGTAGTCCTTTGGTTTTATCTTCGGCCAAAATTCTTAGCCTTATCCTCGTTGATTAGTCGTTTATATTAGTCCTTCTTGTGTCATCCTTGGTCTAATTCTTCCAAAGTGTAACATATAGATCATCTGATCATGCATTGAGTAGCAGTAATTTCAATCACAAAGTACTATTGGATAGGAATTTTCCTTGCCACAAAAGCAAAATCTTTCTTGGGTTACATAATCACAAATTCCTTCTTCTTTTTTATGCTTAATGAGGCTACATGTTTATCAAGGCCATCTAGACGGGCCAAAATTATTTCCTTTTGTCATGGCCCACATATCTTCCATCTTTATCATGTTGACAGTGACGCCTCTATTACTTGGAAAAAAGGATTACTATTTACATTGGCATAGAAGTTTTGAGAGTGAGAACCTTCCTGTTGATGAAGTCTTGTATCTTTAATTTTAAATTAATACAATCCCCAATATCATGCCCAACACAAGTTGAATGCTACCCGCACATTCGATCAGCTCTTACAATCTAGAGCTTATATCGACTAGCGTAGGCTCAACTGAATGAATTATGCCTCCCCTTGGAAACCATTCAAACTACATTATCCATCTTCATATAAGAGGATTAAAATTTGTAGAATCTTTCGTCTCAAAGCGTGGGACGAGGATGATCATAGTTACTGGGTTGATGGAGAGGTACGTCGTGATAGCTCTAAGTGTTTTAGTAGGGAGATAATTGAAACCTTTAATCTTAATAGGTTTGGTAATTTGGTTGTAAATCTTGGTATTTTGGTAATAAGGTGGCGGGGTTTGAAGAACTGAGGGATGAGCTTGTTTATTTTGTTGAATGTTTCAATAGTTATGGGATAAAGCTTTATAAGTTAGGGGAAATTTTGATACTGTTGTGTGGAGTTTGACAAACAGGTGAGGGGTTTTTATAACATTGATGTGTTGTTTGGGAACTGTGAGGGGTACTTTAGAAGCCGGGAGGCGGATTTTTTTAACAAATTGAGTATTATAAATTAAATACGAATTTTGCGAAGTTCGAGAATGTCCTCTGTAAGGATAAGATTTCCTAGAATTTTTCGTTCCCCTTGATGTGTGCAAAATAGAAGACACATGTTACCTATTCTTCTTCAATAATCTAGACGTTTGATGTGAGGGAAAAACATGGGCTATCTTTTTCATCCTTAGCCCATGGTGTTGCCCGTGGTCCCTTAACCAGTAGCCTCCGCAACATTACATACCTAAAGGCAACCCCATGAGACTTCACACGGTCTATGGTCTTCACCACGAGCATTGAGGTGGATTGTTAAGGGAAGCTTTTGATTAGGATGTTTTGGGGGCATACTGCCTCACAATCAACGGGTGGCCCCATGACACGTAGTAGACACCACGGGCCATAAATACCCTCATGGTCATGGTACAAAATGTCTAGCCATGTTTTATGCAGCCTTGGTCCCCTATCCATGGACCTTTCCTTTAACCATTGACAATAACCCTCATGTTTAGGTTATAGTTTAACTTAATAATCTCTAAGGTGTTACGCCATGATAGATGCATATGCCTTCACAATTCAGTCTAGCAACCTATGGAGTATAATGCAAATCCTTCATAGCTTTCATTATATATTCCTTTATATTCTTATCGACCACTTCTTCCTTGGACCTCCATTCTTCTTCATGCTCGTCATAATGAATGAGTACAGAACAATTAACATAAGGTTTATTATGTATTGGAATTTTGAAACAACAAATTGGAGGCAAGGCTATATTGGTGGAAGGGTTTTGGTAGTTATGAGGAGCTTGGTATGTCTAAGGAATGCTTAAGGGCTGGCTATTTGGTTTAATGGATGTGGGGAAGTACAATAATTGTTTATATTTTAATTTTGAGGAGGAAAAATGGTTTGAGGGTTGGAATTTTTAAAAGGAGGTGTTGCTGGATATGAAGTAGTAGGGTGTATGTAGAGTGGGAGCAGTTAAGTTGATGGTTGAAGGATATAAGGTTGGGTTGGAGGGTTGTTTCACAAAATGGTGTACCTTCAAATTCGAAAGAGGAAAGTAGAGTGCAGGACTTCTATCACTTGGAGTGTTGAGAAAAATAATTGGATTTGGCATATCCTCATTTCTTTACATTTCAAACCTTATCTCGGCTATCTATTGCATTAATTGCACAATGAACTCATTATTTTCAGCGACTGGGGGATGAACTACAATAACTTCATTCTGTCTAATCTCTTCATTGTTGTCAACTTTTAGTGGTTTTTTATCAAGGAAGGAATATGTATGAGCTTTGGATGTTGTAATTAAGGATGTTCAGCCATCTTATAAACATAGATTAGTTTTCAATAACTGTAAAAAACAAATCAAAGGAAAATCCCTTAAATTTGGTTGACAACATAGGATGCAAAATATCACATATAAAGAGAAATAAGGACATGAAAATTTCTTTGTTTGAGAATTGATTAACCCTGGAGTGTCAGTAACTTATTAAAATAAGCATATATTCTCTCATTTGATTTCAGGACTAGCAAATTAGGAAAGTTGACTTTTGTTGAGCTAAGGTCTTCTTGTTGCATCTCTTGGCATCTATGGAAATAACTATCTCCTTGTAAAACAATGAAAAAAGAACTTTTAAAATATAGGGGTTGGGACTTAAAAGGCTCCCTACGTATCTCATGAAATTGAAATTGGGCCCTACATAGCTTAACGAGTAATTTTATTTTTGAATTGAAATAGAAAATTGACCATTTTCTGTCATGATCGTAATGTTTAGAATTTGAAAGTGAATGATTTTTAGGGGAAACTAAAGACTCAATGAGTATTTGAACGCACTTTTGATAGTGGCTTGGTATTTATGCTTAGAGGGTTCTAGAAAAGTTCCAAGAAGAGTAGGCTAGAACCTCATCAGATAAAAAGCAACATAACCACTCATTATAAGCATAAATATATTTATCGCACATTATAAAAAAAATATGTGACCATTTTGTTCCAAGGGTAAGTCGTACTATTTGAAGGAAATATAGAGTAATTTGGAACATTCCATTGCCCTAAAACCCAAATTTAAACAAGCTTTGTAATTAATTAATAATAGATACATAATAGGGAGAGGGGTTAAAATAATCAATTCCACGCACGGGTATAATTCTAAAATATGCTTCCATTGATGATCTTCATCCTTGATTTCTTATCATATCCAAATGTCCAATTTTGTGATTGCATAGTATCTTGTAAAGATCTTTCTTAGACTAGAACAAACTATTAAACTCCCAACCCTTATGGACGAATGGTCAGCCAAACGATGTATACATCCTTTGAATATAAACACTTAAGTATGATTGTCCTTTTGGGTTGTGGGCTATTTTAGACTCAAGGTGATCTTTATTATGGGCCAAAACGCCTTACATGTTTAGTTGTTTTAGTTTAATGCATTAAATTCAAAGATTGAGCTTCACTCTATGCTACTTGATTAAGAGAGAATTTGGAAAGACTGAGGCCAAATTGGACAATTTCAGTTGGAACTATGACAATCATTGGACGCATGATTAACCAATAAATTGTTAGTCCTTTCGTAGAGAGTTAAATATAAAAAAGACCAATTGTGGGATCGCAAAACCGTTCTTTAATATACTATATTTATGTCGTTGTAAAGGAAAATGTCAGGAATGTGAAGTGAAATTTAATATAGGAATAAAAAAAAGTAAGGAAGGGATACGGTATAAAAACATCAATTATTAACAAAGAGTCAAAAAGAGTCAAGTCATTATGATTAGACCCTAACAAAATTCCCTTTCACAGCCACCCTATTTTGTTTCATGTCTAAAAAGAAGAAATATGAGACTTAGTTTATAAAAAAAAATATTTAAGTTAAATTTTAAAGAAAATTTCAACTCATATAAGAATCACCACTTGTTTTTACAGAATACCAGGAAAACTAAACTTTCAAAAGACTTAAAGAGAAAAATCAATTGAAAATACCAAGGGGTCAGGTTCGAATATACACTTCAAGAAGGTTTTAGACACTTGAAGTGTTCGCTATGAATTGACTAAATTATTCGACCAACATTAAAAATAAATAATGTAAAGGAAAACCATTTTTATATTAATTAAAGGAAATAATGTACGAATGATTTTTGAGAAAATAACTTTTTATTAATAAACAAAATAGTAAGGGAGTAATAATTAAGATTAAAATATATCAATTAAATACAAAAAAGAAAAACTAACTTTGGTAATTTATTTAAATAAAACCAATCAAAATAAAGTTAGACCTAATACAATAAACCAATAAGGATAAATTACCAAACTAGTCAAAAATCCTAATATAATTATTAAAAACATCCATATTTTATAAATTTTAGTAAAAATTTCAAGATGTAAATATTTAGAAATTATTACATATCGTAATTTAGTTCCTATTTTATCTCACTGTAATTATATCTTTTCCAACTTATTTTCTTTCATATGTTTTTTTAACAAAAATATTTTCTTTCTCACTAATTTAACTCCTCCAATTCTTCTTCATCTTTCGAGTCTCACTTCTCTTTTACGTTCTTTCTTTTTATCTTAAGAAATTGAGAAATATATCTCAATAGATATTCAAAACAATCATTTTGATTAAGGTATGCATCTTCATCCGACTTTTAGGTTTGTTTACTATTTTTTTTTTAAAAAAATTGTTTTGTAATTAAGTATTAATTTGACCAATTTTTGTTTAGGGTTTGAAAAACATAAAAATACTCTCTAATAATCGAATCTAAGAGAAAAAAAGGAAAAAAAATATGGTGTAGAAGATTTTGAAAACTTGTTAAAGACCAAGGTTGAGGACGGACAATTTTTTGTTAGTTTGTTTTGTATTTATAGTTCTTTTTGGAATTGGTATTCCTTCTTAATTTGTATTCAAATAACCATGTATGCTATCAATATTTGTATTTGTTAAAAATCTCATGTTGCATAGTAAATAAATTATGTTCTTGTCCCTTATTTGTATTTATACAAAAGGTATGTAATCTAGTTATGTTTTTTATTTATAGTTAGAACAACTTTCTATTAATTTATTTAGTTTTTACAGCTTTTTCTACAAATGTTTGTATCATTTCTCAATTCCTATTCAAATCTCTATGCATGCTACTAATATTTGTACTCATTCAAATTCTCATGTTGCATATTTTATAAATCTTATTTATTCCTAATTATATTCATCTCAAAGGTAAGTAACTAGTTATTTATTTTATTTTAGAATGATTGCAACAAATATTCATGTATTCTCTTTCAATTTTGTATTTCATTTTCACTTTTCCATCATATCATTTTTATGTTTTATACACCATTATACAAAATACAATATAAAAACTACAACTAATACAAATACAAATAATAAACATATCGAAATTAATACGACATAGGAAAGGAAATAAAATTCTGAAGAGAAATAAATTTTGAAAAAAATATACGAATACAACGATGTTTCTTAAATAACTATATATTTATTTGACATACATGTTTGAATTTTTTAATTCTGTGCTTTTCATAACAGTAATTAGTGAAAATTGGATATTGAAAATCTATAGATGTGATACTTCTTTAGTTATGCAGTTTTCATAACAATAATAAGTGAAAATTAAATTTTTTTGGTTAATAAAAGTGTTTAGAAGTAAAAAAAATTAACAAAATTGGATATTGAATTTTTTTACAACAATTGTGAAAGACGTGTTTCATAGAACATTGTGAAAGGAGTAGAATGAGATAGAAGTTGATGCATTTTTATAAATTGTAACTTATGAGACTTTTAAGCATATGTTCATTTTTTTTAAAAATCCCCTCCTCTAAATTCCTCCAATCTATTATATAAAAATTGTATTCTTTAGCTAAAACAAATAATAAAAGCATAAATAAGATGTATAACAAACTAACATTTTGTCATTATTACTAAATATTGAAAGTGTTGCTAATGAAACATCTTAAATGTTAAAATATTGACATTTTGAAAAATTTCCTAACAAATAATAAGAAAAAGGGAAGAAAATCTAATTTGGGCTTTCGCCAACCCAATCCTAACTCTAACTATTTTTCATAATAATGGACTTTGACCCATTTAAATAATGGGAAACTTACATAAATGTGCTATAATAATAAAATATTTACCATTTATAGCAATAATATTTTTTTTCACTTGATCGCTTTTAATTCATTTATAATACAATTTTAATACATATTACAAAGAACAATTTATTATTCACATATAATACAAGTTTTAATGATGGATAATATATTTATCACACATTTTAATACACTTATAATACAATGTGACCGTTTTTTACTAAACAAACACAATATATTTCAAAAACAATTATAATTCAAATATATTGCATAAATAATTCACTTTTAATACATATTATAGATTTATCACAGTATTGCTATAAATGATAATAAACAAAAAGTATCGCTAAAATCAGTAATTATTTTTTAAAATATATTAATTTATGTAATTTTTCCTTAAATGAAAATCAGTGGTTGGTCATTTCATTGGGATTTTGAGGGCATTTTTTCGTCTTGACAGCTAGAATTACCCTTTGGGCTTTGGCCTCTTTTTACTTGAAAATCTATGTATGCGTTCAATGTATACAACTCTAAATAGGATATATTCATCCTTATTTCTCGTATATTGGATTATATACAAAGTGAATACAATATAATTTTACTTCCTAACACCTGTATATTATTAGTTGAACCTGTATATCAGCCTTCTTAACATGTAGATAAGTGTATACTATTGTATGCAGTATCTATACACAATTTACGCCTCTCAAACACCTGTTCATCATTTCATTTTTCAGGCTGTCAATAAAAGGGTAATATTGGGTATTTGTCCAAACGAAGAAATAAAAAGAGAAGAGATAAGAGTTAAGCGTTGAGTCGGGTCACATACAACAAAATAAGAATAAGAATTAGTACCCAATGATAAAATCGCCAATCCATATCTCAATAGAGAGTAACTAATAACAAAATAAGGAACGCATCAAAGGGAATATCAACGTAATACCTAGGAGATAAGAAAACAAATAAAATAAGTTGGAATATACAAAAAAAAATAGAAGTCACTATGAATTCAATATTAAGTCCTAAAAGTTAGTATTTTCAAGTTATAAATAATTACTAGACATATCTAATAACTTTCTTCATGATACGCACCCACAAGTAAAAAGAAAGTCCATATCTACATAAAATCGAAGCACGAGGAACATTGAAGACATATTCATATATACCACAATAAAATTTAAAAGCATCATAACCATTGATACAATCAGAGAAGCTCACATTATGATGAACAAGCAATCAGTAATTAGCATAGTTTAAAATATAAAGAGAGAAAGAGCAATCCTATCATACCAAAAGAAAAAAATGATGGAGGCAATTATGGATCTATATCACTTAATGACAACATTTTTATTCAACCTAACTCGGTTTACAATCATAAGGAAATATAAACAAAAATACTCCCGTCAAAATTTATGGGACTTACTTTCTTTTTTAATTAGTTCCAAAAAGAATGACACATTTCTACATCAATTAATAATTTAAATATAAAATATTTATTTTACAGCCACAAATTCCTTATCATTCATTTTAGACCACAACTTTCAAAAGTCATCCTTTCTTTTTTAAACTTCGTGATGAGTCAAACTACCTCACATAAAATGGGATGGAGGAAGTAATATTTAGGAAAAAGGTGTACTTTGAAGAGGTAATACTTAACTCAATACAAGACTATGCCAAACCAGATGTCGCTCTTAGTAAGAAAGGACAAATAAGATTATGAATGGGGCAAATGAAACTATTTAATCTAAATAAAAACTAAGTGCAAATGCTAATATCACATTGATTTATATGGAGGTTTTACACTTATTTCTTGAAAAGAAAAATAGGCACTGTCAATGATAAATAATAAAGAGTTTGATACTTGGAGGTTGAATAAGCTACACACAATCATAGATTCGAAAATACGCGCTAAATAATTTTCAATCGAGAAAATTGACAATTTGAAGGCCTAGAATTGATTCAAACAGGACACACTAAAGTAGGAATATCATGGGATTCAAACAAGAAGGTAAAAACTACTATATACCATTAATGATTAGTTGTGCTCAGTTATACACTTGGGGTAGGGCGTCGTTTCTTGAGTTTTTCTCCCCCTTTTTTTATTTGGAAGTTCTTATTGATCCATTATTTTGTTGTTTAATTGTATGCTTATTATGATCCTTTGAGATATTATTATTATTGTTTTCCCATGTCCATGTCCGAGGACTTGTTTGATTCAAGGTTAGTATTCTCCACCTTGGTAGCATGCTCATATTTATATTTGTCTCAGTATGAGTTGCTTATTTGAATGGTGGTGATGACATGTATTGAATTTGTTTTTCATTCACCAATGTTTTGTGGTAAGTTTGCGGTTCTTGCATTGTTACATCATGATCATTCATGGGAAAAATTATTTTGACTTGGTACTAATCTAAAAGAGTTTTACTAGGAGTCGTAAACCCTGGATAACTTGATTTACAAATCTATAATAATTATGAAGAGTTATTGAAATTATAATTTCATACTTGAAACATTAAAGGATGTGGGATGCGCACATCTTTTACTTGATTAGTTGTGTCACGACCTAGGAGTATACTATAGATGTAACTTGGCGTATAGGACCCCGAAACACCCTACACAAGCCACATAGAATTCAAAAAATAAGAACAAAAGAAGTAAAACAACATTTCATGTCCAAAGTTTTCTAGTACAGTTGAAGTCTAAACACTTTGTCTTGATGTACATCTACTTAATAAAATGAAATTAGGACTTAGCACATGCATCATTTCCGAAAACATAAATATAAGAAGCAATAAAACAATGAAAATATGTCTTGAAAAGCATGAGGATTCACCCAAAATCAAAAACCTCGTAATCAACCACTAAGCACCAAACTAAGAAACCTAAATGTCAGAGCCTACATTTAGGGAAATGTAGGAAAGAGTATATGTTAGTACAAATAATATACGAAGAATGATAAAAATGCATAAAACATTTAATTCATCCTAAATGAGTACATTTCATGACATGCAATTGATCAAGCTAAAACATAATATACGAAGATTCGAAAACATGTCATAAAGCATGGTCAATAATATTAACATCTTACAAACCTTGGAAAACATATGATATACTTCTTGAGGTAACCATAGTTAGTTATTATTGTGGGGAATTAGCTTTAGAAAATATAGAGACCGTGTGAGCTATAAATTGATCCCCCAGTTGCTCCTACATTTTAAAAGGTTGTCCTACTTGCCAAGGTAAGAACCATTCTTTCTAGCTTAACTGCATCACCTAGATAATCATAATATGGGGGCATATAGATAAGGGATAAGGAAATTTCTTGTAGAAACCCAACCTCTAGTAACGATAAACCTTACATTTCAATATTCTATCGGTGCTAATTATATATCCCGTAGAAGAGTTATTTTTAATAATTCTTATTATAAACTGAAGGGCATGTCATCTTGCCAATTTAAGAAATCGATGAAAAAGTAGAATAAATTATTAAATAAAAGGTAAATTTCATTAGGATAGGTCTTTATCGTTGAGTCAAATAGTTGATAAGCCCTTTCAACCATAGAATTCTTACTATGTCAGAAAACCTTTCAGATCATGCTTTCATGTGTTAAAAAGAAATCCTTAAAACACAAAAAGAACATCATCATCATAATTTATACTTTACTCTCAAAAAATCCATAAAATAATTACATTGATTTCATAAGAAAATGCATAATTTCATAATCTCCTTCCTAATTCAAAACCCACATCAGAACATCATAATTCAATCACATAAGTAAGTAATCAAAAGAACCGATGACTATTGAAGAAAACCCTCACTTAAATGGGAATTTTACTCTTTTAAAATAGGATAATTTGAGAACTCCATGAATGGAAGGAATCCACGGATGAAAACTATCATACCTATAAGAACATTTCTTGTCTTAAATGGTGGAGTAATGACTTGACTTGAAACCCTAGATTGAACCTTCTCTTTCTCTTCCTAATCCTCCTACTCCTACTGCTCTTCCTACTCCTACTCCTACTCCTTTTCTTATTCTTCTCATCCCCCTCACCCTCTCCTCCTTCTTCTACTCCTCCGTCTTTTCCTCATTCTTATCCTTCTCCTCCTCCTCCTCCTTCTCCTTATCCTTGTCCTTCTCCTCTACCTCCTCCTCCTCCTTCTTAATCTTTTTTTCCTTCTTCGTTTTCTTTTTGATCTTCTTCTTATACTAGAGAGATAAATATGTCAGACAATTTTTTTTTGTGAATTGAGTTAATGATTCTAGTGGGAAATTTAGGGGTTAAAATACTTATATAGGGGTCATAGAAAGATGATAAAAATAATATAGTATTAAGCTAGATTAATTAGGAAAAGACCTAACTACCGCTAAAATTAACTGTCGATCCAACAATCGATGCTCCTTGACCGACGGATAGTGGTATGGCCGAAATTCTATTGTTATGGTCTATTGTTCGGATCATATAGGGTTCTTCTAGGCTTCTGGACCACATGCCCTTGACCACTGAACTTTGTCCTACCGATATTTCATTGGTCGTGTCGTTTTTTGAAACCTTCTCTGTTTTTACTAGGACACAAGTCACGGCCACATGTCACGGGTCAGAGTACCCCCTATATGTAACATCGTATATATAACCCTCAAGGACTCCATAAAAAATAGTTAGATCTCATAGAATATGAAATTAAGATTAAAATAATAGTTCAAGTCCACAACATTTTATAAAATGAAAAGTGAAAGACTAGACACTTTGATTCTTCAAAGCCATCTAGAGTAATTGCATGAATTTGAACCTAGCCCATACATCAAGTTCAAAAAAAATACATGAAACATATTACAATAATAACTCTTTTTTTAAAGCATAACGACTCACCAAAGCTTTGGAATCCGCGAACTCAAATACTAGTCACGAGACTCAAAAACTTGTCTTTCGGATGCTACTATTAGGAAAATGTAGGAAAGAATATGTATTAGTACAAAACAATATACCAAGTATGATAGAAATTAATAAAACATTTAAATCATCCTGAAAAGGGACAATTCATTCATGACATGAAAGTGACCAAGCTAAAAATCATATGAAAGAATAAACATAAGTCAGAAATTATGGTCTATGCAAGATAACATCATCTTTAAAACCTTTGAACTCATACGAGATAGTCCTTGAGTAACCTTAGTTAGTAATTAATGAGAGTAGTTAGCCTTAACCGACATAGAGACCATGTGAGCTATAACATGATCACCCGATGTCTCCAACACCAAAAAAAGGTGTTCTACTTGCTTAAGGTAGAACAATGAACTTCTAGCTTAAGTGAAACCACTAGCTAATCAACTTCTGGGGGCACAAATGTTATGGGAAAAGGTTGTTGCAAATAGAACCCAACCTCTCCTAACTATAGAACATCAATCTCATATGTCACACGACCTGATCTTACACCAAGGGCGAGAATGAAACTCGGGAACCATAGTTGACCCCACGAGAACCATTGACCTTGCTTACTACACCGTGGAAAACTTTAGTCAACAAAGATAAATTTATAATATAAACTAGAATCTTGTTAATGAAAGAATTCAACTTGCCTTATGTGCAAACTAAAGTTCTATAATCAAACAACTTAAATGAATAAGACTAATGGACTAATAACTATATAATTATAAAGCCTCTAATACTATAAATGATACCAGGACTATACCCTCGATCATCCTAACAACTGGGATGAAAAAGCAATATAAAAGGGATCCTCCGTAAAGCATGGAGGCTTACCAAATGAATATGCAATACTCAACTGTATAAATGAAACGCTGGATGCCATCATGGCAACGTGTATGTGAATCATAAAATGATGTTAGCCAAATTGCATCAGTACATTGAATGTACAAGCATGCAAGGGAAAATGTAAAACAAAACATAATTTTGAACTGGAACTGCAAGAAACATATATCTCATCTAAACTTTACTCAATTCATTTCACTATAAATTAGTAAATAAGATGTAATATAAGGAAAAGATTATTAACAATAAATAACAACTGAATCTATAAAACATCTCATGCAAATTCTGTTTGTATATATAAAGATAAAAAACTACTCCATGGGAGATTCTTTAACCGACAACCTTCACTATGATCTATGTGATAATACAATATCTTGCCTTACGCTTCTACGTCTCTCCAATATTTTTCCAGGATATGAAACCTATTATTAAGTGGATCCACTAGTCTATGCTAAAAAACATTAATAAATCATCTAAAAAGTATGACACTTTCTACTCAAGTTGGCTATATGGTTCATGGAGATTTGAGTTATCAAAACTTGTACCATGTCTGTGCTCAATACTACTCCAAAAAAATAAGTAGATCATATGTTAAAAAACTTAAGTTTTTCTTTTGTTTGAGATTATCAATCAAAATATATTTTTGTGAAAAGATATGATACTTAAACTCCTCGTGAATACTCTTTCGGAAATCGGAGTTTACTTAAATCTTAAATGTGAAAATATTTACTTTTGGAAATAATTAGTTTCCATATATTATTTTTAAAAAAAATGAACTTAGCGCTACTCTTTCTCATACTAAATTCCTGAGTATTTAATTTTTTTAAAGTGATTATAAAAGAGTTTTGTAATGACTTGAAGAGCTCTCAATACTTGAATCTTAACTCTATCTTGAATTAGAAATTATGGATTCAAGATTTTGATTTGGAATGTAGGATCTCTCGATGATTTATGAAGGTTAAGATAATAGTTAATGAGAACAAGCAAAGGTCAAAGGTAAGGAACACTAGAGAGATGCAAATATATAATTTACTTTTTGGTGGCATAAATATATTTGAGGTAGAGGACTCCTTATTGACTCCGCGACGCGGCTATAGAATTAAATTTTTGATTGCATATATATTTTTGAGGCAGAGGACTCTTTATCCTCTCCATGACGTGGAGAGGGGAGTATTACCCGGCGACTTAAACTCTAAGCCTACCCGGCGACTTAAACTCTAAGCGTCCTGTGACCTGAACCTGGGCACAACTATTTGCCTAATCTTTTCCTCTTCTCCAAAACTTGATTCAACAAACACCAAAAGTAGTTTTATCAACTGTCTTTTAAAATCACAACCTAGAACGAATTCAGTGAAGCCACAATAAAATCTATAGAGGAACTCAACTTGTTTGCAAAAGCACATACCTCAAGAACCTGAAAACTTAAAATTTTGGTTAAAACTTAAGAACATCAAATTCATCAACTTTAGAACAACATTTTTCGTTGCAATTTACATGATTAGTGTGTGGGTGAACAAACCCAATGTTATGTTAATTTACATACCTTTTAGGGATTAAAAACATGACGAAATCAACTACAAAATCTCAAGAACTCGATTAAATATTGACTTTTTTCCTCTTTTCTCGAATTTTCTCTTCTTGAAGTATATTCTAGAAACCCTAGCTTATATTGTATTTGCGTAAACTAAAGAAAAATATTTTTGACCCCTAATTAATTGCTAAAAAGGAATTAAATCTTATAGGATAAAGAAAATACCAAAATACCTCTCTTAAATTACATAACTATATTTACAGGACAACCCAACACAAATCGGCGTATCTCCCTCATACAAGCTCAAAGTTTAGCAAACTCGGTGGCATTGAAAATAAGATTACACGACCCTTGAATATATAACCTAGCAGAATCTTCTGTTGAATAGGTAGTCTTTATGGGCAAGAAATGGGATGAATTTTTCCTCTACCTATAATCACCCAAATCGAATCATGCTTCTCGAGAGACAGTAGTAAACCTGCAATAAAACACATATTCCACACGCCCCACTTCTATTCTAAAAGCTCTATATTTTGAGACGTACGATAAGGCCTTTAGTTCTCTACGTTTACTTGTTTACTATTTTGACACTTAACAATGAACTCTGCAATGTCCTCTTCATAATACTCCATCAATAAACCTTTCACAAGTCACGATACAACTTTTTGGAATACGGATGGATAATATATATTGAAATATGAGCTTTCACCATGATCCTCCTTTTGAATTCATCAACCTTTGGTACACAGAATCTACCTTGATACATCAATACAGTATTTCGCCTTGTTCAAAAGCCGTAACATTTGCTTATGAACTTTTGCCCTTAATTCAAGTAAGTTAGGATTTTAGTATTGCTTCTCTTTTACTTCAAATACTAATGATGATATAGTTCCATTCATCACCACTATTCCTCCTTCATTGGAATCTCTTAATTGAACACCTAATCGGGGAAGTTTATGCACATATTTTGCCAATTCTTTCATGTCCTCCTTAACATGGGAAGTACTACCCATAGACAACCTGTTCACGACATCAACAACAATATTATCCTTACTTTGGTGATAGAGAATAGGCATATCATAATCATTGAGTAACTCTAACAACCTCCTTATCAGAGATTAAAATATTTCAAACTATACATATGCTGAAATCTCTCATGATTGGTGAATAAATCCATATGAAGAGTATAAAGATAATGTCACCATAATTTTAAAATAAATACTATAATAGCCAACTCTAGATCATGGTTATGATAATTCATCTCGTGAATCTTAAGATGTCCGGATGAAGAAGTTATAACTTTTCCATGATGCTTCATCACACAACCCTATCCAATTCTAGATGCATCAAAATATAGCAAAAAGTCTTGTGTTCCCTCTATTAAGGTCAATTTAGGGCAGTAGTCAATCATTTTTTACTTTCCTGAAAGCTTTTGTCACAAGCTTCGGGCCATTGAAACTGAATTATTTCCTGAGTAAACTTAGTGAATACGGCTGAAACAGATGAGAATAATTTGATGAACCTTCTAAAAGAACAATCAAATCCCTAGAAACTCCTAATTTTTAGTTGGGGACATCGGTCTAGGAATGTTCCTCACTACCTCTATCTTTTTAGTGACAACTCAAATCCCACCACCAGAAATAATATAGCCTATGAATGCCACAGAAGAAAGAAAAAATTCACACTTAGAAAATTTAGCATACAATTCTCTCTCCTACAGAGTTTGAAAAACTAGTCTAAGATGACTTGCTCGATCCTCCATTACTCAAATAGATTAGAATGTCATCAATGAAAACGATAATAAACATATCTAAATAGGGCTTGAATACTCTATTTTTTAAGGTCCATGAATGTTGCAGGGCCATTAGTCAAATCAAACAAGATGACCGGAAACTCATAATGTTCGTAATGGATCGTAAAAGTTGTCTTATGAATGTCACATTGTCTTACCAACAATTGATTATAGCCAGTTCTAAGTATATCTTAGAAAGAAAAGTGGAACCCTGAAGTTGATAAAAGAGATCATCATTTCTCGAAAGAGGATACTTATTCTTGATAGTAACCTTATTCGACTAACGATAATCCATCCACATCCTAAAAGAACCAGCTTTCTTATAAGACTTGAACACCCTAAGATGAGAAACTTTGTTGAATGAAACTTTTCCCAAGGAGATCTTTAAATTGCTCCTTAAACTCTTTCAACTTTGCTGGAGCCATTCTATAAGACGGAATAGAAATAAGACGAGTGTGAAGAGGAGTATCTATACCGAAGTCTATTTCACTCTTAGGATGGACTACATAAAGATCATATGAAAAGACTTCAAGAAACTCACCAACAATTAGAACTGACTGATATGTGTTGTCACAAAACTAGAGCCATTAAGTATGACTAGTGATAGACACAACTGTTACTAAATTTCTTGCGTTGAGATACAAAAATAAAACGACCCTTAGGCACTGCTGAACTACTCATCAACTCTACAACTAGTTCAATAGGAAAATAAAAATTTACAACTAGAGTTCTACAATGAACTGAGGTATGATCTTGTGATTGAGAGAAATGGTACAATCACGATAAAATCACTCAGTTAGAATAGACTCACCAAAAAGGCGTAGAAACACTTAAGGGCTCAAGAAGTTTCTCTAGAAGAACATTAGAATTAATCACAACATAGGGATTCACAAAATATAGACTCAATCCTGGATATAGCAAAACATAAACATCAAAACTAAAGACTTTGATCATACTAGTGAAAAATTTTGGGGAATTTCTCTTGCTCTTGGTGACTTGTTATAGCGTATAGGCGGTTTTCTTTCTACTAGCCCTTAAGTAATTACTTTAGGTTCACCTCGATTTGGTGATCAATTGAAGAAGACTGAGCTCTATTGCCCTCATTTCCATTACCTTATATTCTTAGTGCATTCTATCATGAATATATTGTTCTAACCACACTTGAGAAACTGGTGGAGCCATCAGGACACACCCTCGAGTGGGTCCTACCACACTTAGCACATGGAGGAAATTCATTACCTCCTTGTGCAACACTACCTTGAGACTACATAGGTCTAGCTCTAAGATTTTGTGAATTATGATTAAACTCACTTCTGTTCCTTGGTGTAGATGAAATAACATATGATGATGCAGATCCTTTTACTTATAATTGAAAGATGACTGATTGGTGTTATTCTTCTGCTTTCCGGACTTATTTGTTGTCTTATATTTCTTATTTCGGAACTCTTCCCTATCTCTCAAGTTACCTTCCTTAACTTGTTGCATATTTATCATCAGTATTGCTATATCCATTGCCTTGCCTTTCTTACTTGACATATGATTTAACCCGGTAACAAAATGACTCGTCTTACTGCTTGTGTAAGCAACCATCTCCGTTAAATAACATGAAAGTTTTGTGAACTTAACTCTATACTCATCAACACTCATATGCTACTTAAGAGTGAGGATTATCTTACCTTTTTCTCTCTTATCTATCAGGTAAAGAATCCCCATGAATGTACTTTCAATCACTACCCAGCTCATTATCGGTACATCCTCAACTCTACCATTATTTCATTTTTCAAACAAAATTCTAGCAACACTCTTTAGTTTGTATGCATCTAGGTCTACTCACTCAATATCAAGAACATGCATAACCTCAAACACTTTCTACAATTCCTCTACAACTTTTTTCGGATCCTCAGTGACATTCAAACCAGTGTAGTTTGGAGTATTCATCCTTAAGAACTCATGAATCTAGATATATCAACCATTTCTTGTTGATTCTCTCTTTAATGCACGACTTGGTTGGCAACAACTTGGCTCAACATCTCTATAGCTTCACGGAACTCAACATTAGTAACCTCTCTTTAAGGTTGCAATTCTCGTGCTTAGGTAGCCCTTGTTTCTCGATATTCCTCCTATCAGGACGACCTGAGAGAACTCTTTGTGATGGCAAGACCTAAAAGATACACGCAAGCACTACTTAGAAGGAACCTTTATAGATATTAACTCTATCACACGAAATAAATATGAAATAACAGAGGCAATTCCTTAATATTGCAACCTCTTAATTATAGACGTGGTGCGCTTCACATCAATAAGACTCCACAAAAATGACTTCATAGAGACCCTAGGACACTTGAACTTTATGCTCTGATACAAAGTTGTTCCTTACCTGAGCCCACAACAGTCGAGAATTATTGTTGTCCCCAAGCGAACCCATGCGTGATTTACTACATAGAGGAAGACTTTACTCAACAAAGATATTCAACGGGCAAAATGTGGCAACTCAAGTCTTAAATCTAGGGATACACCCTAGACGTAACATGGAATATAGAGTCTCTAATGACACTAAGCAAGCACTTAGCATTTATAACATAAGAAATATAAAAAAGAGGTAAAACAATATTTCATGTCCAACTTTTTATAAATATAAAGTGGAACTGTCAACAAATTATCTCAATAGCTATCGAATACAATAGAATAAATTGTTCCTATCCCATACGTCATATCAAAAAACTTAAATAAATTAGAAATTAAACAATAAAAGTCCGTCTTCAAATCAAGAAGACTAACCAATGATCAGAATCCTCGTTATCAAGCCATAGCCACAAAACTAAGAAACCTGAATTACTTTTCAGAAAATGTAGGCAAGAGTATGCTTTAGTACAAAGTAATGTACCCATAATGATAGCCATGCATAAAATATTTAAATCATGCTAAAGGAGGATATTTAATGACATGCAATTGACCATGTTAAAACATACTATAAAAAGGTTAGAAAACATATGTCATAAAACATGGTCAATACAATCTAACTTCTTTAAAACCTTTGAATACATATGACATATGTCACATCCAGGGAACACCCCCTTGACATAACCGTGTCATCATCCTCATCGAGGACTAAGACTAGCCTCTTAGCTTACATTCATATGTTAAAAACGCGTAAAATTGAAAACTTTTCCTATATCTATCATGTCTAGTCAAGCAAACATGCATATCACCATAATTCAACACATATTTAAGAAAACTCTAACATCAAGTCATAACATCAACAAACATGGATAAGAGTACATAACATCATCACCAAAGTAAGACTATTACTCATGAACCCTCACTAAGTATACTAGTGGAATGACTAAGCAAATCCCCATAATCTTACTCAATCAAGTAACCTCAATAAGAACAATAAACGATGTCCAACTTCACATAGCATATCATTAAGATTACTTACATCATACTTATGCAATAAAGACCAAACAAATTTTCATAAGTGAAACCAATATCATTTAGTATCATTAACATGAACGATCATCATATATTTTTTTTTTACATTTATAAGCATATACATACATAAGAACATCCTTCCGAGACTTCCTTCAAAGATAACTAGTGCAATGTATAGGTAGAGTCTCATACCCCTACCTAGTCTAAGATAAACCCCTTAGGACATCTTAGTTACAGCTCATTCCTTTAATTCATTTTACCTTTTGGGAACATATTTCTTTAACCGACATAGACCACACAACCGAATGTGGAATTCGGTGTCATGAAACCCTACACCAAAGAAAGGAAGACTATCTGCCAAGGTAGTACGAATACATAAACATAAAATCAATTGTGGATCCACTAGCTAGTATTCCTATGGGGGCAACCACGTTCAAGAACTAGGAGATATAGTTGAGTCCCTCTTTATAATACATGCATTACAGTCTGCAATCTCATGAGTATAATAGTGAACCTACCTTTCCTATGTGGGAAGGGAGTGAACTTTCCTCACTCTAGTTCACTCGGTGCTAAGCTAGAGTCCCTTTTTGAAATGTCTTTATTACCTTTATTAGTCATCATAGCTTAATGTAGGGCCCCCTCATATAATTATCATCATCATAGCTCAATAAGAATTGCATTAGTATTATCCTTTCATTGCAATTAAGACATGTAAGGTTAGCACATTTACATAGTCACATCATAATGAGGCACATTTGAAATGTATCACCATCCTTATAAATTTACATCTTAGCCAACAAATCACAATCCACAGTTCAAGATATTTCAATTAAACATCATACCAACCCTATCAAACTTTTACATAAGGTATACTGCAACACAAGATCATCACTTAATCACAAGTAATCATAATTGAAGTAAAGAATATAGATCACAAGACTTACTAATCTACTTCACAATTCTATCATCAAGGTCTTACCATAATCCCTCCAATTCAACCCAACAATGGGTGTAATACCATCACAAAATAGTAACCAACATAATAATGAAGTCAACTAAACCACTACACAATAATTCATCTCTAGTTCATAGCCTAGAAGTAGAGAAATAGATAAATTAATCATTATCTAGCATAATTGGGTTATAATATATCACATTGTAATCGTAATAGGCATAATAACAACCTATTATAGCAAATCACACACCAACCAAGACAATTGTATCAATACTATACAATTAAATTCAAGATCACAACCTAGGGTTAAGGGGAAAATGTCACCTTTCACAAACTAGGTAAATGCATCAAGAAGTAGTATAATGTAGCCATAATAAATGTTAATATACTCATTATAACCAAAAGGAATCATTAACAAAGAAATTCACAAGATCAATTTCGTATTGGAAGAAAACCAACTTAGAAATCAACTTTTTGAAATCAATTTGGAGGAACCCTTTCGGGAAACAGATTGCAAAGGTGAAAGGAATATCATACCTTACTAATTGATGAAGTTTGATGGAGAAAACTGATCCTTATCATCCCTATAACCCACCTCTATCTTGGTCTTCAATGGGGTTTCTTTGGGAGAGAGAAAGAACAGAGATGGAGGAGCAATATGGGTACGGATAATTATGAGGGTTACGTTAGTTTAATTAGGTTAGGGTCTTTGTAGAAGTAATTAAAAAACATAATTATAACTCCCTTAAACCCTAACTAATTAGATAAACACCTAATTAATTCATTTAACTAATCCTAAAACGTGCAGTAAAACAACCTCTTTGACAGACAAGACCACGTCGACGCTCCATTTTTCAATCGACAACCAAGGGACCAATAATCCTGTTGGTCCGTTGTTTTGGTCAGAGTGTTGCCAAAACGACCCCTTCAAAATATTTTCTAAGTATTCATCGACGGAGGCATCAACGCCCTGTCGATTCACCAACGCATCGTCTCTTGCACTCATCGATGGACATTTCCTTTTGATCGCTTTCGTAAAATTGCAAGGTCCTCCTCAAGGGACCTTGGTTGGCCTTAGAGATTCTTACTCAGAATTTTTGACTATACACTGACTCTAATACGTGTTAGACACCTTACCACCAAATTTCATCATTTTTTGACTATTAAAACTTATTAAAATAGGCTAGGTCACAGTAGTACCTTTTGAACTAGTTTTCGGACGTCGTGGACGTTCTTTGACATTTTGATTGTAAAACTTCTGAAATGACTCAAACATGTTTTAATTTACTTATGAACAGTGTTACAACTCTTAGATTCTCATGTTAGGATCTAGATTAATCTTAGACTTCCGGAGTATTACAAGATACTTCTTTATGTAACCTTAGTTTATTATTATAGTGAGAAACTAGCCTTAACCAATATAGAGACAATGTGGAATATAACATGATCCCCTGTTGTCTCCCACACCAGAAATGGTTTTCCTACTTTCCAAGGTATGAACCATGAATTTATATCTTAAGTGGATCCACTAGCCAACTATCCTATAGGGCACATAGGTAAGGGATAACGAGATTGGCTCTAGAAACTCGACCTCTAGTAACGAGAGAACTTCCATCTCAATATCCACTCGGTGATTAGTATAAATCCCACAGAATATTAATTTCTTACTTGTTACTACTATCCATGGAAGGGAACGAGATCTTCTCAATCCAAGAAATCCATGGAATGGTATCATACAATTACCAATCCAATATATGTCATAATACATCAACAGAAAGGTACAATTAATTATCCAATTAAATCAAGGTTTCATTAGGATAGCTCTTTATCTTTGATTCAATTAGGTGAGTGAACCCTTCTACCTTAGAATCCTTTCTATGTGAGAAAACCTTTCACAATCATGCTTTAATGTGTTTATGTGAAATCATTTCCACAACACATCATTATCATCTTCATCATCATTGATTTTTTTTTCTCAAAGCATCCTAAAAATGTTTACATAGAGATCATAAAAACATGCATATTTTCATAATCTCCTTTGTCATAATTAAAACCCATATCACATCATCATAATTGGAAAATAAGGAATTTACATGGGTTCATGGTTAAACGTCATAAAAATCATGGTTTTTCATCAATTCATGAATCAATAATCAAAAGAACCCGTGGAAACTTAAGAAAAACCTAACTCAATCGGGGAATTCTACTCTTATAAAATAGGAGAATTCGGGAACGTCATAATTGGAAGGATTTCATGGATGAAAATTGTCATACCTCAAACACAACTTATTATCATCAATGGAGGAATAAAACTTGACTTGGTACCCTAGGTCGAATCCCTGTTCTTCTTCTTCTTCTTCTTCTTCTTCTTCTTCAAGTTCTAGAAAGACAAATTTTTTGGGGAATTCTTCTTTTTGGTAAACTGAGAGAATTATTTCTCTTGAGAATTTTGGGGGTTAAAATAGTTATATATGGGTCTTATATTTGCGAAATTGGCATAGAATTAGGCTAGACTATTTAGGATTAGACCCAACTACCCCTCAAAATAACTATCGACCCCATCATCGATGCCACTTGACCAATAGACCGTGGTATGGCCGTCGATATATCCTTGTGTCCTGTCTTTTGAATTATAGAGGTGTTCTTTTGAGGTATGGAACACGGGCACTCAATCATAGAATGTTGTCTGAATGATGACCTATAAGTCAGGCCGTGGCTTTGAGTCTTCTGGGCAGAGTTGGTCCATCAAACATGCACGACCCCTAAAGTCCGCTTGCCTATCCACGTGCCATGGGTGGCTTACTGGGTTGACCCCTACAACTTTTTAAAGTTCACACTTTCACCTTTTTTGAATTCGGGGTGTTACAATTTTGTGCGATGATTCCCTTTCTTGCATGTGTTCGATAACTCATTCCTCTAGACAACAACAAATTGGATTTCTACTATTTGCAGATTTAATTTTTGATCATGATGACCTAAATATTTTATAAGCCCTAGATTCAAGCTCAAGCAAGGTATGTGTAACACCTCAGAACATGGAAAAATGAGAATAATAAATTTCTTGACTGAAGGTTAGTTTATGGGTCTCATCTATGAACCGTACAAGTTTCTTCATGTTAGATATGGTAATATAGGAAGTAGGACATAATTTAGCCTCTGAATATTTATATTGTTCACAAGGATGTTTTGTCAACCATTGTACGAGTCATATATAAGTTTGTAGGTCACCTCAAAGTTCGTGAAATTCAAAAAGGTAAAATTGGTCTACAGTTAGCATGTACAAATTGTAGAAATACATCTAAACCCTATATGGGTTCCGCCAAGAGATGGTCCAAACCTATCTTCAGTTGATCATTCTGGTCCTTGGAAGGAGTTCCAAATCTTAGTTGAGGCTCGAAGGTTATTTTAAAGGTCTTTTGGGTCTTTTTCTAATTGTTTTAACCCAATGCATTTCCTTTGATCATCTACACTAAGAACTATATAAAGGTTTTACACCCCAAAATTACCCATTTTAAACTTATTATCTTAAATTTCAAAAACATAAAAAAAAATTGATCTTCTCAATTCTCTCATGTCTATTGAAGAAGAAGAAGACTGATGTTCCATTCAAGTTTCTAAAATATACATTTTCTTGGGCTTAAAGGATGAAAGTATGTGTGTATTCACTTATGGACTTCTTTGCTCCATGAGTTCCCCAAATATTTAAATATCCGAATTCAATTTTTAATTGATTAAATTAGTGTTCAATTCAATCAATGTAGAATTCTTCTAGTTATGAATTATTATGATCTATTAATTCTTCTAATGCATAACTTTGATGTTGATCTATCATATCTAGTTGAAGTTGCACTTGCCCATGATTTTCATATTCTTTTCAACCATGCTGCTATGATATATGAATTTTGAAGATATGCATGTTTTTGATGAAGTGATTATAAATAATTTGGGGACTCTTTGAAAGGAGTGCATCAATGCTACCGTGAAAAAGATTTCTCATTTACTATGATAATCATGATTGTGAAATGTATTTTTCTGAAATAAATTCACATTAGTGAAAATTTTCTCATTTATGTTGAATTATATTTGAGAAGCTATTCTATGTTTTGATGTTAAAATATGTTGGTATGTATAATTGACTTTCCCTATATTAAATTGATATTTATCTTTTATGGATTCCTTTGAGGTGTAGACTTAGCACTGAGAGGGTTTTGAGGTGGAGGCTCAAATAATCTAGTCACTTGTAGCAATCTCTAGTTCCTAACTATGTTACCCGAAAAATAGTCTTAAATGACCTACCTGGTGGATCTACTTAGCTAATAATGATATGTATGTGTTCTATCTTGGCAAGTAGTTTCCCCTTATAAACCACCAATTTAACTTTTTAAGAAAATTGATTTTCAAGATTCGTCGTTTAATTTTTTTTTAAAATAATATAACTTATAATTTTTCAAAAGTGTTAAAACAAAATTAAATCAATTGAATAAAGGGGGTTCGAGTTCAATTGATACTTTAACAAGGGTTCAAGCATTCAACATGTCTACTATCGTGCGATTGATCTACAACTTGACTAGATATTTGAATTTTGACCAAATTTGAAAGTAAAAAAAATTAAAACCATTTTATATCACATATAGGGAATAAATAAGATGATTTTAAGGATATAAATCTTTACTAATAAACAAAATAAGTAAATAATATTTCCACTAAACATTAAAAAATTAGAGAAAGGTTATTTTTGAGAATTTAATTAAATTAAAAACAACAATGATAAGTCAACACAATAACTAATAAATAATAATAAAGGAAAAAATAATAACTTTGGGCATGTTTTGCCAAGTCTCGAATCTGATGGGTTCTGGGCCCATGTTTTTCCTAAGACTAAAAATAAAGACAGGTACAAATTTGGGCCGAATCAACCCTCTTCTTCTTTGTTGCACATCCAAGCTTTAAATCTTTATGAACATCTAACATATATTGTTGTATACGACATGTATCAAGATTATTTAAGACTTTTCGAGACTTATATTTCTTATCTTCCACTTGTATTTCAACATTTTGGCACTTCTGGACCTGTATATCAGTATTTTAATCAAGTACTGCAATATACACCCCCTTTTTGGGTTTTTTGGGACCTACAACTAGTATAAAACATATAGGAGAGGAAACCTAAATAATAACCACCGAAGCGAGACAAGATATTTGTTATTACAAAAATTCAAATATTTAACCACCTATAGCTAGATAGTAAAAATCTTAGATAAGATGCATACTAAAATAGAAGGGACAGTAAAATTTAATAACAACAAAATCTTACAATGGTGTAGCCGAACCTCACTTTTTGCACATTACTGGAAGGTGAGTAAGCATAAATTGACTTCTTTGCTTCTATACGAAAGCCACAAATATGACATAACAGAGAAACATAGGAGTTAAGAAATCCACATGCCATACAACGAAAGGCTAACACCAAAAGAAATCATGCTTCAAATGATCTAGACTAAACTCTAAATAAACTTATATTTTAAAAATAAAACAAGCAACTCAGATTTTATTCCGTCTAAATATAAACAACAATTATTAAAGAAAAGAGGCAGATATTTTGGCAAAACATCACTCTATGGAGTGAGAAAACAAACCTCAAGCAACATGGAAAATGGAAGAATTACAAATTTAGACATAGATAAGAAAATTTAGCTTAGTATTATTCTAAATGAAGACGAAAAAACATATAAACAATGATTTTTAGGGATAAATTAAATTGAAAAGGGGAAAATCAATAGCACAAAAAATTCTTGTATAACATCAAAATGGACTGCATACTCATTTTAACTGAATCGAACTCATCACAAGCTAACTAGTCATGAGGACTATCAACGAAACAAATAAATAACGATATTAAAAAACAAGACATAAAGGACACAAAAGACTAAAAAAAGGAGTAGGGTATTTAATTTTGAAAGGAGAAATGACACATAAGATAATCTAAGAAAGAAAAGCAAGTATTCAAACTCATGCGGGTCGAAGTAACAACAAGAAAAAAAAATAGCTTGTATCATATTATGGAAATTGAAATAATGTGATTCCAAAATTTCACGACTGAGTTTAAAACTTTCATAATCCACTGGATAAGAGTAACCATTAAACAATAACAAAACAAGAAGAAAACCAAGTCAAAGTCGCATGGAATCATTGTCATGATCCAAAAGCACCCCCTAGTTGTTAGGAGGAACCCTCGTTTCGTGACCTGGCGCACTTGACCCGTTGGGGTCTCACACAAGCCCTTTAACTAGCATTCATGTCATAAGACATGAAAAGTAGTGCGGAATTAAAACTTTTCAAGACATTTGATATAAAAAGGAATTATTTTATAAATACTTAAGAAATCTCATCGTCACAAGCCAAACTTAAAGACACGACATAAATAACTTAAGGTCACAGCCCTTTACATTGAAATAAAATACATAATAAGTCTTAACATAAGGAAACTAAGAATATAGAAATTATGCCTTCGAATATTTGAGGACACTTTGTCTTGAGAGGAACTTTTCCAACCTTTACCTTCTAGACTTCAACCTTGCTTCCAACCTATAATTAGATAGTATAGAAAAGTATAATGTTAGTACGAATAAAGTACTATGCATGGCATATTTAAAAACGTGCGAAAAACGGACATTTTAGTGAAATATTTCATGTAAATTTAGCAAAACATTCAAGAATGTAAATCAAAACATCATAAGAATCATCATTTAAAACTTATAGGAGTATTTCCATTATTTTAAACTAAAGGAACACTTTACAGTAACTTTCCAAAACTTCACAGTAAACTCCAACTAACATTACAGTGAACTAATTAATCATTTACAGTGAAACCATATTAACATTTACAATAAATTATTTAAAGCATTCACAATGTATCCAACTTGAGCAATTACAATGAACTATCCTATTCTAAATGAGTGAACTTCCAAGGCCAAGCGAAAGAGAAAGTGAACTCATTTTCCATAAGAGATTCCCTACCTCGATACTATTCTAAGACTCACTAACATAATACATGAAGGAAGTATGCATATGCTTCAATACACACCAAAGAACTCCTAAAGAATACCCCTTTCGGCTTATTCAACTCGGGAGAAACAAGACCCTCAATCAATGAGAAGCCATTAAAAGACACCCAACAAACCACCAAAGTCTACCCTTTTGGAATGACTACTTAGTTCACTGAGTAGATAGCGTCCCATACCACCACCTACCCAAAGTAGTACATTATTATAGAAGGTTGGGCACCAAGTCTTCCCTTTTGGAAGGTTATACCTAGTTCAATGAGTAGATAGCATCCCATACAACCACCTACCTTAAGTAGTATGTAACTTTAGAAGACCGAGTTCAATAAATTCTTTTGTGGGAGTTAGCTTAACCGACATAGACCATGAAAGCTAGACATGCAATCCCGATATTAATACCTGTCGAATGAAGGATCCTCACTCTCCTAGAATGAGGTCATTCTATAAGTATTTACATGGATTTCCCAATAGATACACCTATGCGGGCGCATAGTGAAGGGATACAGAGATTGCTACTAAGTAACTCATTCTCCACTAACGAGGAGTACTCATCTCAAGAGGTACATTGGAATACAACATCGCTACTCACGAAGTGTAATCCACCTCTCTTTCATATCCTCTCTGTATTAGGTATAACTTTTAATGGATTCTCAACATTATACACTATAGGTGAAGGATTACTAGTGAACACCACATCTCAACTCATGAAGGGTATTCATCCTCCAAGTTATCTTAACAAGGTCATGGGATGTAGTGGGGTTTCTACTAAACAGTTTATCTCAACTCATAAAGAGTTTTCACCCCAAAAATCTCCTTTAGGACTTAACTTAACTTCATTCATTCATTTTATTATGAGTGTGTGTGTATATGTGAGAACATCTTGCACATAAGCTTAACTTCGTTCATATTTAACTTCGATACATGGTTAGACCTTCATTCATCACATCACACATCTTACATGCTTCACATAATAATATAAGTATTTTATACATAATCCTTAGCATACTTCTCATTAAAAATTTCATAAAGCAATTAACAAGTATAACTTCATTTAAGTATACTCTCTAGCCTATTTCACACATTAGCTTCATAAGACACATTCAACAAGAAAAATATAATTTTTATCTTACTTCATGTAACAAGACTTCATAGCCTCATTCACAATAAACTAGTAAGTTTACATTCATACAATTTGAGTAAACACTGCCACCAAGAAGGTGGACCATACCACTCAATAGCATTTCAAAATCAAAGATAAACATCGTAACCAACTTACACTTTAATCCAAGCTTTCATCACTTATAACATTTTCTTATAATTTCATCCTAATGTATCTCTTAGGTCAGTAGCTAAACAAAAATAACAACACAAGAAAACCAAAGCTCATTCTCTACACAAACATTCTCATTAACCCATTTCTTAATACAACATTTGAAGAAAAGTTTTATCATGATTATACTGTAGTTTTAGCCTTAAAACCACCAAATAACCTCAAGAATACCATTATTAAGTCAGTAGAAACGTTTTCATGCAACACCCATATTCATATTTGAAGATAGAGAAACTATGGTTGAAAACTCATTTTGAAAATTCATTCAAAGGGATTCCTTTAATGGAAGAGAGTTCAAGGATGGTTACCATACCTCAATGAGAAGGACATCCACTAATGTTTTATGAAGAAAACGTCCAAGACAGACCCTTCTTGCCCTCCTTGAGTCTTAGCTCCAATGGTGACTTTCAGAGAGTTTTCTTTAGAGAAGGAGTGTGAATATTTGAAGTGAGGGGTCTTGTCTTGGTCTAGGGTTTAAAACTAACTTAATATAACCTTAAAATACTAAATATATCAGAACAGGGTCCTAAAATACTTGGGGTGAATTTACATAAAACACCCAAGTTGGCAGCAGCTATCACAGTTAATGGAGGTGGCCAGTCAACGACCCAAGCTACTGGGCGTCGATGAGTCGACGGCCCGTGCTGCTGGGCGTCGATGGCATCAGAGGGTTGTCAAGGTAGGGGATGATCCTCCCACTAAGCACGGAACGATGGCCTCCCAGTCGACGGGGCATCGATGGACTTACGCCCAGTGCACTGCTCCATCGATTGGGCAGTGTCCTTGGCAGGTTTGTCCAAATCTTGGCCCCTTAATCTAGGGACCCTTGTGGGTCCTAGGTGGGGTATTACCTGGACTTCAAACCCCTAAACTAAGTCCTCTAGCTCTTAGGAACATCCCACCTCAGTTTCAAGGAAAACGAACACGTAAAACTCACACAAACACATCAAGACACACAAGTACAATCTAAGGAACACCTTCCGAACGTCATGGACATTCTTTGGCGTTTGACCTCCAAAATTAACCAAACTTAACAGACTGCCTAATAATAATAAATTAACTCATTTCAACTTCAAATTAAATCAAGAAACACTCATGATTCTCTAGTTCACCTTAGTTCCTTTTGGGGCGTTACATTCTCCCCTACTTAGAATAACATTCGCCCTTGAATGAAACTAAAACTTCAAGATCAACAAGGACTCACTTAGGATCACATAAAACATTACAATCATGATCAAAACACTCAAAATCAAAGAACCAAATAGAAAGGAGCATCATTTCACATTTTCAAACACTTGCAACACAAACACTGTTTAAAAAAACTTCATAAACTTGAAAACTCATTCTTAACATTCTTTTATGGAGGAACTACCTTATCCAACATTAAACATGTTCATATACAACACTTTTTCATACATTGCAGATTCAATTAAAGAGAAAAAATTTTTTCTCCAAATCCACAAAACATACAGTGAACATCACTGTAATATCATTAAGCATGCATAAAACTTCAAATTTTCATTCTTTGAGCAATTCATCAAGAGGGCATGATCACACGAAGTATAATACCATAAAAATCATCTCTTAACACATTGAAACTATAATTCATGAAAAAATGCAATTTTCTCAAAAAATTGAACTTCATTACAGTGAATTGAAAGCATCGCTAGGTCACATCCTTACAAATTTCATAATGCACCTTCCAAGAATCATTAACAAGATGTCATGATACTATGAGGGAAAAGACCACACTAGCTTACTCCAAAGATACTAAGTAAACTTCACCATGTGCAATGTGAGAGTATCATCCCATACTACTACTCCCACTTAGTAACCCTTGAGGATTCTCTTGGACTAAGTAAATTACATCCCATTTTACTCAACATTCATTCTCCCCCACTTGGGTTAAATCCACCTTCAAGGCCTCATACTTCAAAGCACCATTATGCATCTGACAAGGTAAGAACTCACACCACCCTCAACTCTTGCACATCAAGATAAATCATCAACCTTACAAGTTAAACATAACGGTTTCCTCTTACGATTCAAGCCTAGAAAAACTCTCTTAAAAATCATTTCATTCAACTCTTAGGCAGCACTTAACTCAATCTCATGGAACAAAACTTCCTCACTAGATATTCATACCACATTTTCTCTTAAGTGACAGCCTACACCACAACATCCACAAAATCACAAGAATGACTATTCAATTATTAACCACACAAGAGGGTTGCCCTCTACTCCTACAAAATATCCACATTCTTAGAAATTTTTTAAAATTTACACCTTAAAGCATTTCTACCATCATTGAACATAATCACAAGATAAATCATTTATCCTCAAAAGCACTTTATTAATTCTTATAACTCTTACTATGCTTAGAAATACATCACCATAAAGTTTCTCATCACAACACTTCAAACCTCATAACTCACACCTAGCCATAAATGGCATCACATCACAAATTTCAAAACTTACCTTCACATCTACTCTTTTAGCCACAAAACCATCATAACATAAAAATTCACCTTTTCTCTCCCTCAAACTTAGAAATATCTCTCCTTCCAAGCAAGCACACCTAGACGACCACCGGACAAGGGAACATAAGAAAAAGAGAGGCTTTATGGAGATAAGTTCTATGGTACGATTCAAGAGTTATAAAGAAAGTGAAACTCTATCGTCCAATAGCCTCTTTTCCATGGATGTGTCGCGACTCACACCAATGACCATGATACTACTATACGTGGCTTGTGAGACTTTTATACCTTAAGCTATGTCCCAAAACTTTATGCTCTGATACCAAGACTTTCACGACCTGAAAGTACCCCCTAGAAGTTAGGAGGAACCCTCATTTCGTGACCGGGTGTACTTGACCCTTTGGGGTCTTGCACAAGCCCTTTAATGAGCATTCATTGCATAAGACATGAAAAGTAGTGCAGAATTAAAATTTTTCATGAAACTTGACATAAAAAGGAATTCTTTAATAAATATCTAAGAAATCTCATTGTCACAAGCCAAACTTAAAGACACGACATAAATAACTTATGGACACGACCCTTTACATTGAAATGAAACATATAATAAGTCTTAACATAAGGAAACTAAAAAGATAGAAATTATGCCCTCGAATATATGAGGACACATTGTCTTGAGAGGAACTTTCCCAAGCATTTCCTTTTAGACTTAAACCTTTCTTCCAACCTATACTTAGTTATTATAGAAAAGTATGGGGTTAGTACAAATAATTTCATAAGTATGACATGCAAAAACCTGCGAAAAAGGGAATTTTAGTAAAATAACGTTTCATGCAAATTTAGCAAAACATTCAAGAACATAAAATCAAAACATCATAAGAATCATCATTTAAAACTTATAAGAGTTTTTCCATTATTTAAGCTAAAGGAACACTTTACAGTAACTTCCCAAAACTTCACAATGAACTCCAACTAACATTACACTGAACTAATCAATCATTTACAATGAAACCATTTTAACATTTACAATAAATCATTTAAAGCATTCACAATGTATTCAACATGAGCAATTACAATGAACTATCCTATTCTAAATAAGTGAACTTCCAAGGCAAAGCGAAAGAGAAAGTGAACTCATTTTCCGTAAGAGTTTCCCTACTTGGGGATTATCCTAAGACTCGCTAAGGTAAGACATGAAGGAAGTATGCATATGCCTCCTTCAATAAACACCGAAGAAATCCTCAAGACTACCCCTTTTGGCTTAGTCAAATCGTGAGAAACAAACCCCTCAATCAATCGCAAGACATTACAAGACTCCCAGCAAACCACCAATGTCTACCCAAAGTAGTACATTATTTTAGAAGGTTGGGCACTTAGTCTTCCCTTTTCGAAGGTGCTACCTAGTGCAATGAGTAGATAGGGTCCCATACCACCACCTACCTTAAGTAGTATGTTACTTTAGAAGACCGAGTTCCATAAATTCATTTGTGGGAGTTAGCCTAACCGACATAGACCATGAGAGCTAGAAATGGAATCCCGATATTAATCCCTGTCGAATGAGGGATCCTCACTTTCCTAGAATGAGGTCATTCTCTTAGTATTTACATGGCTTTCCCACTAGCTACACCTATGCGGGCGCATAGTGAAGGGATAAGGGGATTGCTACAAAGTAACTCATTCTCTACTAACGAGGAGTACTCATATCAAGAGGTACATTGGAATACAACATCTATACTCACGAAGTGTAATCCACCTCTCCTTCATATCCTCTCTGTTCTAGATATAACTATTAATGGATTCTCAACATTATATACTATAGGTTAAGGATAACTAGTGAAAACCACATCTCAACTCATGAAGGGCATTCATCCTCCAAATTATCATAGAAAGGTCGTGGGATGTAGTGGGGTTGCTACTAAACACTTTATCTCAACTCACAAAGAGTGTTCACCCCAAGAATCCCCTTTAGGACTTAACTTAACTTCATTCATTTATTTTCTTGTGAGTGTGTGTGTATATGTGAGCACATCTTGCATATAAGCTTCACTTCGTTCAAATTTAACTTCTATACATGCTTAGACCTTCATTCATCACATCACACATCTGACATGCTTCACATAATCATATAAGTCTTCTATACATAATCCTTAACATCCTTCTTATAAAACACTTCATAAAGTAATTAACAAAAATAACTTTAGTTTAAGCATACTCTCTAGCCTAATTCTCTCATTAGCTTCATAAGGCGCATTTAAAAAGAATAACATAATTTTCATCTCACTTCACATATCAAGCCTTCATAGCCTCATTCACAATAAACTAGTAACTTTACATTCATATAATTGAAGTAAACACCGCCACTAAGAAGGTGGACCAAACCACTTAATAGAATTTTCAAAATCAAAGATAAACATCATAACCAACATCCCTTTAATCCAAGCTTTCATCACTTATATCATTTTCTAATAATTTCATCCTAATGTACCTTTAGGGCAGTAGCGAAACAACAATAACAACACAAGAAAACCAAAGCTCATTCTCCTCAGAAACACGGTCATTTTTAACCCATTTCTTAATACAACATTTGAAGAAAATCTTTATCATGACTTCATTGTATTTTTAGCCTTAAAACCACCAACTAACCTTAGGAATACCATTATTAAGTCATTAGAAACATTTTTCATGCAAGATCCATATTCAGATTTGAAGATAGAGAAACTAGGGTTAAAAACTTATTTTTAAAATATATTAGAAGATACTCCTTGAAAGGAAGAGAATTCAAGGATTGATACCATACCTCAAAGAGAATGAAACCCACTAATTTTTTATGAAGAAAACGTCCAAGATAGCCCCTTCTTGCCCTCCTTGAGGCTTAACTCCAATAGTGACTTTGAGAGAGTTTTCTTTAGAGAGGGAGTGTGAATATTTGAAGTGAGGGGTATTATCCAGGTCTAGGTGTAACAATCCTAAAAATGGCTATGTTAAATAATGCTTACTGTGTCTCGAATTCCTACGACTAGAGCGGGTTCACACGGATTGATGCGCGTAGAACCAGAGATCTGAACCCTTGCTACAGCCAAGCTAACTAACTTGGTGAGTTAGTTGAGCTAGAAAAGGTTGGGTCCAGACATGTAGGGCTCTTCAATACGGATATTTATTCGAATGACTTTTATCGGACTTGAAAAGAAAAAATCATAGGTTTGGAGGGTCTAGGGGTAAAATGGTCTTTTCTAGGCCAAGGGTAATATCGTAATTTCCCTATGGAATTAATTAATTTATTAATAAATTTGATTAAGTGGACGGTTCGGGTCGGGTGTACCCGAAATGACCCGTTTCGCGGTGGTCACTCTACACGAGTTCAAACCTCAACAGAAGCATCAATTAAATGTATTTAAATTGAGGTTTATAATGTGATTTTTAAGGGCTTCATGGTCATTTCACTAAGTTAATTAAATCAGATTTTTATTAAATTAATAAGGAGTCCTAGTTTGACTACTTGTCAAACTAAAACTCCTAATCCTAAACTACTCTATCACGCTCATCTCTCTCATGTTTCTCTACTCTTGTCACGTTTTCTCTCCCTAACAAAATTACAAGAACAGAAAACACAAAGAAAGTTCTTAACACAAAAAATTAAATAAAAAACATATACAAACACTAAGCAAAAACGTTAGTCAAAAGGAGGATTTTTCCGTTGGGTGGTGTTGGAGTTCCGATACTTGAACGTGATTTGGAAAGGGGGTTTCACAGTGGGTCGTGTGTTGAATTAACGTCAAATAAGGTATGGATTTTCTTACTCTTTGTCCCTTTCCCATGAGACCCTTAAAATTCAGTCAATTCTAATCCAAAAACTAGGATTGTTCCTCGTTGCATATCCCTGACATTAACTCCCATTGATTCGTAGGTTGGATATGTTTGCTAGTAGAATTTGGGATGTAACGTGTTTTCCTGATGATTATGCGTATGCATGTATGTTCGGAATTATGGGAGTAATGAATGATGTTTTCCGGAAATATGTGATACAGTTGTGTGGGTGCATTGTTGTTACTATTATTCACGGATGAGAGCATGAAATGGCATGTTTAAATCCTTATATTTTATGTCCATGAACGTGTGTAAATCGTGATGTTCATATGAAGTGTAATGTGGCTGATTTGAGTAAAAACTATTAGCTAAATGAATCCATGAAAAATGCACCTAAAGATGTACTAAGTCATCCATGAATTATTCTAAGAACTAACGTGTAAATGTTGATGAAAAGGAGCTGGAAATCATGACCAAATTTCCAGCATCGTGTTAGCTTAGTTTCGGCTAATGTTTCAAGTTTAGGAGAGTTTGAAAATATTGTTTAAAACATGTGAGGTCAGTAGGGATTGAACCCAAGACCTCTCTATAAGAAAGCTATAATTAATTATTATAAAAAGTATTGACGCACACTGGATTCGAACCCGAGTTCCCTTAGTCGATTCCCCTAAAACTAAAATAGAATTAAAGAAATGAGAGCACTGGGATTCGAATCCACCATCTCTCGGTCAGATTCAAGGAAAAAATAAAAGAAAAATAAATGTTGAGGCGTGTAGGAATCGAACCCACGACCTCTAGGCAGAATAAAAGGAATTAAGGTACAAATTAAAGTGGTGCTGTGGGGGTTCGATCCCACACCCTCTTGGTCAAAATAAAAACAGTTTAAGGAAACAGTAAATTAAAATAAAATGAGGGTTTGGGGGTTCGATCCCACATCCTTTCACTTCAATGAAAAGAAGGCGTTGGGGCTCGATTTTGGGTCCCCAAGTCGTGTGGGTCAAACTATATTAAATAAAAATATAAGTGTTGTCCAAGGGATTGGAAATCGGGTCCCCTTTCCCAATTTCCGTATAGATACATTAGTCATACCTGAATAAATGTTCAAATAAGCAGCCTACATAGATCGAAATCGATGAGCTTGGGATACATACGAGATGTAGAAGTCTTGTATCACAAAATCTTATGATGATACGAATCACTTAAACAAACTATGAATGAAGCCTAATGGCTTGCATGTAAAGACCAATAAGTCTAGCATACGTTTAAAAGTAAGTGAACCTAAGATGTATGTAACGGAATGATGAACTCCTAGAAGGGTTATATAAGAGTGTGGAACACACTAAATGGCAAAGTGCATTGATATATGATGGAATTAACATTCACATAAAAAGTGGTGCGTAATTATGAAAAGCAAATGTGTTAAAGTAATGAATGTGGTGACAACATGATAAGAGGTTAATCTGAAAGATGAGAGCAATCTCAAATGAGCATAAGTAAATGTTACCAGAATGTACTCACTTTTGAGAGTGTAAATCTAATAAGAGACCAGTCTCTATGAATACTCTAATGAAAGTATTGAGATTAATGTATAATTAATACTAAAGATGAGATGAGAAATCATCCATTGAGCTATGATGTCTTCATACTAGATGTCAACTTCCATGACGTATGAGTCAAATGAAATAGAACTTTATATTGAGCACCGATAGGCAAGCTATGAGCGGTGATGCCTTCTTTCGTGAAGGGCGGAGGTTCACATAACTTTCATGAGATGAAACTGTGCAGCATGCCGGGTATGGGTCTCCTTATATCTCTTAGTCTTTAAACCTATACTGCCAATATAGGGATCTAGAAGGGTTTAACTCCCTATATACACTAGTATTTTTTGGGTCACTTTGGCCGGTGATTCAACCTCTTTTAGGTGTTGGGCATACACTGGATTTCATGACGCTTACATGATCTATGTCGGTCAAATTAGAAATTTTCAATGAACGTCTTAAACTACATCCGAGGTATAGGTAGTGTTTACACTAGCTTATGAATGAATGAAATGAAGTACATATGACTAAATGATGTAGACTCTGTGTTTGCTAAAGAAGGCTGCCTAGTTGAGGTCCCATATGTTGAGCCCTCATTTTGGGAAGTTTTAGTGTCAAGTTCATGCTTCCAAGGTCTCATGGCATATGATCGAATGATATGAAATATGTTAAGTGTTATATGACATATGTTATGTGTTATATGTAATATGTTATGTGTTGTGTGCAATATGATACATATGATGATGCATGTTACTCTCATGGCATGACTTTCCTACATCCAAATTTGGCAAGTCCACTGACTTTCCTAATCCAAATATGGCTAGTCCACTGACTTTCCTCATCCAAATCTGGCAAGTCCACTGACTTTCCTAATCCAAAACTGGCAAGTCCGCTTACTTGACTTTCTTTAAATCATGTTGCTAGGAAAGAGCTATTCTTACTCATGCACGTCCTTCGTGTGTACTTGCATATACCCATACTTAGTAGAACTGTGTACTAACCCCATATAATATATACTTTTAGGTGTAGGCATAGGTGGACATTAAAGCTCACCAGTACGACGTTGCAACAATTCGTACGTGGACTTTTCATCCAGATTTGGTAAGTCCTCATGCTTTCGAGGATGTCTACTGTTATTTTCTAGCTTAGATGTAGGATTTAGCTAGTGGAGCATGTTCAACTAGTGTTTAACTTCCACTTTCATTTAAGACTTTGTATTGGTGCCATTTTGGTAAAAATACATTTAATGGAATTATGAACTATTTCTTTCATTTGATAATGTTAATATTAGATGGTTGATTGTGAACGTTTATGAGTTTAAGTAGAATGACTTAAATGAATGTTAAGTAACTAAAAGTTCAAATTTTCTACTATAATTAACCTAGATGTAGTAACAATGACGTATGTAGGCTTCTCTGCAACCTCTTACAGGTCAACGACGCCGATCTCGTCTCGGGTCTAGATTCTTGTCGTGACACTTGGGTTCAAAACTAACATAATATAACCTAAAAACACTAAATATATAAGCCTAGGGTCCTAAAATGCTTGGGGTTAATTTACATAAAACACCCCAAGTTGGAAGCAGCTTTCACAGCTTTTGGAGGTGCCCAGCCGACGACCCAAGCACCTGGGCGTCGATGAGTTGACGGCCATTGATGCTGGGAATCGATGTCATTAGAGGATGGTAAAGGGAGGGGATGATCCTCCCATTAAGTATGGAACGACATCACCCTAGTCGACGGGGCGTCGATGGACTTACGCCCAGTAAACTGCTCCATCGTTTGGGCAGTGTCCTTTGTAGCTTTGTCCAAATATTGGCCCTTCATCTAGGGCCCCTTGTGGATCCTAGGTGGGGTCTTACCCAGACGTTAAATCCCTAAACTAAGTCGTCTAGGTCTTAGGAACATCCTACCTCAGTTTAAAGCAAAATGAACACGTAAAACTCACACAGACACATCAAAACACACAAGTACAATCTAAGGCACACCTTCCAAACGTCATGGACGTTCTTGGGCGTTTGTCCTCCAAACTTAACCAAACTACACATATTTCCAAATATCACTAAATTAACTAATTTTAAATTAAAAGTAGCTGAAGAAACACTGATGATACTATAATTCACCCTAGTTCATTTTGGGGCGTTACAATCATCAATGCTTGTAGCAAAACACTTGAATAATAAAAATATGATCCGTTACTAACATTGAAATTGATAATAGGTTTTGAAATATCCAAATTTTGAGATATTAAAAAATTACTACTACCAATGATCCAATCCCTAACTATATATGAAGAGGAAAAAGGCTCTTATTGAAGAAATTAGGGTTCAGTTTTTGGGGAGCAAATAGGTGAAAACATGGATGAGCATGAAACCAATTTCAAATTCAAAATCCAAATATACCAAATGGATCGATCTCATGATGGTAAGGACAAAATTGTAGCTCGAATTGCTATTGGAACTGTACTATTGTACTGTGAATTCACGCCACTTTGAATCAAAACATTTATGTTGGGAAGGCTATTAACACTTGGTCTAGTGAATGTTGATACTGTTTCCCGTGTTCTTTTTATTTCATTTGGATTTGTTGTGTATTGTTTGTTGTTGATCTTTCTACATTTCTTTCATGTATCAATAAGTTTTCATATTCGCTTCTAAGACTATTAACTTTGAAGGATTCTTGACTTTTGTTCTGCATTTGGAATGAGGGGATATTGAATTAAACTTCAAATGGCACGAGAAAGGAAAAAATTATCTTCAATAGGCCTGTAGACAAGATGAGCAAGTCTAAGTACAAACGATTATATTTATAAGTTATAACCAACTCGATTTTTATTAGAAAATTTGGCTAAAATTTAATTATGATGAATTAATATAAGACTAATTAACAATTTTCTTAAAGTAAAAAAAATAAATATATAATTATCTTAATATTAAACTAAATAATTAAAATTTATGAGTAGAGTTTAAACTAAATTAAATTTATACAATGATAAACTAACATGTGAAATCTTTGACTTGATTTTCAAATATTTATAAATTATACTAATTAGTTAAAAAGATATGTATCATTTAAATATTATAAACATGCCAAGAATCACATTAAACTAAAAATATATTTTGAATTTCAAAAACAAATTATTCTAAATAGTTTGAAATTAATGAAACTCTAAAATTAATTTCATATCCTTTAAAGTCAAAATTCGGTATCAACAGTTATTCCTCGTTCAACTTGAATTAATAATGAAATAAAGAAAATTAAGTTGATGAACCGATTTTGACAGACATAATCTTCATCTTTTAGAAAAGATATTCTTACGGACTTTAGGAATTATTGTCGAAGCACGACATTGGTTTTCCTACATATCTCACGTTATATAAAAATTACAGACACTTGTAGGTTATACGGTTGAGATCACATGCTTCTAATAGTATCTAGAAGCTATTCAATACAAAATTATGAATAGATCTAATGCTTTAGAAATAGATTCAAGTCAGAATATTGGAATATAGTGAGTTTTCAACACTAATCCCTCCTACATAACCTTAAAAACTAGGAAGTAGACTGTTTGTAGTTTGACTCAATCTGTTAAAATGAAAATCTAGTATACTAAGAGTCTTGAAACATCTTATCAATGAATGTGACTCGCTTCTCACCCATAATTATGAACTTAAATTGACATAATTTCCAAATAACTTCCTGTATTGCCACTCGAATTCGAAAGCTCCTTGTAGTGAAAATTAAAAATTTTCGGGTATGAAACTGAAAATAGCTCGCATACTAAGAATTTGACATTCCTCTACGAACTATGTCTGAGTTCACTTCTAAAAACAATTCCATGTTCTGTTGCATCATATTATATGTCGTCCGCTAATGTGGTTATTTTTAAAATTCATCCTCTTGGATTCTTTCGACAAAGACCAAGATAAAACTTATTAGCATAAAATGTAACTCAAATTAATAATTGGTTTCTTTTACCATGTTGACACTTAGTTACTCCCTTATAATACTTGGCATCATCCTCTTTAAGTTTGACGTAGACAAAATCAAACATATAATCTCCTATTTGAAATATAATCCTAAAATATTAACAACTATTTTGTGATGGAATGAAGTAGGTGCCTCACTAGGCTATAAAATATGGCGCCTCACTTGCCTATGTCGAGGATGCCTTACTGAGCAATGAGATAAAGATTATTTTTTGATGATGAATGAAGACAATGCCTCACTGGGCAGTGATACTATCTTGCACGGTAATACAAAATGATTGACCCTCTAGGTAATATTATTATTGATTAACGTATCAGCTCACATTATCCAATTGTAAGTACAAACACTACTCAGTCAATATATAACTAAACAAAATGGGTTGTGATCTGTCACGACCCAAAACGAGTCGTGAGTGGCACCCACACTTAGCCTACTAGGTGACTGAACCAACAAATCTAAACCCCAACATTTACCAATAGTTCAACTATAATAAACAAAAATAATGCGGAAGACCCAAAACTTATTAATGTAACCAAGTAAATAAGCTTCTAAAGTTTAACACTTATTATCCCCAAAATCTGGAAGTCATCACATCAAGAACATCTATCCTCAAATTACCAAGTCTAAGAGTATTTAAGAAACCAAAATAAGTAAAAAGATGGTCCATGTCCAAAATTCAAAGACATCAAGACGTGAAGGAGAGAATCCAGCACGAGCTAGGAATAATAGCTCACCCCGAACTCTAATTTGCTGAAGACTGGCTAGAGCTGAGGGCGAGTCGAAGTCGATGGTACACTTGCTGCACTCCACAAAATAACAAAGAAGAAAATACAAGTAGGGGTCAGTACAAGGAACACGTACTGAGTAGGTATCATCGGCCAACTCAAAATAGAAACCAATATATATTGAATAATAATATAAAATCAACTACAATACTTAA